>NW_027478164.1:2861742-3164772 GCF_051020975.1 Osmia lignaria lignaria
TATGTCCGTTAGGCCCCTTCCCTTGAGATAAATCTGCAAATATCTCGGAAACGAAGCGAGCTATGGCAAAATGTTAAGAGACCTTTTTTGTAGAGAATTAAGTTTCCTACTTTTTATGTTCTATGATATTTTTTGATCAGATGCGTAGTTCTCGAGATATATCAAGATATTTAAAAGTTCCGAAGCCGCACCAACATAATAGAGATACAGAAACACCGTGGCCCCTTTCTTTGAGATAACTCTGCACTATTGCGAGCTGCAAATGCCACTTCCAGCTTAGCTGTGCAGAAGAAGAACAACAAGAAGAAGAAATATCTCGAAATATGTCCGTCAGGCCCCTTCCCTTGAGATAAATCTGCAAATATCTCGGAAACGAAGCGAGCTACCGCAAAATGTTAAGAGACCTTTTTTGTAGAAAATTAGGATTCCTACTTTTTATGTTCTATGATATTTTTTGAACAGATGCGTAGTTCTCGAGATATATCAAGATATTTAAAAGTTCCGAAGCCGCACCAACATAATAGAGATACAGAAACACCGTGGCCCCTTTCTTTGAGATAACTCTGCACTATTGCGAGCTGCAAATGCCACTTCCAGCTTAGCTGTGCAGAAGAAGAACAACAAGAAGAAGAAATATCTCGAAATATGTCCGTCAGGCCCCTTCCCTTGAGATAAATCTGCAAATATCTCGGAAACGATGCGAGCTATGGCAAAATGTTAAGAGACCTTATTTGTAGAGAATTAAGTTTCCTACTTTTTATGTTCTATGGTATTTTTTGATCAGATGCGTAGTTCTCGAGATATATCAAGATATTTAAAAGTTCCGAAGCCGCACCAACATAATAGAGATACAGAAACACCGTGGCCCCTTTCTTTGAGATAACTCTGCACTATTGCGAGCTGCAAATGCCACTTCCAGCTTAGCTGTGAAGAAGAAGAACAACAAGAAGAAGAAATATCTCGAAATATGTCCGTCAGGCCCCTTCCCTTGAGATAAATCTGCAAATATCTCGGAAACGAAGCGAGCTATGGCAAAATGTTAAGAGACCTTTTTTGTCGAGAATTATGTTTCCTACAATTTATGTTCTATGATATTTTTTGATCAGAAGCGTAGTTTTCGAGATATATCGAGATATTTAAAAGTTCCGAAGCCGCACCAACATAATAGAGATACAGAAACACCGTGGCCCCTTTCTTTGAGATGACTCTGCACTATTGCGAGCTGGAAATGCCACTTCCAGTTTAGCTGTGCAGAAGAAGAACAACAAGAAGAAGAAATATCTCGAAATATGTCCGTTAGGCCCCTTCCCTTGAGATAAATCTGCAAATATCTCGGAAACGAAGCGAGCTATGGCAAAATGTTCAGAGACCTTTTTTGTAGAGAATTAAGTTTCCTACTTTTTATGTTCTATGATATTTTTTGATCAGATGCGTAGTTCTCGAGATATATCAAGATATTTAAAAGTTCCGAAGCCGCACCAACATAATAGAGATACAGAAACACCGTGGCCCCTTTCTTTGAGATAACTCTGCACTATTGCGAGCTGCAAATGCCACTTCCAGCTTAGCTGTGCAGAAGAAGAACAACAAGAAGAAGAAATATCTCGAAATATGTCCGTCAGGCCCCTTCCCTTGAGATAAATCTGCAAATATCTCGGAAACGATGCGAGCTATGGCAAAATGTTAAGAGACCTTATTTGTAGAGAATTAAGTTTCCTACTTTTTATGTTCTATGGTATTTTTTGATCAGATGCGTAGTTCTCGAGATATATCAAGATATTTAAAAGTTCCGAAGCCGCACCAACATAATAGAGATACAGAAACACCGTGGCCCCTTTCTTTGAGATAACTCTGCACTATTGCGAGCAGCAAATGCCACTTCCAGCTTAGCTGTGAAGAAGAAGAACAACAAGAAGAAGAAATATCTCGAAATATGTCCGTCAGGCCCCTTCCCTTGAGATAAATCTGCAAATATCTCGGAAACGAAGCGAGCTATGGCAAAATGTTAAGAGACCTTTTTTGTCGAGAATTATGTTTCCTACAATTTATGTTCTATGATATTTTTTGATCAGAAGCGTAGTTTTCGAGATATATCGAGATATTTAAAAGTTCCGAAGCCGCACCAACATAATAGAGATACAGAAACACCGTGGCCCCTTTCTTTGAGATGACTCTGCACTATTGCGAGCTGGAAATGCCACTTCCAGTTTAGCTGTGCAGAAGAAGAACAACAAGAAGAAGAAATATCTCGAAATATGTCCGTTAGGCCCCTTCCCTTGAGATAAATCTGCAAATATCTCGGAAACGAAGCGAGCTATGGCAAAATGTTCAGAGACCTTTTTTGTAGAGAATTAAGTTTCCTACTTTTTATGTTCTATGATATTTTTTGATCAGATGCGTAGTTCTCGAGATATATCAAGATATTTAAAAGTTCCGAAGCCGCACCAACATAATAGAGATACAGAAACACCGTGGCCCCTTTCTTTGAGATAACTCTGCACTATTGCGAGCTGCAAATGCCACTTCCAGCATAGCTGTGCAGAAGAAGAACAACAAGAAGAAGAAATATCTCGAAATATGTCCGTCAGGCCCCTTCCCTTGAGATAAATCTGCAAATATCTCGGAAACGAAGAGAGCTATGGCAAAATGTTAAGAGACCTTTTTTGTAGAGAATTAAGTTTCCTACTTTTCATGTTCTATGATATTTTTTGATCAGATGCGTAGTTCTCGAGATATATCAAGATATTTAAAAGTTCCGAAGCCGCACCAACATAATAGAGATACAGAAACACCGTGGCCCCTTTCTTTGAGATGACTCTGCACTATTGCGAGCTGGAAATGCCACTTCCAGTTTAGCTGTGCAGAAGAAGAACAACAAGAAGAAGAAATATCTCGAAATATGTCCGTTAGGCCCCTTCCCTTGAGATAAATCTGCAAATATCTCGGAAACGAAGCGAGCTATGGCAAAATGTTAAGAGACCTTTTTTGTAGAGAATTAAGTTTCCTACTTTTTATGTTCTATGATATTTTTTGATCAGATGCGTAGTTCTCGAGATATATCAAGATATTTAAAAGTTCCGAAGCCGCACCAACATAATAGAGATACAGAAACACCGTGGCCCCTTTCTTTGAGATAACTCTGCACTATTGCGAGCTGCAAATGCCACTTCGAGCTTAGCTGTGCAGAAGAAGAACAACAAGAAGAAGAAATATCTCGAAATATGTCCGTCAGGCCCCTTCCCTTGAGATAAATCTGCAAATATCTCGGAAACGATGCGAGCTATGGCAAAATGTTAAGAGACCTTATTTGTAGAGAATTAAGTTTCCTACTTTTTATGTTCTATGGTATTTTTTGATCAGATGCGTAGTTCTCGAGATATATCAAGATATTTAAAAGTTCCGAAGCCGCACCAACATAATAGAGATACAGAAACACCGTGGCCCCTTTCTTTGAGATAACTCTGCACTATTGCGAGCTGCAAATGCCACTTCCAGCTTAGCTGTGAAGAAGAAGAACAACAAGAAGAAGAAATATCTCGAAATATGTCCGTCAGGCCCCTTCCCTTGAGATAAATCTGCAAATATCTCGGAAACGAAGCGAGCTATGGCAAAATGTTAAGAGACCTTTTTTGTCGAGAATTATGTTTCCTACAATTTATGTTCTATGATATTTTTTGATCAGAAGCGTAGTTTTCGAGATATATCGAGATATTTAAAAGTTCCGAAGCCGCACCAACATAATAGAGATACAGAAACACCGTGGCCCCTTTCTTTGAGATGACTCTGCACTATTGCGAGCTGGAAATGCCACTTCCAGTTTAGCTGTGCAGAAGAAGAACAACAAGAAGAAGAAATATCTCGAAATATGTCCGTTAGGCCCCTTCCCTTGAGATAAATCTGCAAATATCTCGGAAACGAAGCGAGCTATGGCAAAATGTTAAGAGACCTTTTTTGTAGAGAATTATGTTTCCTACAATTCACGTTCTCTGATATTTTTTGATCAGAAGCGTAGTTTTCGAGATATATCGAGATATTTAAAAGTTCCGAAGCCGCACCAACATAATAGAGATACAGAAACACCGTGGCCCCTTTCTTTGAGATAACTCTGCACTATTGCGACCTGCAAATGCCACTTCCAGCTTAGCTGTGCAGAAGAAGAACAACAAGAAGAAGAAATATCTCGAAATATGTCCGTCAGGCCCCTTCCCTTGAGATAAATCTGCAAATATCTCGGAAACGAAGCGAGCTATGGCAAAATGTTAAGAGACCTTATTTGTAGAGAATTAAGTTTCCTACTTTTTATATTCTATGGTATTTTTTGATCAGATGCGTAGTTCTCGAGATATATCAAGATATTTAAAAGTTCCGAAGCCGCACCAACATAATAGAGATACAGAAACACCGTGGCCCCTTTCTTTGAGATGACTCTGCACTATTGCGAGCTGGAAATGCCACTTCCAGTTTAGCTGTGCAGAAGAAGAACAACAAGAAGAAGAAATATCTCGAAATATGTCCGTTAGGCCCCTTCCCTTGAGATAAATCTGCAAATATCTCGGAAACGAAGCGAGCTATGGCAAAATGTTAAGAGACCTTTTTTGTAGAGAATTAAGTTTCCTACTTTTTATGTTCTATGATATTTTTTGATCAGATGCGTAGTTCTCGAGATATATCAAGATATTTAAAAGTTCCGAAGCCGCACCAACATAATAGAGATACAGAAACACCGTGGCCCCTTTCTTTGAGATAACTCTGCACTATTGCGAGCTGCAAATGCCACTTCCAGCTTAGCTGTGCAGAAGAAGAACAACAAGAAGAAGAAATATCTCGAAATATGTCCGTCAGGCCCCTTCCCTTGAGATAAATCTGCAAATATCTCGGAAACGATGCGAGCTATGGCAAAATGTTAAGAGACCTTATTTGTAGAGAATTAAGTTTCCTACTTTTTATGTTCTATGGTATTTTTTGATCAGATAAGTAGTTCTCGAGATATATCAAGATATTTAAAAGTTCCGAAGCCGCACCAACATAATAGAGATACAGAAACACCGTGGCCCCTTTCTTTGAGATAACTCTGCACTATTGCGAGCCGCAAATGCCACTTCCAGCTTAGCTGTGAAGAAGAAGAACAACAAGAAGAAGAAATATCTCGAAATATGTCCGTCAGGCCCCTTCCCTTGAGATAAATCTGCAAATATCTCGGAAACGAAGCGAGCTATGGCAAAATGTTAAGAGACCTTTTTTGTCGAGAATTATGTTTCCTACAATTTATGTTCTATGATATTTTTTGATCAGAAGCGTAGTTTTCGAGATATATCGAGATATTTAAAAGTTCCGCAGCCGCACCAACATAATAGAGATACAGAAACACCGTGGCCCCTTTCTTTGAGATAACTCTGCACTATTGCGAGCTGCAAATGCCACTTCCAGCATAGCTGTGCAGAAGAAGAACAACAAGAAGAAGAAATATCTCGAAATATGTCCGTCAGGCCCCTTCCCTTGAGATAAATCTGCAAATATCTCGGAAACCAAGAGAGCTATGGCAAAATGTTAAGAGACCTTTTTTGTAGAGAATTAAGTTTCCTACTTTTCATGTTCTATGATATTTTTTGATCAGATGCGTAGTTCTCGAGATATATCAAGATATTTAAAAGTTCCGAAGCCGCACCAACATAATAGAGATACAGAAACACCGTGGCCCCTTTCTTTGAGATGACTCTGCACTATTGCGAGCTGGAAATGCCACTTCCAGTTTAGCTGTGCAGAAGAAGAACAACAAGAAGAAGAAATATCTCGAAATATGTCCGTTAGGCCCCTTCCCTTGAGATAAATCTGCAAATATCTCGGAAACGAAGCGAGCTATGGCAAAATGTTAAGAGACCTTTTTTGTAGAGAATTAAGTTTCCTACTTTTTATGTTCTATGATATTTTTTGATCAGATGCGTAGTTCTCGAGATATATCAAGATATTTAAAAGTTCCGAAGCCGCACCAACATAATAGAGATACAGAAACACCGTGGCCCCTTTCTTTGAGATAACTCTGCACTATTGCGAGCTGCAAATGCCACTTCCAGCTTAGCTGTGAAGAAGAAGAACAACAAGAAGAAGAAATATCTCGAAATATGTCCGTCAGGCCCCTTCCCTTGAGATAAATCTGCAAATATCTCGGAAACGAAGCGAGCTATGGCAAAATGTTAAGAGACCTTTTTTGTAGAGAATTAGGTTTCCTACAATTTACGTTCTCTGATATTTTTTGATCAGAAGCGTAGTTTTCGAGATATATCGAGATATTTAAAAGTTCCGAAGCCGCACCAACATAATAGAGATACAGAAACACCGTGGCCCCTTTCTTTGAGATAACTCTGCACTATTACGAGCTGCAAATGCCACTTCCACCTTAGCTGTGCAGAAGAAGAACAACAAGAAGAAGAAATATCTCGAAATATGTCCGTCAGGCCCCTTCCCTTGAGATAAATCTGCAAATATCTCGGAAACGAAGCGAGCTATGGCAAAATGTTAAGAGACCTTTTTTGTAGAGAATTATGTTTCCTACAATTCACGTTCTCTGATATTTTTTGATCAGAAGCGTAGTTTTCGAGATATATCGAGATATTTAAAAGTTCCGAAGCCGCACCAACATAATAGAGATACAGAAACACCGTGGCCCCTTTCTTTGAGATAACTCTGCACTATTGCGACCTGCAAATGCCACTTCCAGCTTAGCTGTGCAGAAGAGGAACAACAAGAAGAAGAAATATCTCGGAATATGTCCGTCAGGCCCCTTCCCTTGAGCTAAATCTGCAAATATCTCGGAAACGATGCCAGCTATGGGAAAATCTTAAGAGACGTTTTTTGTAGAGAATTAAGTTTCCTACTTTTTATGTTCTATGATATTTTTTGATCAGATGCGTAGTTCTCGAGATATATCAAGATATTTAAAAGTTCCGCAGCCGCACCAACATAATAGAGATACAGAAACACCGTGGCCCCTTTCTTTGAGATAACTCTGCACTATTGCGAGCTGCAAATGCCACTTCCAGCTTAGCTGTGCAGAAGAAGAACAACAAGAAGAAGAAATATCTCGAAATATGTCCGTCAGGCCCCTTCCCTTGAGATAAATCTGCAAATATCTCGGAAACGATGCGAGCTACGGCAAAATGTTAAGAGACCTTATTTGTAGAGAATTAAGTTTCCTACTTTTTATGTTCTATGGTATTTTTTGATCAGATGCGTAGTTCTCGAGATATATCAAGATATTTAAAAGTTCCGAAGCCGCACCAACATAATAGAGATACAGAAACACCGTGGCCCCTTTCTTTGAGATAACTCTGCACTATTGCGAGCTGTAAATGCCACTTCCAGCTTAGCTGTGCAGAAGAAGAACAACAAGAAGAAAAAATATCTCGAAATATGTCCGTCAGGCCCCTTCCCTTGAGATATATCTGCAAATATCTCGGAAACGAAGCGAGCTATGGCAAAATGTTAAGAGACCTTTTTTGTCGAGAATTAAGTTTCCTACTTTTTATGTTCTATGATATTTTTTGATCAGATGCGTAGTTCTCGAGATATATCAAGATATTTAAAAGTTCCGAAGCCGCACCAACATAATAGAGATACAGAAACACCGTGGCCCCTTTCTTTGAGATAACTCTGCACTATTGCGAGCTGCAAATGCCACTTCCAGCTTAGCTGTGCAGAAGAAGAACAACAAGAAGAAGAAATATCTCGAAATATGTCCGTCAGGCCCCTTCCCTTGAGATAAATCTGCAAATATCTCGGAAACGATGCGAGCTATGGCAAAATGTTAAGAGACCTTATTTGTAGAGAATTAAGTTTCCTACAATTTATGTTCTATGATATTTTTTGATCAGAAGCGTAGTTTTCGAGATATATCGAGATATTTAAAAGTTCCGCAGCCGCACCAACATAATAGAGATACAGAAACACCGTGGCCCCTTTCTTTGAGATAACTCTGCACTATTGCGAGCTGCAAATGCCACTTCCAGCATAGCTGTGCAGAAGAAGAACAACAAGAAGAAGAAATATCTCGAAATATGTCCGTCAGGCCCCTTCCCTTGAGATAAATCTGCAAATATCTCGGAAACCAAGAGAGCTATGGCAAAATGTTAAGAGACCTTTTTTGTAGAGAATTAAGTTTCCTACTTTTCATGTTCTATGATATTTTTTGATCAGATGCGTAGTTCTCGAGATATATCAAGATATTTAAAAGTTCCGAAGCCGCACCAACATAATAGAGATACAGAAACACCGTGGCCCCTTTCTTTGAGATGACTCTGCACTATTGCGAGCTGGAAATGCCACTTCCAGTTTAGCTGTGCAGAAGAAGAACAACAAGAAGAAGAAATATCTCGAAATATGTCCGTTAGGCCCCTTCCCTTGAGATAAATCTGCAAATATCTCGGAAACGAAGCGAGCTATGGCAAAATGTTAAGAGACCTTTTTTGTAGAGAATTAAGTTTCCTACTTTTTATGTTCTATGATATTTTTTGATCAGATGCGTAGTTCTCGAGATATATCAAGATATTTAAAAGTTCCGAAGCCGCACCAACATAATAGAGATACAGAAACACCGTGGCCCCTTTCTTTGAGATAACTCTGCACTATTGCGAGCTGCAAATGCCACTTCCAGCTTAGCTGTGAAGAAGAAGAACAACAAGAAGAAGAAATATCTCGAAATATGTCCGTCAGGCCCCTTCCCTTGAGATAAATCTGCAAATATCTCGGAAACGAAGCGAGCTATGGCAAAATGTTAAGAGACCTTTTTTGTAGAGAATTATGTTTCCTACAGTTTACGTTCTCTGATATTTTTTGATCAGAAGCGTAGTTTTCGAGATATATCGAGATATTTAAAAGTTCCGAAGCCGCACCAACATAATAGAGATACAGAAACACCGTGGCCCCTTTCTTTGAGATAACTCTGCACTATTGCGAGCTGCAAATGCCACTTCCAGCTTAGCTGTGCAGAAGAAGAACAACAAGAAGAAGAAATATCTCGAAATATGTCCGTCAGGCCCCTTCCCTTGAGATAAATCTGCAAATATCTCGGAAACGAAGCGAGCTATGGCAAAATGTTAAGAGACCTTTTTTGTAGAGAATTATGTTTCCTACAATTCACGTTCTCTGATATTTTTTGATCAGAAGCGTAGTTTTCGAGATATATCGAGATATTTAAAAGTTCCGAAGCCGCACCAACATAATAGAGATACAGAAACACCGTGGCCCCTTTCTTTGAGATAACTCTGCACTATTGCGACCTGCAAATGCCACTTCCAGCTTAGCTGTGCAGAAGAAGAACAACAAGAAGAAGAAATATCTCGAAATATGTCCGTCAGGCCCCTTCCCTTGAGATAAATCTGCAAATATCTCGGAAACGAAGCGAGCTATGGCAAAATGTTAAGAGACCTTATTTGTAGAGAATTAAGTTTCCTACTTTTTATATTCTATGGTATTTTTTGATCAGATGCGTAGTTCTCGAGATATATCAAGATATTTAAAAGTTCCGAAGCCGCACCAACATAATAGAGATACAGAAACAGCGTGGCCCCTTTCTTTGAGATAACTCTGCACTATTGCGAGCTGCAAATGCCACTTCCAGCTTAGCTGTGAAGAAGAAGAACAACAAGAAGAAGAAATATCTCGAAATATGTCCGTCAGGCCCCTTCCCTTGAGATAAATCTGCAAATATCTCGGAAACGAAGCGAGCTATGGCAAAATGTTAAGAGACCTTTTTTGTAGAGAATTATGTTTCCTACAATTTACGTTCTCTGATATTTTTTGATCAGAAGCGTAGTTTTCGAGATATATCGAGATATTTAAAAGTTCCGAAGCCGCACCAACATAATAGAGATACAGAAACACCGTGGCCCCTTTCTTTGAGATAACTCTGCACTATTGCGAGCTGCAAATGCCACTTCCACCTTAGCTGTGCAGAAGAAGAACAACAAGAAGAAGAAATATCTCGAAATATGTCCGTCAGGCCCCTTCCCTTGAGATAAATCTGCAAATATCTCGGAAACGAAGCGAGCTATGGCAAAATGTTAAGAGACCTTTTTTGTAGAGAATTATGTTTCCTACAATTTACGTTCTCTGATATTTTTTGATCAGAAGCGTAGTTTTCGAGATATATCGAGATATTTAAAAGTTCCGAAGCCGCACCAACATAATAGAGATACAGAAACACCGTGGCCCCTTTCTTTGAGATAACTCTGCACTATTGCGAGCTGCAAATGCCACTTCCAGCTTAGCTGTGCAGAAGAAGAACAACAAGAAGAAGAAATATCTCGAAATATGTCCGTCAGGCCCCTTCCCTTGAGATAAATCTGCAAATATCTCGGAAACGAAGCGAGCTACCGCAAAATGTTAAGAGACCTTTTTTGTAGAAAATTAGGATTCCTACTTTTTATGTTCTATGATATTTTTTGAACAGATGCGTAGTTCTCGAGATATATCAAGATATTTAAAAGTTCCGAAGCCGCACCAACATAATAGAGATACAGAAACACCGTGGCCCCTTTCTTTGAGATAACTCTGCACTATTGCGAGCTGCAAATGCCACTTCCAGCTTAGCTGTGCAGAAGAAGAACAACAAGAAGAAGAAATATCTCGAAATATGTCCGTCAGGCCCCTTCCCTTGAGATAAATCTGCAAATATCTCGGAAACGATGCGAGCTATGGCAAAATGTTAAGAGACCTTATTTGTAGAGAATTAAGTTTCCTACTTTTTATGTTCTATGGTATTTTTTGATCAGATGCGTAGTTCTCGAGATATATCAAGATATTTAAAAGTTCCGAAGCCGCACCAACATAATAGGGATACAGAAACACCGTGGCCCCTTTCTTTGAGATGACTCTGCACTATTGCGAGCTGGAAATGCCACTTCCAGTTTAGCTGTGCAGAAGAAGAACAACAAGAAGAAGAAATATCTCGAAATATGTCCGTTAGGCCCCTTCCCTTGAGATAAATCTGCAAATATCTCGGAAACGAAGCGAGCTACCGCAAAATGTTAAGAGACCTTTTTTGTAGAAAATTAGGATTCCTACTTTTTATGTTCTATGATATTTTTTGAACAGATGCGTAGTTCTCGAGATATATCAAGATATTTAAAAGTTCCGAAGCCGCACCAACATAATAGAGATACAGAAACACCGTGGCCCCTTTCTTTGAGATAACTCTGCACTATTGCGAGCTGCAAATGCCACTTCCAGCTTAGCTGTGCAGAAGAAGAACAACAAGAAGAAGAAATATCTCGAAATATGTCCGTCAGGCCCCTTCCCTTGAGATAAATCTGCAAATATCTCGGAAACGATGCGAGCTATGGCAAAATGTTAAGAGACCTTATTTGTAGAGAATTAAGTTTCCTACTTTTTATGTTCTATGGTATTTTTTGATCAGATGCGTAGTTCTCGAGATATATCAAGATATTTAAAAGTTCCGAAGCCGCACCAACATAATAGAGATACAGAAACACCGTGGCCCCTTTCTTTGAGATAACTCTGCACTATTGCGAGCTGCAAATGCCACTTCCAGCTTAGCTGTGAAGAAGAAGAACAACAAGAAGAAGAAATATCTCGAAATATGTCCGTCAGGCCCCTTCCCTTGAGATAAATCTGCAAATATCTCGGAAACGAAGCGAGCTATGGCAAAATGTTAAGAGACCTTTTTTGTAGAGAATTATGTTTCCTACAATTTACGTTCTCTGATATTTTTTGATCAGAAGCGTAGTTTTCGAGATATATCGAGATATTTAAAAGTTCCGAAGCCGCACCAACATAATAGAGATACAGAAACACCGTGGCCCCTTTCTTTGAGATAACTCTGCACTATTGCGAGCTGCAAATGCCACTTCCAGCTTAGCTGTGCAGAAGAAGAACAACAAGAAGAAGAAATATCTCGAAATATGTCCGTCAGGCCCCTTCCCTTGAGATAAATCTGCAAATATCTCGGAAACGAAGCGAGCTATGGCAAAATGTTAAGAGACCTTTTTTGTAGAGAATTATGTTTCCTACAATTCACGTTCTCTGATATTTTTTGATCAGAAGCGTAGTTTTCGAGATATATCGAGATATTTAAAAGTTCCGAAGCCGCACCAACATAATAGAGATACAGAAACACCGTGGCCCCTTTCTTTGAGATAACTCTGCACTATTGCGACCTGCAAATGCCACTTCCAGCTTAGCTGTGCAGAAGTGGAACAACAAGAAGAAGAAATATCTCGGAATATGTCCGTCAGGCCCCTTCCCTTGAGCTAAATCTGCAAATATCTCGGAAACGATGCCAGCTATGGGAAAATGTTAAGAGACGTTTTTTGTAGAGAATTAAGTTTCCTACTTTTTATGTTCTATGATATTTTTTGATCAGATGCGTAGTTCTCGAGATATATCAAGATATTTAAAAGTTCCGCAGCCGCACCAACATAATAGAGATACAGAAACAGCGTGGCCCCTTTCTTTGAGATAACTCTGCACTATTGCGAGCTGCAAATGCCACTTCCAGCTTAGCTGTGCAGAAGAAGAACAACAAGAAGAAGAAATATCTCGAAATATGTCCGTCAGGCCCCTTCCCTTGAGATAAATCTGCAAATATCTCGGAAACGAAGCGAGCTATGGCAAAATGTTAAGAGACCTTATTTGTAGAGAATTAAGTTTCCTACTTTTTATATTCTATGGTATTTTTTGATCAGATGCGTAGTTCTCGAGATATATCAAGATATTTAAAAGTTCCGAAGCCGCACCAACATAATAGAGATACAGAAACAGCCTGGCCCCTTTCTTTGAGATAACTCTGCACTATTGCGAGCTGCAAATGCCACTTCCAGCTTAGCTGTGAAGAAGAAGAACAACAAGAAGAAGAAATATCTCGAAATATGTCCGTCAGGCCCCTTCCCTTGAGATAAATCTGCAAATATCTCGGAAACGAAGCGAGCTATGGCAAAATGTTAAGAGACCTTTTTTGTCGAGAATTATGTTTCCTACAATTTATGTTCTATGATATTTTTTGATCAGAAGCGTAGTTTTCGAGATATATCGAGATATTTAAAAGTTCCGAAGCCGCACCAACATAATAGAGATACAGAAACACCGTGGCCCCTTTCTTTGAGATGACTCTGCACTATTGCGAGCTGGAAATGCCACTTCCAGTTTAGCTGTGCAGAAGAAGAACAACAAGAAGAAGAAATATCTCGAAATATGTCCGTTAGGCCCCTTCCCTTGAGATAAATCTGCAAATATCTCGGAAACGAAGCGAGCTATGGCAAAATGTTAAGAGACCTTTTTTGTAGAGAATTAAGTTTCCTACTTTTTATGTTCTATGATATTTTTTGATCAGATGCGTAGTTCTCGAGATATATCAAGATATTTAAAAGTTCCGAAGCCGCACCAACATAATAGAGATACAGAAACACCGTGGCCCCTTTCTTTGAGATAACTCTGCACTATTGCGAGCTGCAAATGCCACTTCCAGCATAGCTGTGCAGAAGAAGAACAACAAGAAGAAGAAATATCTCGAAATATGTCCGTCAGGCCCCTTCCCTTGAGATAAATCTGCAAATATCTCGGAAACGAAGAGAGCTATGGCAAAATGTTAAGAGACCTTTTTTGTAGAGAATTAAGTTTCCTACTTTTCATGTTCTATGATATTTTTTGATCAGATGCGTAGTTCTCGAGATATATCAAGATATTTAAAAGTTCCGAAGCCGCACCAACATAATAGAGATACAGAAACACCGTGGCCCCTTTCTTTGAGATGACTCTGCACTATTGCGAGCTGGAAATGCCACTTCCAGTTTAGCTGTGCAGAAGAAGAACAACAAGAAGAAGAAATATCTCGAAATATGTCCGTTAGGCCCCTTCCCTTGAGATAAATCTGCAAATATCTCGGAAACGAAGCGAGCTATGGCAAAATGTTAAGAGACCTTTTTTGTAGAGAATTAAGTTTCCTACTTTTTATGTTCTATGATATTTTTTGATCAGATGCGTAGTTCTCGAGATATATCAAGATATTTAAAAGTTCCGAAGCCGCACCAACATAATAGAGATACAGAAACACCGTGGCCCCTTTCTTTGAGATAACTCTGCACTATTGCGAGCTGCAAATGCCACTTCCAGCTTAGCTGTGCAGAAGAAGAACAACAAGAAGAAGAAATATCTCGAAATATGTCCGTCAGGCCCCTTCCCTTGAGATAAATCTGCAAATATCTCGGAAACGAAGCGAGCTACCGCAAAATGTTAAGAGACCTTTTTTGTAGAAAATTAGGATTCCTACTTTTTATGTTCTATGATATTTTTTGAACAGATGCGTAGTTCTCGAGATATATCAAGATATTTAAAAGTTCCGAAGCCGCACCAACATAATAGAGATACAGAAACACCGTGGCCCCTTTCTTTGAGATAACTCTGCACTATTGCGAGCTGCAAATGCCACTTCCAGCTTAGCTGTGCAGAAGAAGAACAACAAGAAGAAGAAATATCTCGAAATATGTCCGTCAGGCCCCTTCCCTTGAGATAAATCTGCAAATATCTCGGAAACGATGCGAGCTATGGCAAAATGTTAAGAGACCTTATTTGTAGAGAATTAAGTTTCCTACTTTTTATGTTCTATGGTATTTTTTGATCAGATGCGTAGTTCTCGAGATATATCAAGATATTTAAAAGTTCCGAAGCCGCACCAACATAATAGAGATACAGAAACACCGTGGCCCCTTTCTTTGAGATAACTCTGCACTATTGCGAGCTGCAAATGCCACTTCCAGCTTAGCTGTGAAGAAGAAGAACAACAAGAAGAAGAAATATCTCGAAATATGTCCGTCAGGCCCCTTCCCTTGAGATAAATCTGCAAATATCTCGGAAACGAAGCGAGCTATGGCAAAATGTTAAGAGACCTTTTTTGTCGAGAATTATGTTTCCTACAATTTATGTTCTATGATATTTTTTGATCAGAAGCGTAGTTTTCGAGATATATCGAGATATTTAAAAGTTCCGAAGCCGCACCAACATAATAGAGATACAGAAACACCGTGGCCCCTTTCTTTGAGATGACTCTGCACTATTGCGAGCTGGAAATGCCACTTCCAGTTTAGCTGTGCAGAAGAAGAACAACAAGAAGAAGAAATATCTCGAAATATGTCCGTTAGGCCCCTTCCCTTGAGATAAATCTGCAAATATCTCGGAAACGAAGCGAGCTATGGCAAAATGTTCAGAGACCTTTTTTGTAGAGAATTAAGTTTCCTACTTTTTATGTTCTATGATATTTTTTGATCAGATGCGTAGTTCTCGAGATATATCAAGATATTTAAAAGTTCCGAAGCCGCACCAACATAATAGAGATACAGAAACACCGTGGCCCCTTTCTTTGAGATAACTCTGCACTATTGCGAGCTGCAAATGCCACTTCCAGCTTAGCTGTGCAGAAGAAGAACAACAAGAAGAAGAAATATCTCGAAATATGTCCGTCAGGCCCCTTCCCTTGAGATAAATCTGCAAATATCTCGGAAACGATGCGAGCTATGGCAAAATGTTAAGAGACCTTATTTGTAGAGAATTAAGTTTCCTACTTTTTATGTTCTATGGTATTTTTTGATCAGATGCGTAGTTCTCGAGATATATCAAGATATTTAAAAGTTCCGAAGCCGCACCAACATAATAGAGATACAGAAACACCGTGGCCCCTTTCTTTGAGATAACTCTGCACTATTGCGAGCTGCAAATGCCACTTCCAGCTTAGCTGTGAAGAAGAAGAACAACAAGAAGAAGAAATATCTCGAAATATGTCCGTCAGGCCCCTTCCCTTGAGATAAATCTGCAAATATCTCGGAAACGAAGCGAGCTATGGCAAAATGTTAAGAGACCTTTTTTGTCGAGAATTATGTTTCCTACAATTTATGTTCTATGATATTTTTTGATCAGAAGCGTAGTTTTCGAGATATATCGAGATATTTAAAAGTTCCGAAGCCGCACCAACATAATAGAGATACAGAAACACCGTGGCCCCTTTCTTTGAGATGACTCTGCACTATTGCGAGCTGGAAATGCCACTTCCAGTTTAGCTGTGCAGAAGAAGAACAACAAGAAGAAGAAATATCTCGAAATATGTCCGTTAGGCCCCTTCCCTTGAGATAAATCTGCAAATATCTCGGAAACGAAGCGAGCTATGGCAAAATGTTCAGAGACCTTTTTTGTAGAGAATTAAGTTTCCTACTTTTTATGTTCTATGATATTTTTTGATCAGATGCGTAGTTCTCGAGATATATCAAGATATTTAAAAGTTCCGAAGCCGCACCAACATAATAGAGATACAGAAACACCGTGGCCCCTTTCTTTGAGATAACTCTGCACTATTGCGAGCTGCAAATGCCACTTCCAGCATAGCTGTGCAGAAGAAGAACAACAAGAAGAAGAAATATCTCGAAATATGTCCGTCAGGCCCCTTCCCTTGAGATAAATCTGCAAATATCTCGGAAACGAAGAGAGCTATGGCAAAATGTTAAGAGACCTTTTTTGTAGAGAATTAAGTTTCCTACTTTTCATGTTCTATGATATTTTTTGATCAGATGCGTAGTTCTCGAGATATATCAAGATATTTAAAAGTTCCGAAGCCGCACCAACATAATAGAGATACAGAAACACCGTGGCCCCTTTCTTTGAGATGACTCTGCACTATTGCGAGCTGGAAATGCCACTTCCAGTTTAGCTGTGCAGAAGAAGAACAACAAGAAGAAGAAATATCTCGAAATATGTCCGTTAGGCCCCTTCCCTTGAGATAAATCTGCAAATATCTCGGAAACGAAGCGAGCTATGGCAAAATGTTAAGAGACCTTTTTTGTAGAGAATTAAGTTTCCTACTTTTTATGTTCTATGATATTTTTTGATCAGATGCGTAGTTCTCGAGATATATCAAGATATTTAAAAGTTCCGAAGCCGCACCAACATAATAGAGATACAGAAACACCGTGGCCCCTTTCTTTGAGATAACTCTGCACTATTGCGAGCTGCAAATGCCACTTCGAGCTTAGCTGTGCAGAAGAAGAACAACAAGAAGAAGAAATATCTCGAAATATGTCCGTCAGGCCCCTTCCCTTGAGATAAATCTGCAAATATCTCGGAAACGATGCGAGCTATGGCAAAATGTTAAGAGACCTTATTTGTAGAGAATTAAGTTTCCTACTTTTTATGTTCTATGGTATTTTTTGATCAGATGCGTAGTTCTCGAGATATATCAAGATATTTAAAAGTTCCGAAGCCGCACCAACATAATAGAGATACAGAAACACCGTGGCCCCTTTCTTTGAGATAACTCTGCACTATTGCGAGCTGCAAATGCCACTTCCAGCTTAGCTGTGAAGAAGAAGAACAACAAGAAGAAGAAATATCTCGAAATATGTCCGTCAGGCCCCTTCCCTTGAGATAAATCTGCAAATATCTCGGAAACGAAGCGAGCTATGGCAAAATGTTAAGAGACCTTTTTTGTCGAGAATTATGTTTCCTACAATTTATGTTCTATGATATTTTTTGATCAGAAGCGTAGTTTTCGAGATATATCGAGATATTTAAAAGTTCCGAAGCCGCACCAACATAATAGAGATACAGAAACACCGTGGCCCCTTTCTTTGAGATGACTCTGCACTATTGCGAGCTGGAAATGCCACTTCCAGTTTAGCTGTGCAGAAGAAGAACAACAAGAAGAAGAAATATCTCGAAATATGTCCGTTAGGCCCCTTCCCTTGAGATAAATCTGCAAATATCTCGGAAACGAAGCGAGCTATGGCAAAATGTTAAGAGACCTTTTTTGTAGAGAATTATGTTTCCTACAATTCACGTTCTCTGATATTTTTTGATCAGAAGCGTAGTTTTCGAGATATATCGAGATATTTAAAAGTTCCGAAGCCGCACCAACATAATAGAGATACAGAAACACCGTGGCCCCTTTCTTTGAGATAACTCTGCACTATTGCGACCTGCAAATGCCACTTCCAGCTTAGCTGTGCAGAAGAAGAACAACAAGAAGAAGAAATATCTCGAAATATGTCCGTCAGGCCCCTTCCCTTGAGATAAATCTGCAAATATCTCGGAAACGAAGCGAGCTATGGCAAAATGTTAAGAGACCTTATTTGTAGAGAATTAAGTTTCCTACTTTTTATATTCTATGGTATTTTTTGATCAGATGCGTAGTTCTCGAGATATATCAAGATATTTAAAAGTTCCGAAGCCGCACCAACATAATAGAGATACAGAAACACCGTGGCCCCTTTCTTTGAGATGACTCTGCACTATTGCGAGCTGGAAATGCCACTTCCAGTTTAGCTGTGCAGAAGAAGAACAACAAGAAGAAGAAATATCTCGAAATATGTCCGTTAGGCCCCTTCCCTTGAGATAAATCTGCAAATATCTCGGAAACGAAGCGAGCTATGGCAAAATGTTAAGAGACCTTTTTTGTAGAGAATTAAGTTTCCTACTTTTTATGTTCTATGATATTTTTTGATCAGATGCGTAGTTCTCGAGATATATCAAGATATTTAAAAGTTCCGAAGCCGCACCAACATAATAGAGATACAGAAACACCGTGGCCCCTTTCTTTGAGATAACTCTGCACTATTGCGAGCTGCAAATGCCACTTCCAGCTTAGCTGTGCAGAAGAAGAACAACAAGAAGAAGAAATATCTCGAAATATGTCCGTCAGGCCCCTTCCCTTGAGATAAATCTGCAAATATCTCGGAAACGATGCGAGCTATGGCAAAATGTTAAGAGACCTTATTTGTAGAGAATTAAGTTTCCTACTTTTTATGTTCTATGGTATTTTTTGATCAGATAAGTAGTTCTCGAGATATATCAAGATATTTAAAAGTTCCGAAGCCGCACCAACATAATAGAGATACAGAAACACCGTGGCCCCTTTCTTTGAGATAACTCTGCACTATTGCGAGCCGCAAATGCCACTTCCAGCTTAGCTGTGAAGAAGAAGAACAACAAGAAGAAGAAATATCTCGAAATATGTCCGTCAGGCCCCTTCCCTTGAGATAAATCTGCAAATATCTCGGAAACGAAGCGAGCTATGGCAAAATGTTAAGAGACCTTTTTTGTCGAGAATTATGTTTCCTACAATTTATGTTCTATGATATTTTTTGATCAGAAGCGTAGTTTTCGAGATATATCGAGATATTTAAAAGTTCCGCAGCCGCACCAACATAATAGAGATACAGAAACACCGTGGCCCCTTTCTTTGAGATAACTCTGCACTATTGCGAGCTGCAAATGCCACTTCCAGCATAGCTGTGCAGAAGAAGAACAACAAGAAGAAGAAATATCTCGAAATATGTCCGTCAGGCCCCTTCCCTTGAGATAAATCTGCAAATATCTCGGAAACCAAGAGAGCTATGGCAAAATGTTAAGAGACCTTTTTTGTAGAGAATTAAGTTTCCTACTTTTCATGTTCTATGATATTTTTTGATCAGATGCGTAGTTCTCGAGATATATCAAGATATTTAAAAGTTCCGAAGCCGCACCAACATAATAGAGATACAGAAACACCGTGGCCCCTTTCTTTGAGATGACTCTGCACTATTGCGAGCTGGAAATGCCACTTCCAGTTTAGCTGTGCAGAAGAAGAACAACAAGAAGAAGAAATATCTCGAAATATGTCCGTTAGGCCCCTTCCCTTGAGATAAATCTGCAAATATCTCGGAAACGAAGCGAGCTATGGCAAAATGTTAAGAGACCTTTTTTGTAGAGAATTAAGTTTCCTACTTTTTATGTTCTATGATATTTTTTGATCAGATGCGTAGTTCTCGAGATATATCAAGATATTTAAAAGTTCCGAAGCCGCACCAACATAATAGAGATACAGAAACACCGTGGCCCCTTTCTTTGAGATAACTCTGCACTATTGCGAGCTGCAAATGCCACTTCCAGCTTAGCTGTGAAGAAGAAGAACAACAAGAAGAAGAAATATCTCGAAATATGTCCGTCAGGCCCCTTCCCTTGAGATAAATCTGCAAATATCTCGGAAACGAAGCGAGCTATGGCAAAATGTTAAGAGACCTTTTTTGTAGAGAATTATGTTTCCTACAATTTACGTTCTCTGATATTTTTTGATCAGAAGCGTAGTTTTCGAGATATATCGAGATATTTAAAAGTTCCGAAGCCGCACCAACATAATAGAGATACAGAAACACCGTGGCCCCTTTCTTTGAGATAACTCTGCACTATTACGAGCTGCAAATGCCACTTCCACCTTAGCTGTGCAGAAGAAGAACAACAAGAAGAAGAAATATCTCGAAATATGTCCGTCAGGCCCCTTCCCTTGAGATAAATCTGCAAATATCTCGGAAACGAAGCGAGCTATGGCAAAATGTTAAGAGACCTTTTTTGTAGAGAATTATGTTTCCTACAATTCACGTTCTCTGATATTTTTTGATCAGAAGCGTAGTTTTCGAGATATATCGAGATATTTAAAAGTTCCGAAGCCGCACCAACATAATAGAGATACAGAAACACCGTGGCCCCTTTCTTTGAGATAACTCTGCACTATTGCGACCTGCAAATGCCACTTCCAGCTTAGCTGTGCAGAAGAGGAACAACAAGAAGAAGAAATATCTCGGAATATGTCCGTCAGGCCCCTTCCCTTGAGCTAAATCTGCAAATATCTCGGAAACGATGCCAGCTATGGGAAAATCTTAAGAGACGTTTTTTGTAGAGAATTAAGTTTCCTACTTTTTATGTTCTATGATATTTTTTGATCAGATGCGTAGTTCTCGAGATATATCAAGATATTTAAAAGTTCCGCAGCCGCACCAACATAATAGAGATACAGAAACACCGTGGCCCCTTTCTTTGAGATAACTCTGCACTATTGCGAGCTGCAAATGCCACTTCCAGCTTAGCTGTGCAGAAGAAGAACAACAAGAAGAAGAAATATCTCGAAATATGTCCGTCAGGCCCCTTCCCTTGAGATAAATCTGCAAATATCTCGGAAACGATGCGAGCTACGGCAAAATGTTAAGAGACCTTATTTGTAGAGAATTAAGTTTCCTACTTTTTATGTTCTATGGTATTTTTTGATCAGATGCGTAGTTCTCGAGATATATCAAGATATTTAAAAGTTCCGAAGCCGCACCAACATAATAGAGATACAGAAACACCGTGGCCCCTTTCTTTGAGATAACTCTGCACTATTGCGAGCTGTAAATGCCACTTCCAGCTTAGCTGTGCAGAAGAAGAACAACAAGAAGAAAAAATATCTCGAAATATGTCCGTCAGGCCCCTTCCCTTGAGATATATCTGCAAATATCTCGGAAACGAAGCGAGCTATGGCAAAATGTTAAGAGACCTTTTTTGTCGAGAATTAAGTTTCCTACTTTTTATGTTCTATGATATTTTTTGATCAGATGCGTAGTTCTCGAGATATATCAAGATATTTAAAAGTTCCGAAGCCGCACCAACATAATAGAGATACAGAAACACCGTGGCCCCTTTCTTTGAGATAACTCTGCACTATTGCGAGCTGCAAATGCCACTTCCAGCTTAGCTGTGCAGAAGAAGAACAACAAGAAGAAGAAATATCTCGAAATATGTCCGTCAGGCCCCTTCCCTTGAGATAAATCTGCAAATATCTCGGAAACGATGCGAGCTATGGCAAAATGTTAAGAGACCTTATTTGTAGAGAATTAAGTTTCCTACAATTTATGTTCTATGATATTTTTTGATCAGAAGCGTAGTTTTCGAGATATATCGAGATATTTAAAAGTTCCGCAGCCGCACCAACATAATAGAGATACAGAAACACCGTGGCCCCTTTCTTTGAGATAACTCTGCACTATTGCGAGCTGCAAATGCCACTTCCAGCATAGCTGTGCAGAAGAAGAACAACAAGAAGAAGAAATATCTCGAAATATGTCCGTCAGGCCCCTTCCCTTGAGATAAATCTGCAAATATCTCGGAAACCAAGAGAGCTATGGCAAAATGTTAAGAGACCTTTTTTGTAGAGAATTAAGTTTCCTACTTTTCATGTTCTATGATATTTTTTGATCAGATGCGTAGTTCTCGAGATATATCAAGATATTTAAAAGTTCCGAAGCCGCACCAACATAATAGAGATACAGAAACACCGTGGCCCCTTTCTTTGAGATGACTCTGCACTATTGCGAGCTGGAAATGCCACTTCCAGTTTAGCTGTGCAGAAGAAGAACAACAAGAAGAAGAAATATCTCGAAATATGTCCGTTAGGCCCCTTCCCTTGAGATAAATCTGCAAATATCTCGGAAACGAAGCGAGCTATGGCAAAATGTTAAGAGACCTTTTTTGTAGAGAATTAAGTTTCCTACTTTTTATGTTCTATGATATTTTTTGATCAGATGCGTAGTTCTCGAGATATATCAAGATATTTAAAAGTTCCGAAGCCGCACCAACATAATAGAGATACAGAAACACCGTGGCCCCTTTCTTTGAGATAACTCTGCACTATTGCGAGCTGCAAATGCCACTTCCAGCTTAGCTGTGAAGAAGAAGAACAACAAGAAGAAGAAATATCTCGAAATATGTCCGTCAGGCCCCTTCCCTTGAGATAAATCTGCAAATATCTCGGAAACGAAGCGAGCTATGGCAAAATGTTAAGAGACCTTTTTTGTAGAGAATTATGTTTCCTACAATTTACGTTCTCTGATATTTTTTGATCAGAAGCGTAGTTTTCGAGATATATCGAGATATTTAAAAGTTCCGAAGCCGCACCAACATAATAGAGATACAGAAACACCGTGGCCCCTTTCTTTGAGATAACTCTGCACTATTGCGAGCTGCAAATGCCACTTCCAGCTTAGCTGTGCAGAAGAAGAACAACAAGAAGAAGAAATATCTCGAAATATGTCCGTCAGGCCCCTTCCCTTGAGATAAATCTGCAAATATCTCGGAAACGAAGCGAGCTATGGCAAAATGTTAAGAGACCTTTTTTGTAGAGAATTATGTTTCCTACAATTCACGTTCTCTGATATTTTTTGATCAGAAGCGTAGTTTTCGAGATATATCGAGATATTTAAAAGTTCCGAAGCCGCACCAACATAATAGAGATACAGAAACACCGTGGCCCCTTTCTTTGAGATAACTCTGCACTATTGCGACCTGCAAATGCCACTTCCAGCTTAGCTGTGCAGAAGAAGAACAACAAGAAGAAGAAATATCTCGAAATATGTCCGTCAGGCCCCTTCCCTTGAGATAAATCTGCAAATATCTCGGAAACGAAGCGAGCTATGGCAAAATGTTAAGAGACCTTATTTGTAGAGAATTAAGTTTCCTACTTTTTATATTCTATGGTATTTTTTGATCAGATGCGTAGTTCTCGAGATATATCAAGATATTTAAAAGTTCCGAAGCCGCACCAACATAATAGAGATACAGAAACAGCGTGGCCCCTTTCTTTGAGATAACTCTGCACTATTGCGAGCTGCAAATGCCACTTCCAGCTTAGCTGTGAAGAAGAAGAACAACAAGAAGAAGAAATATCTCGAAATATGTCCGTCAGGCCCCTTCCCTTGAGATAAATCTGCAAATATCTCGGAAACGAAGCGAGCTATGGCAAAATGTTAAGAGACCTTTTTTGTAGAGAATTATGTTTCCTACAATTTACGTTCTCTGATATTTTTTGATCAGAAGCGTAGTTTTCGAGATATATCGAGATATTTAAAAGTTCCGAAGCCGCACCAACATAATAGAGATACAGAAACACCGTGGCCCCTTTCTTTGAGATAACTCTGCACTATTGCGAGCTGCAAATGCCACTTCCACCTTAGCTGTGCAGAAGAAGAACAACAAGAAGAAGAAATATCTCGAAATATGTCCGTCAGGCCCCTTCCCTTGAGATAAATCTGCAAATATCTCGGAAACGAAGCGAGCTATGGCAAAATGTTAAGAGACCTTTTTTGTAGAGAATTATGTTTCCTACAATTTACGTTCTCTGATATTTTTTGATCAGAAGCGTAGTTTTCGAGATATATCGAGATATTTAAAAGTTCCGAAGCCGCACCAACATAATAGAGATACAGAAACACCGTGGCCCCTTTCTTTGAGATAACTCTGCACTATTGCGAGCTGCAAATGCCACTTCCAGCTTAGCTGTGCAGAAGAAGAACAACAAGAAGAAGAAATATCTCGAAATATGTCCGTCAGGCCCCTTCCCTTGAGATAAATCTGCAAATATCTCGGAAACGAAGCGAGCTATGGCAAAATGTTAAGAGACCTTTTTTGTAGAGAATTATGTTTCCTACAATTCACGTTCTCTGATATTTTTTGATCAGAAGCGTAGTTTTCGAGATATATCGAGATATTTAAAAGTTCCGAAGCCGCACCAACATAATAGAGATACAGAAACACCGTGGCCCCTTTCTTTGAGATAACTCTGCACTATTGCGACCTGCAAATGCCACTTCCAGCTTAGCTGTGCAGAAGAAGAACAACAAGAAGAAGAAATATCTCGAAATATGTCCGTCAGGCCCCTTCCCTTGAGATAAATCTGCAAATATCTCGGAAACGAAGCGAGCTATGGCAAAATGTTAAGAGACCTTATTTGTAGAGAATTAAGTTTCCTACTTTTTATATTCTATGGTATTTTTTGATCAGATGCGTAGTTCTCGAGATATATCAAGATATTTAAAAGTTCCGAAGCCGCACCAACATAATAGAGATACAGAAACAGCGTGGCCCCTTTCTTTGAGATAACTCTGCACTATTGCGAGCTGCAAATGCCACTTCCAGCTTAGCTGTGAAGAAGAAGAACAACAAGAAGAAGAAATATCTCGAAATATGTCCGTCAGGCCCCTTCCCTTGAGATAAATCTGCAAATATCTCGGAAACGAAGCGAGCTATGGCAAAATGTTAAGAGACCTTTTTTGTAGAGAATTATGTTTCCTACAATTTACGTTCTCTGATATTTTTTGATCAGAAGCGTAGTTTTCGAGATATATCGAGATATTTAAAAGTTCCGAAGCCGCACCAACATAATAGAGATACAGAAACACCGTGGCCCCTTTCTTTGAGATAACTCTGCACTATTGCGAGCTGCAAATGCCACTTCCACCTTAGCTGTGCAGAAGAAGAACAACAAGAAGAAGAAATATCTCGAAATATGTCCGTCAGGCCCCTTCCCTTGAGATAAATCTGCAAATATCTCGGAAACGAAGCGAGCTATGGCAAAATGTTAAGAGACCTTTTTTGTAGAGAATTATGTTTCCTACAATTTACGTTCTCTGATATTTTTTGATCAGAAGCGTAGTTTTCGAGATATATCGAGATATTTAAAAGTTCCGAAGCCGCACCAACATAATAGAGATACAGAAACACCGTGGCCCCTTTCTTTGAGATAACTCTGCACTATTGCGACCTGCAAATGCCACTTCCAGCTTAGCTGTGCAGAAGAGGAACAACAAGAAGAAGAAATATCTCGGAATATGTCCGTCAGGCCCCTTCCCTTGAGATAAATCTGCAAATATCTCGGAAACGAAGCGAGCTATGGCAAAATGTTAAGAGACCTTTTTTGTAGAGAATTATGTTTCCTACAATTCACGTTCTCTGATATTTTTTGATCAGAAGCGTAGTTTTCGAGATATATCGAGATATTTAAAAGTTCCGAAGCCGCACCAACATAATAGAGATACAGAAACACCGTGGCCCCTTTCTTTGAGATAACTCTGCACTATTGCGACCTGCAAATGCCACTTCCAGCTTAGCTGTGCAGAAGAGGAACAACAAGAAGAAGAAATATCTCGGAATATGTCCGTCAGGCCCCTTCCCTTGAGCTAAATCTGCAAATATCTCGGAAACGATGCCAGCTATGGGAAAATGTTAAGAGACGTTTTTTGTAGAGAATTAAGTTTCCTACTTTTTATGTTCTATGATATTTTTTGATCAGATGCGTAGTTCTCGAGATATATCAAGATATTTAAAAGTTCCGCAGCCGCACCAACATAATAGAGATACAGAAACACCGTGGCCCCTTTCTTTGAGATAACTCTGCACTATTGCGAGCTGCAAATGCCACTTCCAGCTTAGCTGTGCAGAAGAAGAACAACAAGAAGAAGAAATATCTCGAAATATGTCCGTCAGGCCCCTTCCCTTGAGATAAATCTGCAAATATCTCGGAAACGATGCGAGCTATGGCAAAATGTTAAGAGACCTTATTTGTAGAGAATTAAGTTTCCTACTTTTTATGTTCTATGGTATTTTTTGATCAGATGCGTAGTTCTCGAGATATATCAAGATATTTAAAAGTTCCGAAGCCGCACCAACATAATAGAGATACAGAAACACCGTGGCCCCTTTCTTTGAGATAACTCTGCACTATTGCGAGCTGTAAATGCCACTTCCAGCTTAGCTGTGCAGAAGAAGAACAACAAGAAGAAAAAATATCTCGAAATATGTCCGTCAGGCCCCTTCCCTTGAGATATATCTGCAAATATCTCGGAAACGAAGCGAGCTATGGCAAAATGTTAAGAGACCTTTTTTGTCGAGAATTAAGTTTCCTACTTTTTATGTTCTATGATATTTTTTGATCAGATGCGTAGTTCTCGAGATATATCAAGATATTTAAAAGTTCCGAAGCCGCACCAACATAATAGAGATACAGAAACACCGTGGCCCCTTTCTTTGAGATAACTCTGCACTATTGCGAGCTGCAAATGCCACTTCCAGCTTAGCTGTGCAGAAGAAGAACAACAAGAAGAAGAAATATCTCGAAATATGTCCGTCAGGCCCCTTCCCTTGAGATAAATCTGCAAATATCTCGGAAACGAAGCGAGCTATGGCAAAATGTTAAGAGACCTTATTTGTAGAGAATTAAGTTTCCTACTTTTTATATTCTATGGTATTTTTTGATCAGATGCGTAGTTCTCGAGATATATCAAGATATTTAAAAGTTCCGAAGCCGCACCAACATAATAGAGATACAGAAACAGCGTGGCCCCTTTCTTTGAGATAACTCTGCACTATTGCGAGCTGCAAATGCCACTTCCAGCTTAGCTGTGAAGAAGAAGAACAACAAGAAGAAGAAATATCTCGAAATATGTCCGTCAGGCCCCTTCCCTTGAGATAAATCTGCAAATATCTCGGAAACGAAGCGAGCTATGGCAAAATGTTAAGAGACCGTTTTTGTAGAGAATTATGTTTCCTACAATTTACGTTCTCTGATATTTTTTGATCAGAAGCGTAGTTTTCGAGATATATCGAGATATTTAAAAGTTCCGAAGCCGCACCAACATAATAGAGATACAGAAACACCGTGGCCCCTTTCTTTGAGATAACTCTGCACTATTGCGAGCTGCAAATGCCACTTCCAGCTTAGCTGTGCAGAAGAAGAACAACAAGAAGAAGAAATACCTCGAAATATGTCCGTCAGGACCCTTCCCTTGAGATATATCTGCAAATATCTCGGAAACGAAGCGAGCTATTGCAAAACGTTAAGAGACCTTTTTTGTAGAGAATTAAGTTTCCTACTTTTTATGTTCTATGATATTTTTTGATCAGATGCGTAGTTCTCGAGATATATCAAGATATTTAAAAGCTCCGAAGCTGCACCAACATAATAGAGGTACAGAAACACCGTGGCCCCTTTCTTTGAGATAACTCTGCACTATTGCGAGCTGCAAATGCCACTTCCAGCTTAGCTGTGCAGAAGAAGAACAACAAGAAGAAGAAATATCTCGAAATATGTCCGTCAGGCCCCTTCCCTTGAGATAAATCTGTAAATATCTCGGAAACGAAGCGAGCTATGGCAAAATGTTAAGAGACCTTTTTTGTAGAGAATTAAGTTTCCTACTTTTTATGTTCTATGATATTTTTCGATCAGAGGCGTAGTTCTCGAGATATATCAAGATATTTAAAAGTTCCGAAGCCGCACCAACATAATAGAGATACAGAAACACCGTGGCCCCTCTCTTTGAGATAACTCTGCACGATTGCGAGCTGGAAATGCCACTTCCAGTTTAGCTGTGCAGAAGAAGAACAACAAGAAGAAGAAATATCTCGAAATATGTCCCTCAGGCCCCTTCCCTTGAGATAAATCTGCAAATATCTCGGAAACCAAGCGAGCTATGGCAAAATGTTAAGAGACCTTATTTGTGGAGAATTAAGTTTCCTACTTTTTATGTTCTACGATATTTTTTGATCAGATGCGTAGTTCTCGAGATATATCAAGATATTTAAAAGTTCCCAAGCCGCACCAACATAATAGAGATACAGAAACACCGTGGCCCCTTTCTTTGAGATAACTCTGCACTATTGCGAGCTGCAAATGCCACTTCCAGCTTAGCTGTGCAGAAGAAGAACAACAAGAAGAAGAAATATCTCGAAATATGTCCGTCAGGCCCCTTCCCTTGAGATAAATCTGCAAATATCTCGGAAACGAAGCGAGCTATGGCAAAATGTTAAGAGACCTTTTCTGTAGAGAATTAAGTATCCTACTTTTTATGTTCTATGATATTTTTTGATCAGATGCGTAGTTCTCGAGATATATCAAGATATTTAAAAGTTCCGAAGCCGCACCAACATAATAGAGATACAGAAACACCGTGGCCCCTCTCTTTGAGATAACTCTGCACGATTGCGAGCTGGAAATGCCACTCCAAGTTTAGCTGTGCAGAAGAAGAACAACAAGAAGAAGAAATATCTCGAAATATGTCCGTCAGGACCCTTCCCTTGAGATAAATCTGCAAATATCTCGGAAACGAAGCGAGCTACGGCAAAATGTTAAGCGACCTTTTTTGTAGAAAATTAGGTTTCCTACTTTTTATGTTCTATGATATTTTTTGATCAGATGCGTAGTTCTCGAGATATATCAAGATATTTAAAAGTTCCGAAGCCGCACCAACATAATACAGATACAGAAACACCGTGGCCCCTTTCTTTGAGATAACTCTGCACTATTGCGAGCTGCAAATGCCACTTCCAGCTTAGCTGTGCAGAAGAAGAACAACAAGAAGAAGAAATATCTGGAAATATGTCCGTCAGGCCCTTTCCCTTGAGATAAATCTGCAAATATCTCGGAAACCAAGCGAGCTATGGCAAAATGTTAAGAGACCTTATTTGTAGAGAATTAAGTTTCCTACTTTTTATGTTCTACGATATTTTTTGATCAGAAGCGTAGTTTTCGAGATATATCGAGATATTTAAAAGTTCCGAAGCCGCACCAACATAATAGAGATACAGAAACACCGTGGCCCCTTTCTTTGAGATAACTCTGCACTACTGCGAGCTGCAAATGCCACTTCCAGCTTAGCTGTGCAGAAGAAGAACAACAAGAAGAAGAAATATCTCGAAATATGTCCGTCAGGCCCCTTCCCTTGAGATACATCTGCAAATATCTCGGAAACGAAGCGAGCTATGGCAAAATGTTAAGAGACGTTTTTTGTAGAG
This sequence comes from Osmia lignaria lignaria, assembly GCF_051020975.1. NCBI lineage: Eukaryota > Metazoa > Arthropoda > Insecta > Hymenoptera > Megachilidae > Osmia > Osmia lignaria. The sequence goes on from NW_027478164.1 coordinate 2,891,140, forward strand.
AATTAAGTTTCCTACTTTTTACGTTCTATGATATTTTTTGATCAGATGCGTAGTTCTCGAGATATATCCAGATATTTAAAAGTTCCGAAGCGGCACCAACATAATAGAGATACAGAAACACCGTGGCCCCTTTCTTTGAGATAACTCTGCACTATTGCGAGCTGCAAATGCCACTTCCAGCTTAGCTGTGCAGAAGAAGAACAACAAGAAGAAGAAATATCTGGAAATATGTCCGTCAGGCCCTTTCCCTTGAGATAAATCTGCAAATATCTCGGAAACCAAGCGAGCTATGGCAAAATGTTAAGAGACCTTATTTGTAGAGAATTAAGTTTCCTACTTTTTATGTTCTACGATATTTTTTGATCAGAAGCGTAGTTTTCGAGATATATCGAGATATTTAAAAGTTCCGAAGCCGCACCAACATAATAGAGATACAGAAACACCGTGGCCCCTTTCTTTGAGATAACTCTGCACTATTGCGACCTGCAAATGCCACTTCCAGCTTAGCTGTGCAGAAGAGGAACAACAAGAAGAAGAAATATCTCGGAATATGTCCGTCAGGCCCCTTCCCTTGAGATAAATCTGCAACTATCTCGGAAACCAAGCGAGCTATGGCAAAATGGTAAGAGACCTTATTTGTAGAGAATTAAGTTTCCTACTTTTTATGTTCTACGATATTTTTTGATCAGATGCGTAGTTCTCGAGATATATCAAGATATTTAAAAGTTCCGAAGCCGCACCAACATAATAGAGATACAGAAACACCGTGGCCCCTTTCTTTGAGATAACTCTGCACTACTGCGAGCTGCAAATGCCACTTCCAGCTTAGCTGTGCAGAAGAAGAACAACAAGAAGAAGAAATATCTCGAAATATGTCCGTCAGGCCCCTTCCCTTGAGATACATCTGCAAATATCTCGGAAACGAAGCGAACTATGGCAAAATGTTAAGAGACGTTTTTTGTAGAGAATTAAGTTTCCTACTTTTTACGTTCTATGATATTTTTTGATCAGATGCGTAGTTCTCGAGATATATCCAGATATTTAAAAGTTCCGAAGCGGCACCAACATAATAGAGATACAGAAACACCGTGGCCCCTTTCTTTGCGATAACTCTGCACTATTGCGAGCTGCAAATGCCACTTCCAGCTTAGCTGTGCAGAAGAAGAACAACAAGAAGAAGAAATATCTCGAAATATGTCCGTCAGGCCCCTTCCCTTGAGATAAATCTGTAAATATCTCGGAAACGAAGCGAGCTATGGCAAAATGTTAAGAGACGTTTTTTGTAGAGAATTAAGTTTCCTACTTTTTACGTTCTATGATATTTTTTGATCAGATGCGTAGTTCTCGAGATATATCCAGATATTTAAAAGTTCCGAAGCGGCACCAACATAATAGAGATACAGAAACACCGTGGCCCCTTTCTTTGAGATAACTCTGCACTATTGCGAGCTGCAAATGCCACTTCCAGCTTAGCTGTGCAGAAGAAGAACAACAAGAAGAAGAAATATCTGGAAATATGTCCGTCAGGCCCTTTCCCTTGAGATAAATCTGCAAATATCTCGGAAACCAAGCGAGCTATGGCAAAATGTTAAGAGACCTTATTTGTAGAGAATTAAGTTTCCTACTTTTTATGTTCTACGATATTTTTTGATCAGAAGCGTAGTTTTCGAGATATATCGAGATATTTAAAAGTTCCGAAGCCGCACCAACATAATAGAGATACAGAAACACCGTGGCCCCTTTCTTTGAGATAACTCTGCACTATTGCGACCTGCAAATGCCACTTCCAGCTTAGCTGTGCAGAAGAGGAACAACAAGAAGAAGAAATATCTCGGAATATGTCCGTCAGGCCCCTTCCCTTGAGATAAATCTGCAACTATCTCGGAAACCAAGCGAGCTATGGCAAAATGGTAAGAGACCTTATTTGTAGAGAATTAAGTTTCCTACTTTTTATGTTCTACGATATTTTTTGATCAGATGCGTAGTTCTCGAGATATATCAAGATATTTAAAAGTTCCGAAGCCGCACCAACATAATAGAGATACAGAAACACCGTGGCCCCTTTCTTTGAGATAACTCTGCACTACTGCGAGCTGCAAATGCCACTTCCAGCTTAGCTGTGCAGAAGAAGAACAACAAGAAGAAGAAATATCTCGAAATATGTCCGTCAGGCCCCTTCCCTTGAGATACATCTGCAAATATCTCGGAAACGAAGCGAGCTATGGCAAAATGTTAAGAGACGTTTTTTGTAGAGAATTAAGTTTCCTACTTTTTACGTTCTATGATATTTTTTGATCAGATGCGTAGTTCTCGAGATATATCCAGATATTTAAAAGTTCCGAAGCGGCACCAACATAATAGAGATACAGAAACACCGTGGCCCCTTTCTTTGCGATAACTCTGCACTATTGCGAGCTGCAAATGCCACTTCCAGCTTAGCTGTGCAGAAGAAGAACAACAAGAAGAAGAAATATCTCGAAATATGTCCGTCAGGCCCCTTCCCTTGAGATAAATCTGTAAATATCTCGGAAACGAAGCGAGCTATGGCAAAATGTTAAGAGACCTTTTTTGTAGAGAATTAAGTTTCCTACTTTTTATGTTCTATGATATTTTTCGATCAGAGGCGTAGTTCTCGAGATATATCAAGATATTTAAAAGTTCCGAAGCCGCACCAACATAATAGAGATACAGAAACACCGTGGCCCCTCTCTTTGAGATAACTCTGCACGATTGCGAGCTGGAAATGCCACTTCCAGTTTAGCTGTGCAGAAGAAGAACAACAAGAAGAAGAAATATCTCGAAATATGTCCCTCAGGCCCCTTCCCTTGAGATAAATCTGCAAATATCTCGGAAACCAAGCGAGCTATGGCAAAATGTTAAGAGACCTTATTTGTGGAGAATTAAGTTTCCTACTTTTTATGTTCTACGATATTTTTTGATCAGATGCGTAGTTCTCGAGATATATCAAGATATTTAAAAGTTCCCAAGCCGCACCAACATAATAGAGATACAGAAACACCGTGGCCCCTTTCTTTGAGATAACTCTGCACTATTGCGAGCTGCAAATGCCACTTCCAGCTTAGCTGTGCAGAAGAAGAACAACAAGAAGAAGAAATATCTCGAAATATGTCCGTCAGGACCCTTCCCTTGAAATAAATCTGCAAATATCTCGGAAACGAAGCGAGCTATTGCAAAACGTTAAGAGACCTTTTTTGTAGAGAATTAAGTTTCCTACTTTTTATGTTCTATGATATTTTTTGATCAGATGCGTAGTTCTCGAGATATATCAAGATATTTAAAAGCTCCGAAGCTGCACCAACATAATAGAGGTACAGAAACACCGTGGCCCCTTTCTTTGAGATAACTCTGCACTATTGCGAGCTGCAAATGCCACTTCCAGCTTAGCTGTGCAGAAGAAGAACAACAAGAATAAGAAATACTTCGAAATATGTCCGTCAGGCCCCTTCCCTTGAGATAAATCTGCAAATATCTCGGAAACGAAGCGAGCTACGGCTAAATGTTAAGCGACCTTTTTTGTAGAAAATTAGGATTCCTACTTTTTATGTTCTATGATATTTTTTGAACAGATGCGTAGTTCTCGAGATATGTCAAGATATTTAAAAGTTCCGAAGCCGCACCAACATAATAGAGATACAGAAACACCGTGTCCCCTTTCTTTGAGATAACTCTGCACTATTGCGAGCTGCAGATGCCACTTCCAGCTTAGCTGTGCAGAAGAAGAACAACAAGAAGAAGAAATATCTGGAAATATGTCCGTCAGGCCCCTTCCCTTGAGATAAATCTGCAAATATCTCGGAAACGAAGCGAGCTACGGCAAAATGTTAAGAGACCTTTTTTGTAGAAAATTAGGATTCCTACTTTTTATGTTCTATGATATTTTTTGAACAGATGCGTAGTTCTCGAGATATATCAAGATATTTAAAAGTTCCGAAGCCGCACTAACATAATAGAGATACAGAAACACCGTGGCCCCTTTCTTTGAGGTAACTCTGCACTATTGCGAGCTGCAAATGCCACTTCCAGCTTAGCTGTGCAGAAGAAGAACAACAAGAAGAAGAAATATCTCGAAATATGTCCCTCAGGCCCCTTCCCTTGAGATAAATCTGCAAATATCTCGGAAACCAAGCGAGCTATGGCAAAATGTTAAGAGACCTTATTTGTAGAGAATTAAGTTTCCTACTTTTTATGTTCTACGATATTTTTTGATCAGATGCGTAGTTCTCGAGATATATCAAGATATTTAAAAGTTCCGAAGCCGCACAAACATAATAGAGATACAGAAACACCGTGGCCCCTTTCTTTGAGATAACTCTGCACTATTGCGAGCTGCAAATGCCACTTCCAGCTTAGCTGTGCAGAAGAAGAACAACAAGAAGAAGAAATATCTCGAAATATGTCCGTCAGGCCCCTTCCCTTGAGATAAATCTGCAAATATCTCGGAAACGAAGCGAACTATGGCAAAATCTTAAGAGACCTTTTTTGTAGAGAATTATGTTTCCTACAATTTACGCTCTCTGATATTTTTTGATCAGAAGCGTAGTTTTCGAGATATATCGAGATATTTAAAAGTTCCGAAGCCGCACCAACATAATAGAGATACAGAAACACCGTGGCCCCTTTCTTTGAGATAACTCTGCACTATTGCGAGCTGCAAATGCCACTTCCAGCTTAGCTGTGCAGAAGAAGAACAACAAGAAGAAGAAATATCTGGAAATATGTCCGTCAGGCCCCTTCCCTTGAGATAAATCTGCAAATATCTCGGAAACGAAGCGAGCTACGGCAAAATGTTAAGAGACCTTTTTTGTAGAAAATTAGGATCCATACTTTTTATGTTCTATGATATTTTTTGACCAGATGCGTAGTTCTCGAGATATATCAAGATATTTAAAAGTTCCGAAGCCGCACTAACATAATAGAGATACAGAAACACCGTGGCCCCTTTCTTTGAGATAACTCTGCACTATTGCGCGCTGCAAATGGCACTTCCAGCTTAGCTGTGCAGAAGAAGAACAACAAGAAGAAGAAATATCTCGAAATATGTCCGTCAGGCCCCTTCCCTTGAGATAAATCTGCAAATATCTCGGAAACCAAGCGAGCTATGGCAAAATGTTAAGAGATCTTATTTGTAGAGAATTACGTTTCCTACTTTTTATGTTCTACGATATTTTTTGATCAGATGCGTAGTTCTCGGGATATATCAAGATATTTAAAAGTTCCGAAGCCGCACCAACATAATAGAGATACAGAAACACCGTGGCCCCTTTCTTTGAGATAACTCTGCACTATTGCGAGCTGCAAATGCCACTTCCAGCTTAGCTGTGCAGAAGAAGAACAACAAGAAGAAGAAATATCTCGAAATATGTCCGTCAGGCCCCTTCCCTTGAGATAAATCTGCAAATATCTCGGAAACGAAGCGAGCTATGGCAAAATCTTAAGAGACCTTTTTTGTAGAGAATTATGTTTCCTACAATTTACGTTCTCTGATATTTTTTGATCAGAAGCGTAGTTTTCGAGATATATCGAGATATTTAAAAGTTCCGAAGCCGCACCAACATAATAGAGATACAGAAACACCGTGGCCCCTTTCTTTGAGATAACTCTGCACTATTGCGACCTGCAAATGCCACTTCCAGCTTAGCTGTGCAGAAGAGGAACAACAAGAAGAAGAAATATCTCGGAATATGTCCGTCAGGCCCCTTCCCTTGAGATAAATCTGCAAATATCTCGGAAACGAAGCGAGCTATGGCAAAATGTTAAGAGACCTTATTTGTAGAGAATTAAGTTTCCTACTTTTTATGTTCTACGATATTTTTTGATCAGATGCGTAGTTCTCGAGATATATCAAGATATTTAAAAGTTCCGAAGCCGCACAAACATAATAGAGATACAGAAACACCGTGGCCCCTTTCTTTGAGATAACTCTGCACTATTGCGAGCTGCAAATGCCACTTCCAGCTTAGCTGTGCAGAAGAAGAACAACAAGAAGAAGAAATATCTCGAAATATGTCCGTCAGGCCCCTTCCCTTGAGATAAATCTGCAAATATCTCGGAAACGAAGCGAACTATGGCAAAATCTTAAGAGACCTTTTTTGTAGAGAATTATGTTTCCTACAATTTACGCTCTCTGATATTTTTTGATCAGAAGCGTAGTTTTCGAGATATATCGAGATATTTAAAAGTTCCGAAGCCGCACCAACATAATAGAGATACAGAAACACCGTGGCCCCTTTCTTTGAGATAACTCTGCACTATTGCGAGCTGCAAATGCCACTTCCAGCTTAGCTGTGCAGAAGAAGAACAACAAGAAGAAGAAATATCTGGAAATATGTCCGTCAGGCCCCTTCCCTTGAGATAAATCTGCAAATATCTCGGAAACGAAGCGAGCTACGGCAAAATCTTAAGAGACCTTTTTTGTAGAAAATTAGGATCCCTACTTTTTATGTTCTATGATATTTTTTGACCAGATGCGTAGTTCTCGAGATATATCAAGATATTTAAAAGTTCCGAAGCCGCACTAACATAATAGAGATACAGAAACACCGTGGCCCCTTTCTTTGAGATAACTCTGCACTATTGCGCGCTGCAAATGGCACTTCCAGCTTAGCTGTGCAGAAGTAGAAAAACAAGAAGAAGAAATATCTCGAAATATGTCCCTCAGGCCCCTTCCCTTGAGATAAATCTGCAAATATCTCGGAAACCAAGCGAGCTATGGCAAAATGTTAAGAGACCTTATTTGTAGAGAATTAAGTTTCCTACTTTTTATGTTCTACGATATTTTTTGATCAGATGCGTAGTTCTCGAGATATATCAAGATATTTAAAAGTTCCGAAGCCGCACCAACATAATAGAGATACAGAAACACCGTGGCCCCTTTCTTTGAGATAACTCTGCACTATTGCGAGCTGCAAATGCCACTTCCAGCTTAGCTGTGCAGAAGAAGAACAACAAGAAGAAGAAATATCTCGAAATATGTCCGTCAGGCCCCTTCCCTTGAGATAAATCTGCAAATATCTCGGAAACGAAGCGAGCTATGGCAAAATCTTAAGAGACCTTTTTTGTAGAGAATTATGTTTCCTACAATTTACGTTCTCTGATATTTTTTGATCAGAAGCGTAGTTTTCGAGATATATCGAGATATTTAAAGTTCCGAAGCCGCACCAACATAATAGAGATACAGAAACACCGTGGCCCCTTTCTTTGAGATAACTCTGCACTATTGCGACCTGCAAATGCCACTTCCAGCTTAGCTGTGCAGAAGAGGAACAACAAGAAGAAGAAATATCTCGGAATATGTCCGTCAGGCCCCTTCCCTTGAGATAAATCTGCAAATATCTCGGAAACGAAGCGAGCTATGGCAAAATGTTAAGAGACCTTATTTGTAGAGAATTAAGTTTCCTACTTTTTATGTTCTACGATATTTTTTGATCAGATGCGTAGTTCTCGAGATATATCAAGATATTTAAAAGTTCCGAAGCCGCACAAACATAATAGAGATACAGAAACACCGTGGCCCCTTTCTTTGAGATAACTCTGCACTATTGCGAGCTGCAAATGCCACTTCCAGCTTAGCTGTGCAGAAGAAGAACAACAAGAAGAAGAAATATCTCGAAATATGTCCGTCAGGCCCCTTCCCTTGAGATAAATCTGCAAATATCTCGGAAACGAAGCGAGCTACGGCAAAATCTTAAGAGACCTTTTTTGTAGAAAATTAGGATCCCTACTTTTTATGTTCTATGATATTTTTTGACCAGATGCGTAGTTCTCGAGATATATCAAGATATTTAAAAGTTCCGAAGCCGCACTAACATAATAGAGATACAGAAACACCGTGGCCCCTTTCTTTGAGATAACTCTGCACTATTGCGCGCTGCAAATGGCACTTCCAGCTTAGCTGTGCAGAAGTAGAAAAACAAGAAGAAGAAATATCTCGAAATATGTCCCTCAGGCCCCTTCCCTTGAGATAAATCTGCAAATATCTCGGAAACCAAGCGAGCTATGGCAAAATGTTAAGAGACCTTATTTGTAGAGAATTAAGTTTCCTACTTTTTATGTTCTACGATATTTTTTGATCAGATGCGTAGTTCTCGAGATATATCAAGATATTTAAAAGTTCCGAAGCCGCACCAACATAATAGAGATACAGAAACACCGTGGCCCCTTTCTTTGAGATAACTCTGCACTATTGCGAGCTGCAAATGCCACTTCCAGCTTAGCTGTGCAGAAGAAGAACAACAAGAAGAAGGAATATCTCGAAATATGTCCGTCAGGCCCCTTCCCTTGAGATAAATCTGCAAATATCTCGGAAACGAAGCGAGCCATGGCAAAATCTTAAGAGACCTTTTTTGTAGAGAATTATGTTTCCTACAATTTACGTTCTCTGATATTTTTTGATCAGAAGCGTAGTTTTCGAGATATATCGAGATATTTAAAAGTTCCGAAGCCGCACCAACATAATAGAGATACAGAAACACCGTGGCCCCTTTCTTTGAGATAACTCTGCACTATTGCGACCTGCAAATGCCACTTCCAGCTTAGCTGTGCAGAAGAGGAACAACAAGAAGAAGAAATATCTCGGAATATGTCCGTCAGGCCCCTTCCCTTGAGATAAATCTGCAAATATCTCGGAAACGAAGCGAGCTATGGCAAAATGTTAAGAGACCTTATTTGTAGAGAATTAAGTTTCCTACTTTTTATGTTCTACGATATTTTTTGATCAGATGCGTAGTTCTCGAGATATATCAAGATATTTAAAAGTTCCGAAGCCGCACCAACATAATAGAGATACAGAAACACCGTGGCCCCTTTCTTTGAGATAACTCTGCACTATTGCGAGCTGCAAATGCCACTTCCAGCTTAGCTGTGCAGAAGAAGAACAACAAGAAGAAGAAATATCTCGAAATATGTCCGTCAGGCCCCTTCCCTTGAGATAAATCTGCAAATATCTCGGAAACCAAGCGAGCTATGGCAAAATGTTAAGAGACCTTTTTTGTAGAGAATTAAGTTTCCTACTTTTTATGTTCTATGATATTTTTTGATCAGATGCGTAGTTCTCGAGATATATCCAGATATTTAAAAGTTCCGAAGCGGCACCAACATAATAGAGATACAGAAACACCGTGGCCCCTTTCTTTGAGGTAACTCTGCACTATTGCGAGCTGCAAATGCCACTTCCAGCTTAGCTGTGCAGAAGAAGAACAACAAGAAGAAGAAATATCTCGAAATATGTCCCTCAGGCCCCTTCCCTTGAGATAAATCTGCAAATATCTCGGAAACCAAGCGAGCTATGGCAAAATGTTAAGAGACCTTATTTGTAGAGAATTAAGTTTCCTACTTTTTATGTTCTACGATATTTTTTGATCAGATGCGTAGTTCTCGAGATATATCAAGATATTTAAAAGTTCCGAAGCCGCACCAACATAATAGAGATACAGAAACACCGTGGCCCCTTTCTTTGAGATAACTCTGCACTATTGCGACCTGCAAATGCCACTTCCAGCTTAGCTGTGCAGAAGAAGAACAACAAGAAGAAGAAATATCTGGAAATATGTCCGTCAGGCCCCTTCCCTTGAGATAAATCTGCAAATATCTCGGAAACGAAGCGAGCTACGGCAAAATGTTAAGAGACCTTTTTTGTAGAGAATTAAGTTTCCTACTTTTTACGCTCTATGATATTTTTTGATCAGATGCGTAGTTCTCGAGATATATCAAGATATTTAAGAGTTCCGAAGCCGCACCAACATAATAGAGATACAGAAACACCGTGGCCCCTTTCTTTGAGATAACTCTGCACTACTGCGAGCTGCGAATGCCACTTCCAGCTTAGCTGTGCAGAAGAAGAACAACAAGAAGAAGAAATATCTCGAAATATGTCCGTCAGGCCCCTTCCCTTGGGATAAATCTGCAAATATCTCGGAAACGAAGCGAGCTATGGCAAAATGTTAAGAGACCTTTTTTGTAGAGAATTAAGTTTCCTACTTTTTATGTTGTATGATATTTTTTGATCAGATGCGTAGTTCTCGAGATATATCCAGATATTTAAAAGTTCCGAAGCGGCACCAACATAATAGAGATACAGAAACACCGTGGCCCCTTTCTTTGAGGTAACTCTGCACTATTGCGAGCTCTAAATGCCACTTCCAGCTTAGCTGTGCAGAAGAAGAACAACAAGAAGAAGAAATATCTCGAAATATGTCCCTCAGGCCCCTTCCCTTGAGATAAATCTGCAAATATCTCGGAAACGAAGCGAGCTATGGCAAAATCTTAAGAGACCTTTTTTGTAGAGAATTATGTTTCCTACAATTTACGTTCTCTGATATTTTTTGATCAGAAGCGTAGTTTTCGAGATATATCGAGATATTTAAAAGTTCCGAAGCCGCACCAACAAAATAGAGATACAGAAACACCGTGGCCCCTTTCTTTGAGATAACTCTGCACTATTGCGAGCTGCAAATGCCACTTCCAGCTTAGCTGTGCAGAAGAAGAACAACAAGAAGAAGAAATATCTGGAAATATATCCGTCAGGCCCCTTCCCTTGAGATAAATCTGCAAATATCTCGGAAACCAAGCGAGCTACGGCAAAATGTTAGGAGACCTTTTTTGTAGAAAATTAGGATTCCTACTTTTTATGTTCTACGATATTTTTTGATCAGATGCGTAGTTCTCGAGATATATGAAGATATTTAAAAGTTCCGAAGCCGCACCAACATAATGGAGATACAGAAACACCGTGGCCCCTTTCTTTGAGATAACTCTGCACTATTGCGCGCTGCAAATGCCACTTCCAGCTTAGCTGTGCAGAAGAAGAACAACAAGAAGAAGAAATATCTCGAAATATGTCCGTCAGGCCCCTTCCCTTGAGATAAATCTGCAAATATCTCGGAAACGAAGCGAGCTATGGCAAAATGTTAAGAGACCTTTTTTGTAGAGAATTAAGTTTCCTACTTTTTACGCTCTATGATATTTTTTGATCAGATGCGTAGTTCTCGAGATATATCAAGATATTTAAGAGTTCCGAAGCCGCACCAACATAATAGAGATACAGAAACACCGTGGCCCCTTTCTTTGAGATAACTCTGCACTACTGCGAGCTGCGAATGCCACTTCCAGCTTAGCTGTGCAGAAGAAGAACAACAAGAAGAAGAAATATCTCGAAATATGTCCGTCAGGCCCCTTCCCTTGGGATAAATCTGCAAATATCTCGGAAACGAAGCGAGCTATGGCAAAATGTTAAGAGACCTTTTTTGTAGAGAATTAAGTTTCCTACTTTTTATGTTGTATGATATTTTTTGATCAGATGCGTAGTTCTCGAGATATATCCAGATATTTAAAAGTTCCGAAGCGGCACCAACATAATAGAGATACAGAAACACCGTGGCCCCTTTCTTTGAGGTAACTCTGCACTATTGCGAGCTCTAAATGCCACTTCCAGCTTAGCTGTGCAGAAGAAGAACAACAAGAAGAAGAAATATCTCGAAATATGTCCCTCAGGCCCCTTCCCTTGAGATAAATCTGCAAATATCTCGGAAACGAAGCGAGCTATGGCAAAATCTTAAGAGACCTTTTTTGTAGAGAATTATGTTTCCTACAATTTACGTTCTCTGATATTTTTTGATCAGAAGCGTAGTTTTCGAGATATATCGAGATATTTAAAAGTTCCGAAGCCGCACCAACATAATAGAGATACAGAAACACCGTGGCCCCTTTCTTTGAGATAACTCTGCACTATTGCGAGCTGCAAATGCCACTTCCAGCTTAGCTGTGCAGAAGAAGAACAACAAGAAGAAGAAATATCTGGAAATATATCCGTCAGGCCCCTTCCCTTGAGATAAATCTGCAAATATCTCGGAAACCAAGCGAGCTACGGCAAAATGTTAGGAGACCTTTTTTGTAGAAAATTAGGATTCCTACTTTTTATGTTCTACGATATTTTTTGATCAGATGCGTAGTTCTCGAGATATATGAAGATATTTAAAAGTTCCGAAGCCGCACCAACATAATGGAGATACAGAAACACCGTGGCCCCTTTCTTTGAGATAACTCTGCACTATTGCGCGCTGCAAATGCCACTTCCAGCTTAGCTGTGCAGAAGAAGAACAACAAGAAGAAGAAATATCTCGAAATATGTCCGTCAGGCCCCTTCCCTTGAGATAAATCTGCAAATATCTCGGAAACGAAGCGAGCTATGGCAAAATGTTAAGAGACCTTTTTTGTAGAGAATTAAGTTTCCTACTTTTTATGTTCTATGATATTTTTTGATCAGATGCGTAGTTCTCGAGATATATCCAGATATTTAAAAGTTCCGAAGCGGCACCAACATAATAGAGACAGAAACACCGTGGCCCCTTTCTTTGAGGTAACTCTGCACTATTGCGAGCTGCAAATGCCACTTCCAGCTTAGCTGTGCAGAAGAAGAACAACAAGAAGAAGAAATATCTCGAAATATGTCCCTCAGGCCCCTTCCCTTGAGATAAATCTGCAAATATCTCGGAAACCAAGCGAGCTATGGCAAAATGTTAAGAGACCTTATTTGTAGAGAATTAAGTTTCCTACTTTTTATGTTCTACGATATTTTTTGAGCAGATGCGTAGTTCTCGAGATATATCAAGATATTTAAAAGTTCCCAAGCCGCACCAACATAATAGAGATACGGAAACACCGTGGCCCCTTTCTTTGAGATAACTCTGCACTATTGCGAGCTGCAAATGCCACTTCCAGCTTAGCTGTGCAGAAGAAGAACAACAAGAAGAAGAAATATCTCGAAATATGTCCGTCAGGCCCCTTCCCTTGAGATAAATCTGCAAATATCTCGGAAACGAAGCGAGCTACGGCAAAATGTTAAGAGACCTTTTTTGTAGAGAATTATGTTTCCTACAATTTATGTTCTATGATATTTTTTGATCAGAAGCGTAGTTTTCGAGATATATCGAGATATTTAAAAGTTCCGAAGCCGCACCAACATAATAGAGATACAGAAACACCGTGGCCCCTTTCTTTGCGATAACTCTGCACTATTGCGAGCTGGAAATGCCACTTCCAGTTTAGCTGTGCAGAAGAAGAACAACAAGAAGAAGAAATATCTCGAAATATGTCCGTCAGGACCCTTCCCTTGAGATAAATCTGCAAATATCTCGGAAACGAAGCGAGCTATTGCAAAACGTTAAGAGACCTTTTTTGTAGAGAATTAAGTTTCCTACTTTTTATGTTCTATGATATTTTTTGATCAGATGCGTAGTTCTCGAGATATATCAAGATATTTAAAAGCTCCGAAGCTGCACCAACATAATAGAGGTACAGAAACACCGTGGCCCCTTTCTTTGAGATAACTCTGCACTATTGCGAGCTGCAAATGCCACGTCCAGCTTAGCTGTGCAGAAGAAGAACAACAAGAAGAAGAAATATCTCGAAATATGTCCGTCGGCCCCTTCCCTTGAGATAAATCTGCAAATATCTCGGAAACGAAGCGAGCTATGGCAAAATGTTAAGAGACCTTTTTTGTAGAGAATTAAGTTTCCTACTTTTTATGCTCTATGATATTTTTCGATCAGAGGCGTAGTTCTCGAGATATATCAAGATATTTAAAAGTTCCGAAGCCGCACCAACATAATAGAGATACAGAAACACCGTGGCCCCTTTCTTTGAGATTACTCTGCACGATTGCGAGCTGGAAATGCCACTGCCAGTTTAGCTGTGCAGAAGAAGAACAACAAGAAGAAGAAATATCTCGAAATATGTCCATCAGGACCCTTCCCTTGAGATAAATCTGCAAATATCTCGGAAACGAAGCGAGCTATGGCAAAATGTTAAGAGACCTTTTTCGTAGAGAATTAAGTTTCCTACTTTTTATGTTGTATGATATTTTTTGATCAGATGCGTAGTTCTCGAGATATATCGAGATATTTAAAAGCTCCGAAGCTGCACCAACATAATAGAGGTACAGAAACACCGTGGCCCCTTTCTTTGAGATAACTCTGCACTATTGCGAGCTGCAAATGCCACTTCCAGCTTAGCTGTGCAGAAGAAGAACAACAAGAATAAGAAATATTTCGAAATATGTCCGTCAGGCCCCTTCCCTTGAGATAAATCTGCAAATATCTCGGAAACGAAGCGAGCTACGGCAAAATGTTAAGAGACCTTTTTTGTAGAAAATTAGGTTTCCTACTTTTTATGTTCTAGGATATTTTTTGATCAGATGCGTAGTTCTCGAGATATATCAAGATATTTAAAAGTTCCGAAGCCGCACCAACATAATAGAGATACAGAAACACCGTGGCCCCTTTCTTTGCGATAACTCTGCACTATTGCGAGCTGCAAATGCCACTTCCAGCTTAGCTGTGCAGAAGAAGAACAACAAGAAGAAGAAATATCTCGAAATATGTCCGTCAGGCCCCTTCCCTTGAGATAAATCTGCAAATACCTCGGAAACCAAGCGAGCTATGGCAAAATGTTAAGAGACCTTTTTTGTAGAGAATTAAGTTTCCTACTTTTTATGTTCTATGATATTTTTCGATCAGAGGCGTAGTTCTCGAGATATATCAAGATATTTAAAAGTTCCGAAGCCGCACCAACATAATAGAGATACAGAAACACCGTGGCCCCTTTCTTTGCGATAACTCTGCACTATTGCGAGCTGCAAATGCCACTTCCAGCTTAGCTGTGCAGAAGAAGAACAACAAGAAGAAGAAATATCTCGAAATATGTCCGTCAGGCCCCTTCCCTTGAGATAAATCTGCAAATATCTCGGAAACGAAGCGAGCTATGGCAAAATGTTAACAGACTTTTTTGTAGAGAATTAAGTTTCCTACTTTTTATGTTCTATGATATTTTTTGATCAGACGCGTAGTTCTTGAGATATATCAAGATATTTAAAAGTTCCGAAGCCGCACCAACATAATAGAGATACAGAAACACCGTGGCCCCTTTCTTTGAGATAACTCTGCACTAGTGCGAGCCGCAAATGCCACTTCCAGCTTAGCTGTGCAGAAGAAGAACAACAAGAAGAAGAAATATCTCGAAATATGTCCGTCAGGCCCCTTCCCTTGAGATAAATCTGCAAATATCTCGGAAACGAAGCGAGCTATGGCAAAATGTTAAGAGACCTTTTTTGTAGCGAATTAAGTTTCCTACTTTTTCTGTTCTATGATATTTTTTGATCAGATGCGTAGTTCTCGAGATATATCAAGATATTTAAAAGTTCCGAAGCCGCACCAACATAATAGAGATACAGAAACACCGTGGCCCCTTTCTTTCAGATAGCTATGCACTATTGCGAGCTGCAAATGCCACTTCCAGCTTAGCTGTGCAGAAGAAGAACAACAAGAAGAAGAAATATCTCGAAATATGTCCGTCAGGCCCCTTACCTTGAGATAAATCTGCAAATATCTCGGAAACGAAGCGAGCTATGGCAAAATGTTAAGAGACCTTTTTTGTAGAGAATTAAGTTTCCTACTTTTTATGTTCTATGATATTTTTTGATCAGATGCGTAGTTCTCGAGATATATCAAGATATTTAAAAGTTCCGAAGCCGCACCAACATAATAGGGATACAGAAACACCGTGGCCCCTTTCTTTGAGATAACTCTGCACTAGTGCGAGCCGCAAATGCCACTTCCAGCTTAGCTGTGCAGAAGAAGAACAACAAGAAGAAGAAATATCTCGAAATATGTCCGTCAGGCCCCTTCCCTTGAGATAAATCTGCAAATATCTCGGAAACGAAGCGAGCTATGGCAAAATGTTAAGAGACGTTTTTTGTAGAGAATTATGTTTCCTACAATTTATGTTCTATGATATTTTTTGATCCGAAGCGTAGTTCTCGAGATATATCAAGATATTTAAAAGTTCCGAAGCCGCACCAACATAATAGAGATACAGAAATACCGTGGCCCCTCTCTTTGAGATAACTCTGCACTATTGCGAGCTGGAAATGCCACTTCCAGTTTAGCTGTGCAGAAGAAGAACAACAAGAAGAAGAAGTATCTCGAAATATGTCCGTTAGGCCCCTTCCCTTGAGATATATCTGCAAATATCTCGGAAACGAAGCGAGCTATGGCAAAATGTTAAAAGACCTTTTTTGTAGAGAATTAAGTTTCCTACCTTTTATGTTCTATGATATTTTTTGATCAGAAGCGTAGTTTTCGAGATATATCGAGATATTTAAAAGTTCCGAAGCCGCACCAACATAATAGAGATACAGAAACACTGTGGCCCCTTTCTTTGAGATAACTCTGCACTAGTGCGAGCCGCAAATGCCACTTCCAGCTTAGCTGTGCAGAAGAAGAACAACAAGAAGAAGAAATATCTCGAAATATGTCTGTCAGGCCCCTTCCCTTGAGATAAATCTGCAAATATCTCGGAAACGAAGCGAGCTATGGCAAAATGTTAAGAGACCTTTTCTGTAGAGAATTAAGTTTCCTACTTTTTATGTTCTATGATATTTTTTGATCAGATGCGTAGTTCTCGAAATATATCAAGATATTTAAAAGTTCCGAAGCCGCACCAACATAATAGAGATACTGAAACACCGTGGCCCCTTTCTTTGAGATAACTCTGCACTATTGCGAGCCGCAAATGCCACTTCCAGCTTAGCTGTGCAGAAGAAGAACAACAAGAAGAAGAAATATCTCGAAATAAGTCTGTCAGGCCCCTTCCCTTGAGATAAATCTGCAAATATCTCGGAAACGAAGCGAGCTATGGCAAAATGTTAAGAGACCTTTTTTGTAGAGAATTAAGTTTCCTACTTTTTATGTTCTATGATATTTTTTGATCAGATGCGTAGTTCTCGAAATATATCAAGATATTTAAAAGTTCCGAAGCCGCACCAACATAATAGAGATACTGAAACACCGTGGCCCCTTTCTTTGAGATAACTCTGCACTATTGCGAGCCGCAAATGCCACTTCCAGCTTAGCTGTGCAGAAGAAGAACAACAAGAAGAAGAAATATCTGGAAATATGTCCGTCAGGCCCCTTCCCTTGAGATATATCTGCAAATATCTCGGAAACGAAGCGAGCTATGGCAAAATGTTAAGAGACCTTTTTTGTAGAGAATTATGTTTCCTACAATTTATGTTCTATGATATTTTTTGATCAGAAGCGTAGTTTTCGAGATATATCGAGATATTTAAAAGTTCCGAAGCCGCACCAACATAATAGAGATACAGAAACACCGTGGCCCCTTTTTTTGAGATAACTCTGCACTATTGCGAGCTGCAAATGCCACTTCCAGCTTAGCTGTGCAGAGGAAGAACAACAAGAAGAAGAAATATCTCGAAATATGTCCGTCAGGCCAGTTCCTTTGAGCTGAATCTGCAAATATCTCGGAAACGAAGCGAGCTATGGCAAAATGTTACGAGACGTTTTTTGTAGAGAATTATGTTTCCTACAATTTATGTTCTATGATATTTTTTGATCCGAAGCGTAGTTTTCGAGATATATCGAGATATTTAAAAGTTCCGAAGCCGCACCAACATAATAGGGATACAGAAACACCGTGGCCCCTTTCTTTGAGATAACTCTGCACTAGTGCGAGCCGAAAATGCCACTTCCAGCTTAGCTGTGCAGAAGAAGAACAACAAGAAGAAGAAATATCTCGAAATATGTCCGTCAGGCCCCTTCCCTTGAGATAAATCTGCTAATATCTCGGAAACGAAGCGAGCTATGGCAAAATGTTAAGAGACCTTTTTTGTAGAGAATTAAGTTTCCTACTTTTTATGTTCTATGATATTTTTTGATCAGATGCGTAGTTCTCGAAATATATCAAGATATTTAAAAGTTCCGAAGCCGCACCAACATAATAGAGATACAGAAACACCGAGGCCCCTTTCTTTGAGATAACTCTGCACTATTGCGAGCTGCAAATGCCACTTCCAGTTCAGCTGTGCAGAAGAAGAACAACAAGAAGAAGAAATATCTCGAAATATGTCCATCAGGACCCTTCCCTTGAGATAAATCTGCAAATATCTCGGAAACGAAGCGAGCTATGGCAAAATGTTAAGGGACCTTTTTTGTAGAGAATAATGTTTCCTACAATTTACGTTCTATGATATTTTTTGATCAGAAGCGTAGTTTTCGAGATATATCGAGATATTTAAAAGTTCCGAAGCCGCACCAACATAATAGAGATACAGAAACACCGTGGCCCCTTTCTTTGAGATAATTCTGCACTATTGCGACCTGCAAATGCCACTTCCAGCTTAGCTGTGCAGAAGAAGAACAACAAGAAGAAGAAATATCTCGAAATATGTCCGTCAGGCCCCTTCCCTTGAGATATATCTGCAAATATCTCGGAAACGAAGCGAGCTATGGCAAAATGTTAAGAGACCTTTTTTGTAGAGAATTAAGTTTCCTACTTTTTATGTTCTGTGATATTTTTTGATCAGATGCGTAGTTCTCGAGATATATCAAGATATTTAAAAGTTCCGAAGCCGCACCAACATAATAGAGATACAGAAACACCGTGGCCCCTTTCTTTGAGATAACTCTGCACTATTGCGAGCTGCAAATGCCACTTCCAGCTTAGCTGTGCAGAAGAAGAACAACAAGAAGAAGAAATATCTCGAAATATGTCCGTCAGGCCCCTTCCCTTGAGATAAATCTGCAAATATCTCGGAAACGAAGCGAGCTATGGCAAAATGTTTAGAGACCTTTCTTGTAGAGAATTAAGTTTCCTACTTTTTATGTAGTATGATATTTTTTGATCAGATGCGTAGTTCTCGAGATATATCAAGATATTTAAAAGTTCCGAAGCCGCACCAACATAATAGAGATACAGAAACACCGTGGCCCCTTTCTTTGAGATAACTCTGCACTATTGCGCGCTGCAAATGCCACTTCCAGCTTAGCTGTGCAGAAGAAGAACAACAAGAAGAAGAAATATCTCGAAATATGTCCGTCAGGCCAGTTCCTTTGAGCTGAATCGGCAAATATCTCGGAAACGAAGCGAGCTATGGCAAAATGTTAAGAGACATTTTTTGTAGAGAATTATGTTTCCTACAATTTATGTTCTATGATATTTTTTGATCAGAAGCGTAGTTCTCGAGATATATCGAGATATTTAAAAGTTCCGAAGCCGCACCAACATAATAGGGATACAGAAACACCGTGGCCCCTTTCTTTGAGATAACTCTGCACTAGTGCGAGCCGCAAATGCCACTTCCAGCTTAGCTGTGCAGAAGAGGAACAACAAGAAGAAGAAATATCTCGAAATATGTCCGTCAGGCCCCTTCCCTTGAGATAAATCTGCAAATATCTCGGAAACGAAGCGAGCTATGGCAAAATGTTAAGAGACCTTTTTTGTAGAGAATTAAGTTTCCTACTTTTTATGTTCTATGATATTTTTTGATCAGATGCGCAGTTCTCGAGATATATCAAGATATTTAAAAGTTCCGAAGCCGCACCAACATAATAGAGATACAGAAACACCGTGGCCCCTTTCTTTGAGATAACTCTGCACTATTCCGAGCTGTAAATGCCACTTCCAGCTTAGCTGTGCAGAAGAAGAACAACAAGAAGAAGAAATATCTCGAAATATGTCCGTCAGGCCCCTTCCCTTGAGATATATCTGCAAACATCTCGGAAACGAAGCGAGCTATGGCAAAATGTTAAGAGACCTTTTTTGTAGAGAATTATGTTTCCTACAATTTATGTTCTATGATATTTTTCGATCAGAGGCGTAGTTCTCGAGATATATCAAGATATTTAAAAGTTCCGAAGCCGCACCAACATAATAGAGATACAGAAACACCGTGGCCCCTTTCTTTGAGATAACTCTGCACTATTGCGAGCTGCAAATGCCACTTCCAGCTTAGCTGTGCAGAGGAAGAACAAAAAGAAGAAGAAATATCTCGAAATATGTCCGTCAGGCCAGTTCCTTTGAGCTGAATCTGCAAATATCTCGGAAACGAAGCGAGCTATGGCAAAATGTTAAGAGACGTTTTTTGTAGAGAATTATGTTTCCTACAATTTATGTTCTATGATATTTTTTGATCAGAAGCGTAGTTCTCGAGATATATCGAGATATTTAAAAGTTCCGAAGCCGCACCAACATAATAGGGATACAGAAACACCGTGGCCCCTTTCTTTGAGATAACTCTGCACTAGTGCGAGCCGCAAATGCCACTTCCAGCTTAGCTGTGCAGAAGAGGAACAACAAGAAGAAGAAATATCTCGAAATATGTCCGTCAGGCCCCTTCCCTTGAGATAAATCTGCAAATATCTCGGAAACGGAGAGAGCTATGGCAAAATGTTAAGAGACCTTTTTTGTAGAGAATTAAGTTTCCTACTTTTCATGTTGTATGATATTTTTATCAGATGCGTAGTTCTCGAGATATATCAAGATATTTAAAAGTTCCGAAGCCGCACCAACATAATAGAGATACAGAAACACCGTGGCCCCTCTCTTTGAGATAACTCTGCACTATTGCGAGCTGGAAATGCCACTTCCAGTGTAGCTGTGCAGAAGAAGAACAACAAGAAGAAGAAATATCTCGAAATATGTCCGTTAGGCCCCTTCCCTTGAGATAAATCTGCAAATATCTCGGAAACGAAGCGAGCTATGGCAAAATGTTAAGAGACCTTTTTTGTAGAGAATTAAGTTTCCTACTTTTTATGTTCTATGATATTTTTTGATCAGATGCGTAGTTCTCGAGATATATCAAGATATTTAAAAGTTCCGAAGCCGCACCAACATAATAGAGATACAGAAACACCGTGGCCCCTTTCTTTGAGATAACTCTGCACTATTGCGAGCTGCAAATGCCACTTCCAGCTTAGCTGTGCAGAAGAAGAACAACAAGAAGAAGAAATATCTCAAAATATGTCCGTCAGGCCCCTTCCCTTGAGATAAATCTGCAAATATCTCGGAAACGAAGCGAGCTATGGCAAAATGTTTAGAGACCTTTCTTGTAGAGAATTAAGTTTCCTACTTTTTATGTAGTATGATATTTTTTGATCAGATGCGTAGTTCTCGAGATATATCAAGATATTTAAAAGTTCCGAAGCCGCACCAACATAATAGAGATACAGAAACACCGTGGCCCCTTTCTTTGAGATAACTCTGCACTATTGCGCGCTGCAAATGCCACTTCCAGCTTAGCTGTGCAGAAGAAGAACAACAAGAAGAAGAAATATCTCGAAATATGTCCGTCAGGCCCCTTCTCTTGAGATAAATCTGCAAATATCTCGGAAACGAAGCGAGCTATGGCAAAATGTTAAGAGACCTTTTTTCTAGAGAATTATGTTTCCTACAATTTATGTTCTATGATATTTTTCGATCAGAGGCGTAGTTCTCGAGATATATCAAGATATTTAAAAGTTCCGAAGCCGCACCAACATAATAGAGATACAGAAACACCGTGGCCCCTTTCTTTGAGATAACTCTGCACTATTGCGAGCTGCAAATGCCACTTCCAGCTTAGCTGTGCAGAGGAAGAACAAAAAGAAGAAGAAATATCTCGAAATATGTCCGTCAGGCCAGTTCCTTTGAGCTGAATCTGCAAATATCTCGGAAACGAAGCGAGCTATGGCAAAATGTTAAGAGACGTTTTTTGTAGAGAATTATGTTTCCTACAATTTATGTTCTATGATATTTTTTGATCAGAAGCGTAGTTCTCGAGATATATCGAGATATTTAAAAGTTCCGAAGCCGCACCAACATAACAGGGATACAGAAACACCGTGGCCCCTTTCTTTGAGATAACTCTGCACTAGTGCGAGCCGCAAATGCCACTTCCAGCTTAGCTGTGCAGAAGAGGAACAACAAGAAGAAGAAATATCTCGAAATATGTCCGTCAGGCCCCTTCCCTTGAGATAAATCTGCAAATATCTCGGAAACGGAGAGAGCTATGGCAAAATGTTAAGAGACCTTTTTTGTAGAGAATTAAGTTTCCTACTTTTCATGTTGTATGATATTTTTATCAGATGCGTAGTTCTCGAGATATATCAAGATATTTAAAAGTTCCGAAGCCGCACCAACATAATAGAGATACAGAAACACCGTGGCCCCTCTCTTTGAGATAACTCTGCACTATTGCGAGCTGGAAATGCCACTTCCAGTGTAGCTGTGCAGAAGAAGAACAACAAGAAGAAGAAATATCTCGAAATATGTCCGTTAGGCCCCTTCCCTTGAGATAAATCTGCAAATATCTCGGAAACGAAGCGAGCTATGGCAAAATGTTAAGAGACCTTTTTTGTAGAGAATTAAGTTTCCTACTTTTTATGTTCTATGATATTTTTTGATCAGATGCGTAGTTCTCGAGATATATCAAGATATTTAAAAGTTCCGAAGCCGCACCAACATAATAGAGATACAGAAACACCGTGGCCCCTTTCTTTGAGATAACTCTGCACTATTGCGAGCTGCAAATGCCACTTCCAGCTTAGCTGTGCAGAAGAAGAACAACAAGAAGAAGAAATATCTCAAAATATGTCCGTCAGGCCCCTTCCCTTGAGATAAATCTGCAAATATCTCGGAAACGAAGCGAGCTATGGCAAAATGTTTAGAGACCTTTCTTGTAGAGAATTAAGTTTCCTACTTTTTATGTAGTATGATATTTTTTGATCAGATGCGTAGTTCTCGAGATATATCAAGATATTTAAAAGTTCCGAAGCCGCACCAACATAATAGAGATACAGAAACACCGTGGCCCCTTTCTTTGAGATAACTCTGCACTATTGCGCGCTGCAAATGCCACTTCCAGCTTAGCTGTGCAGAAGAAGAACAACAAGAAGAAGAAATATCTCGAAATATGTCCGTCAGGCCCCTTCTCTTGAGATAAATCTGCAAATATCTCGGAAACGAAGCGAGCTATGGCAAAATGTTAAGAGACCTTTTTTCTAGAGAATTATGTTTCCTACAATTTATGTTCTATGATATTTTTCGATCAGAGGCGTAGTTCTCGAGATATATCAAGATATTTAAAAGTTCCGAAGCCGCACCAACATAATAGAGATACAGAAACACCGTGGCCCCTTTCTTTGAGATAACTCTGCACTATTGCGAGCTGCAAATGCCACTTCCAGCTTAGCTGTGCAGAGGAAGAACAAAAAGAAGAAGAAATATCTCGAAATATGTCCGTCAGGCCAGTTCCTTTGAGCTGAATCTGCAAATATCTCGGAAACGAAGCGAGCTATGGCAAAATGTTAAGAGACGTTTTTTGTAGAGAATTATGTTTCCTACAATTTATGTTCTATGATATTTTTTGATCAGAAGCGTAGTTCTCGAGATATATCGAGATATTTAAAAGTTCCGAAGCCGCACCAACATAACAGGGATACAGAAACACCGTGGCCCCTTTCTTTGAGATAACTCTGCACTAGTGCGAGCCGCAAATGCCACTTCCAGCTTAGCTGTGCAGAAGAGGAACAACAAGAAGAAGAAATATCTCGAAATATGTCCGTCAGGCCCCTTCCCTTGAGATAAATCTGCAAATATCTCGGAAACGGAGAGAGCTATGGCAAAATGTTAAGAGACCTTTTTTGTAGAGAATTAAGTTTCCTACTTTCCATGTTGTATGATATTTTTGATCAGATGCGTAGTTCTCGAGATATATCAAGATATTTAAAAGTTCCGAAGCCGCACCAACATAATAGAGATACAGAAACACCGTGGCCCCTCTCTTTGAGATAACTCTGCACTATTGCGAGCTGGAAATGCCACTTCCAGTGTAGCTGTGCAGAAGAAGAACAACAAGAAGAAGAAATATCTCGAAATATGTCCGTCAGGCCCCTTCCCTTGAGATATATCTGCAAATATCTCGGAAACGAAGCGAGCTATGGCAAAATGTTAAGAGACCGTTTTTGTAGAGAATTAAGTTTCCTACTTTTTATCTTCTATGATATTTTTTGATCAGACGCGTAGTTCTCGAGATATATCAAGATATTTAAAAGTTCCGAAGCCGCACGGACATAATAGAGATACAGAAACACCGTGGCCCCTTTCTTTGAGATAACTCTGCACTATTGCGAGCTGCAAATGCGACTTCCAGCTTAGCTGTGCAGAGGAAGAACAACAAGAAGAAGAAATATCTCGAAATATGTCCGTCAGGCCAGTTCCTTTGAGCTGAATCTGCAAATATCTCGGAAACGAAGCGAGCTATGGCAAAATGTTAAGAGACGTTTTTTGTAGAGAATTATGTTTCCTACAATTTATGTTCTATGATATTTTTCGATCAGAGGCGTAGTTCTCGAGATATATCAAGATATTTAAAAGTTCCGAAGCCGCACCAACATAATAGAGATACAGAAACACCGTGGCCCCTTTCTTTGAGATAACTCTGCACTATTGCGAGCTGCAAGTGCCACTTCCAGCTTAGCTGTGCAGAAGAGGAACAACAAGAAGAAGAAATATCTCGAAATATGTCCGTCAGGCCCCTTCCCTTGAGATAAATCTGCAAATATCTCGGAAACGAAGCGAGCTATGGCAAAATGTTAAGAGACCTTTTTTGTAGAGAATTAAGTTTCCTACTTTTTATGTTCTATGATATTTTTTGATCAGATGCGTAGTTCTCGAGATATATCAAGATATTTAAAAGTTCCGAAGCCGCACCAACATAATAGAGATACAGAAACACCGTGGCCCCTTTCTTTGAGATAACTGTGCACTATTCCGAGCTGTAAATGCCACTTCCAGCTTAGCTGTGCAGAAGAAGAACAACAAGAAGAAGAAATATCTCGAAATATGTCCGTCAGGCCCCTTCCCTTGAGATATATCTGCAAACATCTCGGAAACGAAGCGAGCTATGGCAAAATGTTAAGAGACCTTTTTTGTAGAGAATTATGTTTCCTACAATTTATGTTCTATGATATTTTTCGATCAGAGGCGTAGTTCTCGAGATATATCAAGATATTTAAAAGTTCCGAAGCCGCACCAACATAATAGAGATACAGAAACACCGTGGCCCCTTTCTTTGAGATAACTCTGCACTATTGCGAGCTGCAAATGCCACTTCCAGCTTAGCTGTGCAGAGGAAGAACAAAAAGAAGAAGAAATATCTCGAAATATGTCCGTCAGGCCAGTTCCTTTGAGCTGAATCTGCAAATATCTCGGAAACGAAGCGAGCTATGGCAAAATGTTAAGAGACGTTTTTTGTAGAGAATTATGTTTCCTACAATTTATGTTCTATGATATTTTTTGATCAGAAGCGTAGTTCTCGAGATATATCGAGATATTTAAAAGTTCCGAAGCCGCACCAACATAATAGGGATACAGAAACACCGTGGCCCCTTTCTTTGAGATAACTCTGCACTAGTGCGAGCCGCAAATGCCACTTCCAGCTTAGCTGTGCAGAAGAGGAACAACAAGAAGAAGAAATATCTCGAAATATGTCCGTCAGGCCCCTTCCCTTGAGATAAATCTGCAAATATCTCGGAAACGGAGAGAGCTATGGCAAAATGTTAAGAGACCTTTTTTGTAGAGAATTAAGTTTCCTACTTTTCATGTTGTATGATATTTTTGATCAGATGCGTAGTTCTCGAGATATATCAAGATATTTAAAAGTTCCGAAGCCGCACCAACATAATAGAGATACAGAAACACCGTGGCCCCTCTCTTTGAGATAACTCTGCACTATTGCGAGCTGGAAATGCCACTTCCAGTGTAGCTGTGCAGAAGAAGAACAACAAGAAGAAGAAATATCTCGAAATATGTCCGTTAGGCCCCTTCCCTTGAGATAAATCTGCAAATATCTCGGAAACGAAGCGAGCTATGGCAAAATGTTAAGAGACCTTTTTTGTAGAGAATTAAGTTTCCTACTTTTTATGTTCTATGATATTTTTTGATCAGATGCGTAGTTCTCGAGATATATCAAGATATTTAAAAGTTCCGAAGCCGCACCAACATAATAGAGATACAGAAACACCGTGGCCCCTTTCTTTGAGATAACTCTGCACTATTGCGCGCTGCAAATGCCACTTCCAGCTTAGCTGTGCAGAAGAAGAACAACAAGAAGAAGAAATATCTCGAAATATGTCCGTCAGGCCAGTTCCTTTGAGCTGAATCTGCAAATATCTCGGAAACGAAGCGAGCTATGGCAAAATGTTAAGAGACGTTTTTTGTAGAGAATTATGTTTCCTACAATTTATGTTCTATGATATTTTTTGATCAGAAGCGTAGTTTTCGAGATATATCGAGATATTTAAAAGTTCCGAAGACGCACCAACATAATAGAGATACAGAAACACCGTGGCCCCTTTCTTTGAGATAACTGTGCACTAGTGCGAGCCGCAAATGCCACATCCAGCTTAGCTGTGCAGAAGAAGAACAACAAGAAGAAGAAATATCTCGAAATATGTCCGTCAGGCCCCTTCCCTTGAGATATATCTGCAAATATCTCGGAAACGAAGCGAGCTATGGCAAAATGTTAAGAGACCGTTTTTGTAGAGAATTAAGTTTCCTACTTTTTATCTTCTATGATATTTTTTGATCAGATGCGTAGTTCTCGAGATATATCAAGATATTTAAAAGTTCCGAAGCCGCACCAACATAATAGAGATACAGAAACACCGTGGCCCCTTTCTTTGAGATAACTCTGCACTATTGCGAGCTGCAAATGCCACTTCCAGCTTAGCTGTGCAGAAGAAGAACAACAAGAAGAAGAAATATCTCAAAATATGTCCGTCAGGCCCCTTCCCTTGAGATAAATCTGCAAATATCTCGGAAACGAAGCGAGCTATGGCAAAATGTTTAGAGACCTTTCTTGTAGAGAATTAAGTTTCCTACCTTTTATGTAGTATGATATTTTTTGATCAGATGCGTAGTTCTCGAGATATATCAAGATATTTAAAAGTTCCGAAGCCGCACCAACATAATAGAGATACAGAAACACCGTGGCCCCTTTCTTTGAGATAACTCTGCACTATTGCGCGCTGCAAATGCCACTTCCAGCTTAGCTGTGCAGAAGAAGAACAACAAGAAGAAGAAATATCTCGAAATATGTCCGTCAGGCCCCTTCCCTTGAGATATATCTGCAAATATCTCGGAAACGAAGCGAGCTATGGCAAAATGTTAAGAGACCGTTTTTGTAGAGAATTAAGTTTCCTACTTTTTATCTTCTATGATATTTTTTGATCAGATGCGTAGTTCTCGAGATATATCAAGATATTTAAAAGTTCCGAAGCCGCACCAACATAATAGAGATACAGAAACACCGTGGCCCCTTTCTTTGAGATAACTCTGCACTATTGCGAGCTGCAAATGCCACTTCCAGCTTAGCTGTGCAGAAGAAGAACAACAAGAAGAAGAAATATCTCAAAATATGTCCGTCAGGCCCCTTCCCTTGAGATAAATCTGCAAATATCTCGGAAACGAAGCGAGCTATGGCAAAATGTTTAGAGACCTTTCTTGTAGAGAATTAAGTTTCCTACCTTTTATGTAGTATGATATTTTTTGATCAGATGCGTAGTTCTCGAGATATATCAGGATATTTAAAAGTTCCGAAGCCGCACCAACATAATAGAGATACAGAAACACCGTGGCCCCTTTCTTTGAGATAACTCTGCACTATTGCGCGCTGCAAATGCCACTTCCAGCTTAGCTGTGCAGAAGAAGAACAACAAGAAGAAGAAATATCTCGAAATATGTCCGTCAGGCCCCTTCCCTTGAGATAAATCTGCAAATATCTCGGAAACGAAGCGAGCTATGGCAAAATGTTAAGAGCCCTTTTTTGTAGAGAATTATGTTTCCTACAATTTATGTTCTATGATATTTTTCGATCAGAGGCGTAGTTCTCGAGATATATCAAGATATTTAAAAGTTCCGAAGCCGCACCAACATAATAGAGATACAGAAACACCGTGGCCCCTTTCTTTGAGATAACTCCGCACTATTGCGAGCTGCAAATGCCACTTCCAGCTTAGCTGTGCAGAGGAAGAACAAAAAGAAGAAGAAATATCTCGAAATATGTCCGTCAGGCCAGTTCCTTTGAGCTGAATCTGCAAATATCTCGGAAACGAAGCGAGCTATGGCAAAATGTTAAGAGACGTTTTTTGTAGAGAATTATGTTTCCTACAATTTATGTTCTATGATATTTTTTGATCAGAAGCGTAGTTCTCGAGATATATCGAGATATTTAAAAGTTCCGAAGCCGCACCAACATAACAGGGATACAGAAACACAGTGGCCCCTTTCTTTGAGATAACTCTGCACTAGTGCGAGCCGCAAATGCCACTTCCAGCTTAGCTGTGCAGAAGAGGAACAACAAGAAGAAGAAATATCTCGAAATATGTCCGTCAGGCCCCTTCCCTTGAGATAAATCTGCAAATATCTCGGAAACGGAGAGAGCTATGGCAAAATGTTAAGAGACCTTTTTTGTAGAGAATTAAGTTTCCTACTTTTCATGTTGTATGATATTTTTGATCAGATGCGTAGTTCTCGAGATATATCAAGATATTTAAAACTTCCGAAGCCGCACCAACATAATAGAGATACAGAAACACCGTGGCCCCTTTCTTTGAGATAACTCTGCACTATTGCGAGCTGCAAATGCCACTTCCAGCTTAGCTGTGCAGAAGAAGAACAACAAGAAGAAGAAATATCTCAAAATATGTCCGTCAGGCCCCTTCCCTTGAGATAAATCTGCAAATATCTCGGAAACGAAGCGAGCTATGGCAAAATGTTTAGAGACCTTTCTTGTAGAGAATTAAGCTTCCTACTTTTTATGTAGTATGATATTTTTTGATCAGATGCGTAGTTCTCGAGATATATCAAGATATTTAAAAGTTCCGAAGCCGCACCAACATAATAGAGATACAGAAACACCGTGGCCCCTTTCTTTGAGATAACTCTGCACTATTGCGCGCTGCAAATGCCACTTCCAGCTTAGCTGTGCAGAAGAAGAACAACAAGAAGAAGAAATATCTCGAAATATGTCCGTCAGGCCCCTTCCCTTGAGATAAATCTGCAAATATCTCGGAAACGAAGCGAGCTATGGCAAAATGTTAAGAGACCTTTTTTGTAGAGAATTAAGTTTCCTACTTTTTATGTTCTATGATATTTTTCGATCAGAGGCGTAGTTCTCGAGATATATCAAGATATTTAAAAGTTCCGAAGCCGCACGGACATAATAGAGATACAGAAACACCGTGGCCCCTTTCTTTGAGATAACTCTGCACGATTGCGAGCTGGAAATGCCACTTCCAGTTTAGCTGTGCAGAAGAAGAACAACAAGAAGAAGAAATATCTCGAAATATGTCCATCAGGCCCCTTCCCTTGAGATAAATCTGCAAATATCTCGGAAACGAAGCGAGCCATGGCAAAATGTTAAGAGACCTTTTTTGTAGAGAATTAAGTTTCCTACTTTTTACGTTCTATGATATTTTTTGATCAGATGCGTAGTTCTCGAGATATATCAAGATATTTAAAAGTTCCGAAGCCGCACGAACATAATAGAGATACAGAAACACCGTGGCCCCTTTCTTTGAGATAACTCTGCACTATTGCGAGCTGGAAATGCCACTTCCAGTTTAGCTGTGCAGAGGAAGAACAACAAGAAGAAGAAATATCTCGAAATATGTCCGTTAGGCCCCTTCCCTTGAGATAAATCTGCAAATATCTCGGAAACGAAGCGAGCTATGGCAAAATGTTAAGAGACCTTTTTTGTAGAGAATTAAGTTTCCTACTTTTTATGTTCTATGATATTTTTTGATCAGATGCGTAGTTCTCGAGATATATCAAGATATTTAAAAGTTCCGAAGCCGCACCAACATAATAGAGATACAGAAACACCGTGGCCCCTTTCTTTGAGATAACTCTGCACTATTGCGAGCTGCAAATGCCACTTCCAGCTTAGCTGTGCAGAGGAAGAACAACAAGAAGAAGAAATATCTCGAAATATGTCCGTCAGGCCAGTTCCTTTGAGCTGAATCTGCAAATATCTCGGAAACGAAGCGAGCTATGGCAAAATGTTAAGAGACGTTTTTTGTAGAGAATTATGTTTCCTACAATTTATGTTCTATGATATTTTTCGATCAGAGGCGTAGTTCTCGAGATATATCAAGATATTTAAAAGTTCCGAAGCCGCACCAACATAATAGAGATACAGAAACACCGTGGCCCCTTTCTTTGAGATAACTCTGCACTATTGCGAGCTGCAAATGCCACTTCCAGCTTAGCTGTGCAGAGGAAGAACAAAAAGAAGAAGAAATATCTCGAAATATGTCCGTCAGGCCAGTTCCTTTGAGCTGAATCTGCAAATATCTCGGAAACGAAGCGAGCTATGGCAAAATGTTAAGAGACGTTTTTTGTAGAGAATTATGTTTCCTACAATTTATGTTCTATGATATTTTTCGATCAGAGGCGTAGTTCTCGAGATATATCAAGATATTTAAAAGTTCCGAAGCCGCACCAACATAATAGAGATACAGAAACACCGTGGCCCCTTTCTTTGAGATAACTCTGCACTATTGCGAGCTGCAAATGCCACTTCCAGCTTAGCTGTGCAGAGGAAGAACAAAAAGAAGAAGAAATATCTCGAAATATGTCCGTCAGGCCAGTTCCTTTGAGCTGAATCTGCAAATATCTCGGAAACGAAGCGAGCTATGGCAAAATGTTAAGAGACGTTTTTTGTAGAGAATTATGTTTCCTACAATTTATGTTCTATGATATTTTTTGATCAGATGCGTAGTTCTCGAGATATATCAAGATATTTAAAAGTTCCGAAGCCGCACCAACATAATAGAGATACAGAAACACCGTGGCCCCTTTCTTTGAGATAACTCTGCACTATTCCGAGCTGTAAATGCCACTTCCAGCTTAGCTGTGCAGAAGAAGAACAACAAGAAGAAGAAATATCTCGAAATATGTCCGTCAGGCCCCTTCCCTTGAGATATATCTGCAAATATCTCGGAAACGAAGCGAGCTATGGCAAAATGTTAAGAGACCTTTTTTTGTAGAGAATTATGTTTCCTACAATTTATGTTCTATGATATTTTTCGATCAGAGGCGTAGTTCTCGAGATATATCAAGATATTTAAAAGTTCCGAAGCCGCACCAACATAATAGAGATACAGAAACACCGTGGCCCCTTTCTTTGAGATAACTCTGCACTATTGCGAGCTGCAAATGCCACTTCCAGCTTAGCTGTGCAGAGGAAGAACAAAAAGAAGAAGAAATATCTCGAAATATGTCCGTCAGGCCAGTTCCCTTGAGATCAATCTGCAAATATCTCGGAAACGAAGCGAGCTATGGCAAAATGTTAAGAGACCTTTTTTGTAGAGAATTAAGTTTCCTACTTTTTATGTTCTATGATATTTTTCGATCAGATGCGTAGTTCTCGAGATATATCAAGATATTTAAAAGTTCCGAAGCCGCACCAACATAATAGAGATACAGAAACACCGTGGCCCCTTTCTTTGAGATAACTCTGCACTATTCCGAGCTGTAAATGCCACTTCCAGCTTAGCTGTGCAGAAGAAGAACAACAAGAAGAAGAAATATCTCGAAATATGTCCGTCAGGCCCCTTCCCTTGAGATATATCTGCAAATATCTCGGAAACGAAGCGAGCTATGGCAAAATGTTAAGAGACCTTTTTTGTAGAGAATTATGTTTCCTACAATTTATGTTCTATGATATTTTTTGATCAGAAGCGTAGTTCTCGAGATATATCAAGATATTTAAAAGTTCCGAAGCCGCACCAACATAATAGGGATACAGAAACACCGTGGCCCCTTTCTTTGAGATAACTCTGCACTAGTGCGAGCCGCAAATGCCACTTCCAGCTTAGCTGTGCAGAAGAGGAACAACAAGAAGAAGAAATATCTCGAAATATGTCCGTCAGGCCCCTTCCCTTGAGATAAATCTGCAAATATCTCGGAAACGAAGCGAGCTATGGCAAAATGTTAAGAGACCTTTTTTGTAGAGAATTAAGTTTCCTACTTTTTATGTTCTATGATATTTTTTGATCAGATGCGTAGTTCTCGAGATATATCAAGATATTTAAAAGTTCCGAAGCCGCACCAACATAATAGAGATACAGAAACACCGTGGCCCCTTTCTTTGAGATAACTCTGCACTATTCCGAGCTGTAAATGCCACTTCCAGCTTAGCTGTGCAGAAGAAGAACAACAAGAAGAAGAAATATCTCGAAATATGTCCGTCAGGCCCCTTCCCTTGAGATATATCTGCAAATATCTCGGAAACGAAGCGAGCTATGGCAAAATGTTAAGAGACCTTTTTTGTAGAGAATTATGTTTCCTACAATTTATGTTCTATGATATTTTTCGATCAGAGGCGTAGTTCTCGAGATATATCAAGATATTTAAAAGTTCCGAAGCCGCACCAACATAAGAGAGATACAGAAACACCGTGGCCCCTTTCTTTGAGATAACTCTGCACTATTGCGAGCTGCAAATGCCACTTCCAGCTTAGCTGTGCAGAGGAAGAACAAAAAGAAGAAGAAATATCTCGAAATATGTCCGTCAGGCCAGTTCCTTTGAGCTGAATCTGCAAATATCTCGGAAACGAAGCGAGCTATGGCAAAATGTTAAGAGACGTTTTTTGTAGAGAATTATGTTTCCTACAATTTATGTTCTATGATATTTTTTGATCAGAAGCGTAGTTCTCGAGATATATCGAGATATTTAAAAGTTCCGAAGCCGCACCAACATAATAGGGATACAGAAACACCGTGGCCCCTTTCTTTGAGATAACTCTGCACTAGTGCGAGCCGCAAATGCCACTTCCAGCTTAGCTGTGCAGAAGAGGAACAACAAGAAGAAGAAATATCTCGAAATATGTCCGTCAGGCCCCTTCCCTTGAGATAAATCTGCAAATATCTCGGAAACGGAGAGAGCTATGGCAAAATGTTAAGAGACCTTTTTTGTAGAGAATTAAGTTTCCTACTTTTCATGTTCTATGATATTTTTTGAGCAGATGCGTAGTTCTCGAGATATATCAAGATATTTAAAAGTTCCGAAGCCGCACCAACATAATAGAGATACAGAAACACCGTGGCCCCTTTCTTTGAGATAACTCTGCACTATTCCGAGCTGTAAATGCCACTTCCAGCTTAGCTGTGCAGAAGAAGAACAACAAGAAGAAGAAATATCTCGAAATATGTCCGTCAGGCCCCTTCCCTTGAGATATATCTGCAAATATCTCGGAAACGAAGCGAGCTATGGCAAAATGTTAAGAGACGTTTTTTGTAGAGAATTATGTTTCCTACAATTTAAGTTCTATGATATTTTTTGATCAGAAGCGTAGTTCTCGAGATATATCGAGATATTTAAAAGTTCCGAAGCCGCACCAACATAATAGGGATACAGAAACACCGTGGCCCCTTTCTTTGAGATAACTCTGCACTAGTGCGAGCCGCAAATGCCACTTCCAGCTTAGCTGTGCAGAAGAGGAACAACAAGAAGAAGAAATATCTCGAAATATGTCCGTCAGGCCCCTTCCCTTGAGATAAATCTGCAAATATCTCGGAAACGAAGCGAGCTATGGCAAAATGTTAAGAGACGTTTTTTGTAGAGAATTATGTTTCCTACAATTTATGTTCTATGATATTTTTCGATCAGAGGCGTAGTTCTCGAGATATATCAAGATATTTAAAAGTTCCGAAGCCGCACCAACATAATAGAGATACAGAAACACCGTGGCCCCTTTCTTTGAGATAACTCTGCACTATTGCGAGCTGCAAATGCCACTTCCAGCTTAGCTGTGCAGAGGAAGAACAAAAAGAAGAAGAAATATCTCGAAATATGTCCGTCAGGCCAGTTCCCTTGAGATAAATCTGCAAATATCTCGGAAACGAAGCGACCTATGGCAAAATGTTAAGAGACCTTTTTTGTAGAGAATTAAGTTTCCTACTTTTTATGTTCTATGATATTTTTTGATCAGATGCGTAGTTCTCGAGATATATCAAGATATTTAAAAGTTCCGAAGCCGCACCAACATAATAGAGATACAGAAACACCGTGGCCCCTTTCTTTGAGATAACTCTGCACTATTCCGAGCTGTAAATGCCACTTCCAGCTTAGCTGTGCAGAAGAAGAACAACAAGAAGAAGAAATATCTCGAAATATGTCCGTCAGGCCCCTTCCCTTGAGATATATCTGCAAATATCTCGGAAACGAAGCGAGCTATGGCAAAATGTTAAGAGACCTTTTTTGTAGAGAATTATGTTTCCTACAATTTATGTTCTATGATATTTTTCGATCAGAGGCGTAGTTCTCGAGATATATCAAGATATTTAAAAGTTCCGAAGCCGCACCAACATAATAGAGATACAGAAACACCGTGGCCCCTTTCTTTGAGATAACTCTGCACTATTGCGAGCTGCAAATGCCACTTCCAGCTTAGCTGTGCAGAGGAAGAACAAAAAGAAGAAGAAATATCTCGAAATATGTCCGTCAGGCCCCTTCCCTTGAGATATATCTGCAAATATCTCGG
Source organism: Osmia lignaria lignaria (assembly GCF_051020975.1). Classification (NCBI taxonomy): domain Eukaryota; kingdom Metazoa; phylum Arthropoda; class Insecta; order Hymenoptera; family Megachilidae; genus Osmia; species Osmia lignaria. Next base: position 2,925,536 of record NW_027478164.1, read on the forward strand.
AAACGAAGCGAGCTATGGCAAAATGTTAAGAGACCTTTTTTGTAGAGAATTATGTTTCCTACAATTTATGTTCTATGATATTTTTCGATCAGAGGCGTAGTTCTCGAGATATATCAAGATATTTAAAAGTTCCGAAGCCGCACCAACATAATAGAGATACAGAAACACCGTGGCCCCTTTCTTTGAGATAACTCTGCACTATTGCGAGCTGCAAATGCCACTTCCAGCTTAGCTGTGCAGAGGAAGAACAAAAAGAAGAAGAAATATCTCGAAATATGTCCGTCAGGCCAGTTCCTTTGAGCTGAATCTGCAAATATCTCGGAAACGAAGCGAGCTATGGCAAAATGTTAAGAGACGTTTTTTGTAGAGAATTATGTTTCCTACAATTTATGTTCTATGATATTTTTTGATCAGAAGCGTAGTTCTCGAGATATATCGAGATATTTAAAAGTTCCGAAGCCGCACCAACATAATAGAGATACAGAAACACCGTGGCCCCTTTCTTTGAGATAACTCTGCACTATTGCGAGCTGGAAATGCCACTTCCAGTTTAGCTGTGCAGAAGAAGAACAACAAGAAGAAGAAATATCTCGAAATATGTCCGTTAGGCCCCTTCCCTTGCGATAAATCTGCAAATATCTCGGAAACGAAGCGAGCTATGGCAAAATGTTAAGAGACCTTTTTTGTAGAGAATTAAGTTTCCTACTTTTTATGTTCTATCATATTTTTTGATCAGATGCGTAGTTCTCGAGATATATCAAGATATTTAAAAGTTCCGAAGCCGCACCAACATAATAGAGATACAGAAACACCGTGGCCCCTTTCTTTGAGATAACTCTGCACTATTGCGAGCTGCAAATGCCACTTCCAGCTTAGCTGTGCAGAGGAAGAACAAAAAGAAGAAGAAATATCTCGAAATATGTCCGTCAGGCCAGTTCCTTTGAGCTGAATCTGCAAATATCTCGGAAACGAAGCGAGCTATGGCAAAATGTTAAGAGACGTTTTTTGTAGAGAATTATGTTTCCTACAATTTATGTTCTATGATATTTTTTGATCAGAAGCGTAGTTCTCGAGATATATCGAGATATTTAAAAGTTCCGAAGCCGCACCAACATAATAGAGATACAGAAACACCGTGGCCCCTTTCTTTGAGATAACTCTGCACTATTGCGAGCTGGAAATGCCACTTCCAGTTTAGCTGTGCAGAAGAAGAACAACAAGAAGAAGAAATATCTCGAAATATGTCCGTTAGGCCCCTTCCCTTGCGATAAATCTGCAAATATCTCGGAAACGAAGCGAGCTATGGCAAAATGTTAAGAGACCTTTTTTGTAGAGAATTAAGTTTCCTACTTTTTATGTTCTATCATATTTTTTGATCAGATGCGTAGTTCTCGAGATATATCAAGATATTTAAAAGTTCCGAAGCCGCACCAACATAATAGAGATACAGAAACACCGTGGCCCCTTTCTTTGAGATAACTCTGCACTATTGCGCGCTGCAAATGCCACTTCCAGCATAGCTGTGCAGAAGAAGAACAACAAGAAGAAGAAATATCTCGAAATATGTCCGTCAGGCCCCTTCCCTTGAGATAAATCTGCAAATATCTCGGAAACGAAGCGAGCTATGGCAGAATGTTAAGAGACGTTTTTTGTAGAGAATTATGTTTCCTACAATTTATGTTCTATGATATTTTTTGATCAGAAGCGTAGTTCTCGAGATATATCAAGATATTTAAAAGTTCCGAAGCCGCACCAACATAATAGAGATACAGAAACACCGTGGCCCCTCTCTTTGAGATAACTCTGCACTATTGCGAGCTGGAAATGCCACTTCCAGTTTAGCTGTGCAGAAGAAGAACAACAAGAAGAAGAAATATCTCGAAATATGTCCGTTAGGCCCCTTCCCTTGAGATAAATCTGCAAATATCTCGGAAACGAAGCGAGCTATGGCAAAATGTTAAGAGACCTTTTTTGTAGAGAATTAAGTTTCCTACTTTTTATGTTCTATGATATTTTTTGATCAGATGCGTAGTTCTCGAGATATATCAAGATATTTAAAAGTTCCGAAGCCGCACCAACATAATAGAGATACAGAAACACCGTGGCCCCTCTCTTTGAGATAACTCTGCACTATTCCGAGCTGTAAATGCCACTTCCAGCTTAGCTGTGCAGAAGAAGAACAACAAGAAGAAGAAATATCTCGAAATATGTCCGTCAGGCCCCTTCCCTTGAGATATATCTGCAAATATCTCGGAAACGAAGCGAGCTATGGCAAAATGTTAAGAGACCTTTTTTGTAGAGAATTATGTTTCCTACAATTTATGTTCTATGATATTTTTTGATCAGAAGCGTAGTTCTCGAGATATATCGAGATATTTAAAAGTTCCGAAGCCGCACCAACATAATAGGGATACAGAAACACCGTGGCCCCTTTCTTTGAGATAACTCTGCACTAGTGCGAGCCGCAAATGCCACTTCCAGCTTAGCTGTGCAGAAGAAGAACAACAAGAAGAAGAAATATCTCGAAATATGTCCGTCAGGCCCCTTCCCTTGAGATAAATCTGCAAATATCTCGGAAACGAAGCGAGCTATGGCAGAATGTTAAGAGACATTTTTTGTAGAGAATTATGTTTCCTACAATTTATGTTCTATGATATTTTTTGATCAGAAGCGTAGTTCTCGAGATATATCGAGATATTTAAAAGTTCCGAAGCCGCACCAACATAATAGGGATACAGAAACACCGTGGCCCCTTTCTTTGAGATAACTGTGCACTAGTGCGATCCGCAAATGCCACTTCCAGCTTAGCTGTGCAGAAGAAGAACAACAAGAAGAAGAAATATCTCGAAATATGTCCGTCAGGCCCCTTCCCTTGAGATATATCTGCAAATATCTCGGAAACGAAGCGAGCTATGGGAAAATGTTAAGAGACCGTTTTTGTAGAGAATTAAGTTTCCTACTTTTTATGTTCTATGATATTTTTTGATCAGAAGCGTAGTTCTCGAGATATATCAAGATATTTAAAAGTTCCGAAGCCGCACCAACATAATAGAGATACAGAAACACCGTGGCCCCTTTCTTTGAGATAACTCTGCACTATTGCGAGCTGCAAATGCCACTTCCAGCTTAGCTGTGCAGAGGAAGAACAAAAAGAAGAAGAAATACCTCGAAATATGTCCGTCAGGCCAGTTCCTTTGAGCTGAATCTGCAAATATCTCGGAAACGAAGCGAGCTATGGCAAAATGTTAAGAGACGTTTTTTGTAGAGAATTATGTTTCCTACAATTTATGTTCTATGATATTTTTTGATCAGAAGCGTAGTTCTCGAGATATATCGAGATATTTAAAAGTTCCGAAGCCGCACCAACATAATAGAGATACAGAAACACCGTGGCCCCTTTCTTTGAGATAACTCTGCACTATTGCGAGCTGGAAATGCCACTTCCAGTTTAGCTGTGCAGAAGAAGAACAACAAGAAGAAGAAATATCTCGAAATATGTCCGTTAGGCCCCTTCCCTTGCGATAAATCTGCAAATATCTCGGAAACGAAGCGAGCTATGGCAAAATGTTAAGAGACCTTTTTTGTAGAGAATTAAGTTTCCTACTTTTTATGTTCTATCATATTTTTTGATCAGATGCGTAGTTCTCGAGATATATCAAGATATTTAAAAGTTCCGAAGCCGCACCAACATAATAGAGATACAGAAACACCGTGGCCCCTTTCTTTGAGATAACTCTGCACTATTGCGCGCTGCAAATGCCACTTCCAGCATAGCTGTGCAGAAGAAGAACAACAAGAAGAAGAAATATCTCGAAATATGTCCGTCAGGCCCCTTCCCTTGAGATAAATCTGCAAATATCTCGGACACGAAGCGAGCTATGGCAAAATGTTAAGAGACCTTTTTTGTAGAGAATTAAGTTTCCTACTTTTTATGTTCTATGATATTTTTTGATCAGATGCGTAGTTCTCGAGATATATCAAGATATTTAAAAGTTCCGAAGCCGCACCAACATAATAGAGATACAGAAACACCGTGGCCCCTCTCTTTGAGATAACTCTGCACTATTCCGAGCTGTAAATGCCACTTCCAGCTTAGCTGTGCAGAAGAAGAACAACAAGAAGAAGAAATATCTCGAAATATGTCCGTCAGGCCCCTTCACTTGAGATATATCTGCAAATATCTCGGAAACGAAGCGAGCTATGGCAAAATGTTAAGAGACCTTTTTTGTAGAGAATTATGTTTCCTACAATTTATGTTCTATGATATTTTTTGATCAGAAGCGTAGTTCTCGAGATATATCGAGATATTTAAAAGTTCCGAAGCCGCACCAACATAATAGGGATACAGAAACACCGTGGCCCCTTTCTTTGAGATAACTCTGCACTAGTGCGAGCCGCAAATGCCACTTCCAGCTTAGCTGTGCAGAAGAAGAACAACAAGAAGAAGAAATATCTCGAAATATGTCCGTCAGGCCCCTTCCCTTGAGATAAATCTGCAAATATCTCGGAAACGAAGCGAGCTATGGCAGAATGTTAAGAGACGTTTTTTGTAGAGAATTATGTTTCCTACAATTTATGTTCTATGATATTTTTTGATCAGAAGCGTAGTTCTCGAGATATATCGAGATATTTAAAAGTTCCGAAGCCGCACCAACATAATAGGGATACAGAAACACCGTGGCCCCTTTCTTTGAGATAACTGTGCACTAGTGCGATCCGCAAATGCCACTTCCAGCTTAGCTGTGCAGAAGAAGAACAACAAGAAGAAGAAATATCTCGAAATATGTCCGTCAGGCCCCTTCCCTTGAGATATATCTGCAAATATCTCGGAAACGAAGCGAGCTATGGGAAAATGTTAAGAGACCGTTTTTGTAGAGAATTAAGTTTCCTACTTTTTATGTTCTATGATATTTTTTGATCAGAAGCGTAGTTCTCGAGATATATCAAGATATTTAAAAGTTCCGAAGCCGCACCAACATAATAGAGATACAGAAACACCGTGGCCCCTTTCTTTGAGATAACTCTGCACTATTGCGAGCTGCAAATGCCACTTCCAGCTTAGCTGTGCAGAAGAAGAACAACAAGAAGAAGAAATATCTCGAAATATGTCCGACAGGCCAGTTCCTTTGAGCTGAATCTGCAAATATCTCGGAAACGAAGCGAGCTATGGCAAAATGTTAAGAGACGTTTTTTGTAGAGAATTATGTTTCCTACAATTTATGTTCTATGATATTTTTTGATCAGAAGCGTAGTTCTCGAGATATATCGAGATATTTAAAAGTTCCGAAGCCGCACCAACATAATAGGGATACAGAAACACCGTGGCCCCTTTCTTTGAGATAACTCTGCACTAGTGCGAGCCGCAAATGCCACTTCCAGCTTAGCTGTGCAGAAGAGGAACAACAAGAAGAAGAAATATCTCGAAATATGTCCGTCAGGCCCCTTCCCTTGAGATAAATCTGCAAATATCTCGGAAACGGAGAGAGCTATGGCAAAATGTTAAGAGACCTTTTTTGTAGAGAATTAAGTTTCCTACTTTTCATGTTCTATGATATTTTTTGATCAGATGCGTAGTTCTCGAGATATATCAAGATATTTAAAAGTTCCGAAGCCGCACCAACATAATAGAGATACAGAAACACCGTGGCCGCTTTCTTTGAGATAACTCTGCACTATTCCGAGCTGTAAATGCCACTTCCAGCTTAGCTGTGCAGAAGAAGAACAACAAGAAGAAGAAATATCTCGAAATATGTCCGTCAGGCCCCTTCCTTTGAGCTGAATCTGCAAATATCTCGGAAACGAAGCGAGCTATGGCAAAATGTTAAGAGACCTTTTTTGTAGAGAATTATGTTTCCTACAATTTATGTTCTATGATATTTTTTGATCAGAAGCGTAGTTCTCGAGATATATCGAGATATTTAAAAGTTCCGAAGCCGCACCAACATAATAGAGATACAGAAACACCGTGGCCCCTTTCTTTGAGATAACTGTGCACTAGTGCGAGCCGCAAATGCCACTTCCAGCTTAGCTGTGCAGAAGAAGAACAACAAGAAGAAGAAATATCTCGAAATATGTCCGTCAGGCCCCTTCCCTTGAGATATATCTGCAAATATCTCGGAAACGAAGCGAGCTATGGCAAAATGTTAAGAGACCGTTTTTGTAGAGAATTAAGTTTCCTACTTTTTATGTTCTATGATATTTTTTGATCAGACGCGTAGTTCTCGAGATATATCAAGATATTTAAAAGTTCCGAAGCCGCACCAACATAATAGAGATACTGAAACACCGTGGCCCCTTTCTTTAAGATAACTCTGCACTAGTGCGAGCCGCAAATGCCACTTCCAGCTTAGCTGTGCAGAAGAAGAACAACAAGAAGAAGAAATATCTCGAAATATGTCCGTCAGGCCCCTTCCCTTGAGATATATCTGCAAATATCTCGGAAAGGAAGCGAGCTATGGCAAAATGTTAAGAGACCTTTTTTGTCGAGAATTATGTTTCCTACAATTTATGTTCTATGATATTTTTTGATCAGAAGCGTAGTGGTCGAGATATATCGAGATATTTAAAAGTTCCGAAGCCGCACCAACATAATAGAGATACAGAAACACCGTGGCCCCTTTCTTTGAGATAACTCTGCACTATTGCGAGCTGGAAATGCCACTTCCAGTTTAGCTGTGCAGAAGAAGAACAACAAGAAGAAGAAATATCTCGAAATATGTCCGTTAGGCCCCTTCCCTTGAGATAAATCTGCAAATATCTCGGAAACGAAGCGAGCTATGGCAAAATGTTAAGAGACCTTTTTTGTAGAGAATTAAGTTTCCTACTTTTTATGTTCTATCATATTTTTTGATCAGATGCGTAGTTCTCGAGATATATCAAGATATTTAAAAGTTCCGAAGCCGCACCAACATAATAGAGATACAGAAACACCGTGGCCCCTTTCTTTGAGATAACTCTGCACTATTGCGCGCTGCAAATGCCACTTCCAGCATAGCTGTGCAGAAGAAGAACAACAAGAAGAAGAAATATCTCGAAATATGTCCGTCAGGCCCCTTCCCTTGAGATAAATCTGCAAATATCTCGGAAACGAAGCGAGCTATGGCAGAATGTTAAGAGACGTTTTTTGTAGAGAATTATGTTTCCTACAATTTATGTTCTATGATATTTTTTGATCAGAAGCGTAGTTCTCGAGATATATCAAGATATTTAAAAGTTCCGAAGCCGCACCAACATAATAGAGATACAGAAACACCGTGGCCCCTCTCTTTGAGATAACTCTGCACTATTGCGAGCTGGAAATGCCACTTCCAGTTTAGCTGTGCAGAAGAAGAACAACAAGAAGAAGAAATATCTCGAAATATGTCCGTTAGGCCCCTTCCCTTGAGATAAATCTGCAAATATCTCGGAAACGAAGCGAGCTATGGCAAAATGTTAAGAGACCTTTTTTGTAGAGAATTAAGTTTCCTACTTTTTATGTTCTATGATATTTTTTGATCAGATGCGTAGTTCTCGAGATATATCAAGATATTTAAAAGTTCCGAAGCCGCACCAGCATAATAGAGATACAGAAACACCGTGGCCCCTCTCTTTGAGATAACTCTGCACTATTCCGAGCTGTAAATGCCACTTCCAGCTTAGCTGTGCAGAAGAAGAACAACAAGAAGAAGAAATATCTCGAAATATGTCCGTCAGGCCCCTTCCCTTGAGATATATCTGCAAATATCTCGGAAAGAAGCGAGCTATGGCAAAATGTTAAGAGACCTTTTTTGTAGAGAATTATGTTTCCTACAATTTATGTTCTATGATATTTTTTGATCAGAAGCGTAGTTCTCGAGATATATCGAGATATTTAAAAGTTCCGAAGCCGCACCAACATAATGGGGATACAGAAACACCGTGGCCCCTTTCCTTGAGATAACTCTGCACTAGTGCGAGCCGCAAATGCCACTTCCAGCTTAGCTGTGCAGAAGAAGAACAACAAGAAGAAGAAATATCTCGAAATATGTCCGTCAGGCCCCTTCCCTTGAGATAAATCTGCAAATATCTCGGAAACGAAGCGAGCTATGGCAGAATGTTAAGAGACGTTTTTTGTAGAGAATTATGTTTCCTACAATTTATGTTCTATGATATTTTTTGATCAGAAGCGTAGTTCTCGAGATATATCGAGATATTTAAAAGTTCCGAAGCCGCACCAACATAATAGGGATACAGAAACACCGTGGCCCCTTTCTTTGAGATAACTGTGCACTAGTGCGATCCGCAAATGCCACTTCCAGCTTAGCTGTGCAGAAGAAGAACAACAAGAAGAAGAAATATCTCGAAATATGTCCGTCAGGCCCCTTCCCTTGAGATATATCTGCAAATATCTCGGAAACGAAGCGAGCTATGGGAAAATGTTAAGAGACCGTTTTTGTAGAGAATTAAGTTTCCTACTTTTTATGTTCTATGATATTTTTTGATCAGAAGCGTAGTTCTCGAGATATATCAGATATTTAAAAGTTCCGAAGCCGCACCAACATAATAGAGATACAGAAACACCGTGGCCCCTTTCTTTGAGATAACTCTGCACTATTGCGAGCTGCAAATGCCACTTCCAGCTTAGCTGTGCAGAAGAAGAACAACAAGAAGAAGAAATATCTCGAAATATGTCCGTCAGGCCCCTTCCCTTGAGATATATCTGCAAATATCTCGGAAACGAAGCGAGCCATTGCAAAATGTTAAGAGACCTTTTTTGTCGAGAATTATGTTTCCTACAATTTATCTTCTATGATATTTTTTGATCAGAAGCGTAGTTTTCGAGATATATCGAGATATTTAAAAGTTCCGCAGCCGCACCAACATAATAGAGATACAGAAACACCGTGGCCCCTTTCTTTGAGATAACTGTGCACTAGTGCGAGCCACAAATGCCACTTCCAGTTTAGCTGTGCAGAAGAAGAACAACAAGAAGAAGAAATATCTCGAAATATGTCCGTCAGGCCCCTTCCCTTGAGATAAATCTGCAAATATCTCGGAAACGAAGCGAGCTATGGCAAAATGTTAAGAGACCTCTTTTGTAGAGAATTAAGTTTCCTACTTTTTATGTTCTATGATATTTTTCGATCAGATGCGTAGTTCTCGAGATATATCAAGATATTTAAAAGTTCCGAAGCCGCACCAACATAATAGAGATACAGAAACACCGTGGCCCCTTTCTTTGAGATAACTCTGCACTATTGCGAGCTGCAAATGCCACTTCCAGCTTAGCTGTGCAGAAGAAGAACAACAAGAAGAAGAAATATCTCGAAATATGTCCGTCAGGCCCCTTCCCTTGAGATAAATCTGCAAATATCTCGGAAACGAAGCGAGCTATGGCAAAATGTTAAGAGACCTTTTTTGTAGAGAATTAAGTTTCCTACTTTTTATGTTGTATGATATTTTTTGATCAGATGCGTAGTTCTCGAGATATATCAAGATATTTAAAAGTTCCGAAGCCGCACCAATATAATAGAGATACAGAAACACCGTGGCCCCTTTCTTTGAGATAACTCTGCACCATTGCGACCTGCAAATGCCACTTCCAGCTTAGCTGTGCAGAAGAGGAACAACAAGAAGAAGAAATATCTCGAAATATGTCCGTCAGGCCCCTTCCCTTGAGATAAATCTGCAAATATCTCGGAAACGAAGCGAGCTATGGCAAAATGTTAAGAGACCTTTTTTGTACAGAATTATCTTTCCTACAATTTACGTTCTCCGATATTTTTTGATCAGAAGCGTAGTTTTCGAGATATATCGAGATATTGAAAAGTTCCGAAGCCGCACCAACATAATAGAGATACAGAAACACCGTGGCCCCTTTCTTTGAGATAACTCTGCACTATTGCGACCTGCAAATGCCACTTCCAGCTTAGCTGTGCAGAAGAAGAACAACAAGAAGAAGAAGTATCTCGAAATATGTCCGTCAGGCCCCTTCCCTTGAGATAAATCTGCAAATATCTCGGAAACGAAGCGAGCTATGGCAAAATGTTAAGAGACCTTTTTTGTAGAGAATTAAGTTTCCTACTTTTTATGTTCTATGATATTTTTTGATCAGAAGCGTAGTTCTCGAGATATATCAAGATATTTAAAAGTTCCGAAGCCGCACCAACATAATAGAGATACAGAAACACCGTGGCCCCTTTCTTTGAGATAACTCTGCACTATTGCGAGCTGCAAATGCCACTTGCAGCTTAGCTGTGCAGAAGAAGAACAACAAGAAGAAGAAATATCTCGAAATATGTCCGTCAGGCCCCTTCCCTTGAGATATATCTGCAAATATCTCGGAAACGAAGCGAGCTATGGCAAAATGTTAAGAGACCTTTTTTGTCGAGAATTATGTTTCCTACAATTTATGTTCTATGATATTTTTTGATCAGAAGCGTAGTTTTCGAGATATATCGAGATATTTAAAAGTTCCGCAGCCGCACCAACATAATAGAGATACAGAAACACCGTGGCCCCTTTCTTTGAGATAACTCTGCACTATTGCGAGCTGGAAATGCCACTTCCAGTTTAGCTGTGCAGAAGAAGAACAACAAGAAGAAGAAATATCTCGAAATATGTCCGTTAGGCCCCTTCCCTTGAAATAAATCTGCAAATATCTCGGAAACGAAGCGAGCTATGGCAAAATGTTAAGAGACCTTTTTTGTAGAGAATAAAGTTTCCTACTTTTTATGTTCTATGATATTTTTTGATCAGATGCGTAGTTCTCGAGATATATCAAGATATTTAAAAGTTCCGAAGCCGCACCAACATAATAGAGATACAGAAACACCGTGGCACCTTTCTTTGAGATAACTCTGCACTATTGCGCGCTGCAAATGCCACTTCCAGCTTAGCTGTGCAGAAGAAGAACAACAAGAAGAAGAAATATCGCGAAATATGTCCGTCAGGCCCCTTCCCTTGAGATAAATCTGCAAATATCTCGGAAACGAAGCGAGCTATGGCAAAATGTTAAGAGACCTCTTTTGTAGAGAATTAAGTTTCCTACTTTTTATGTTCTATGATATTTTTCGATCAGATGCGTAGTTCTCGAGATATATCAAGATATTTAAAAGTTCCGAAGCCGCACCAACATAATAGAGATACAGAAACACCGTGGCCCCTTTCTTTGAGATAACTCTGCACTATTGCGAGCTGCAAATGCCACTTCCAGCTTAGCTGTGCAGAAGAAGCACAACAAGAAGAAGAAATATCTCGAAATATGTCCGTCAGGCCCCTTCCCTTGAGATAAATCTGCAAATATCTCGGAAACCAAGCGAGCTATGGCAAAATGTTCAGAGACCTTATTTGTAGAGAATTAAGTTTCCTACTTTTTATGTTCTACGATATTTTTTGATCAGGTGCGTAGTTCTCGAGATATATCAAGATATTTAAAAGTTCCGAAGCCGCACCAACATAATAGAGATACAGAAACACCGTGGCCCCTTTCTTTGGGATAACTCTGCACTATTGCGAGCTGCAAATGCCACTTCCAGCTTAGCTGTGCAGAAGAAGAACAACAAGAAGAAGAAATATCTCGAAATATGTCCGTCAGGCCCCTTCCCTTGGGATAAATCTGCAAATATCTCGGAAACGAAGCGAGCTATGGCAAAATGTTAAGAGACCTTTTTTGTAGAGAATTATGTTTCCTACAATTTACGTTCTCTGATATTTTTTGATCAGAAGCGTAGTTTTCGAGATATATCGAGATATTTAAAAGTTCCGAAGCCGCACCAACATAATAGAGATACAGAAACACCGTGGCCCCTTTCTTTGAGATAACTCTGCACCATTGCGACCTGCAAATGCCACTTCCAGCTTAGCTGTGCAGAAGAGGAACAACAAGAAGAAGAAATATCTCGAAATATGTCCGTCAGGCCCCTTCCCTTGAGATAAATCTGCAAATATCTCGGAAACGAAGCGAGCTATGGCAAAATGTTAAGAGACCTTTTTTGTACAGAATTATCTTTCCTACAATTTACGTTCTCCGATATTTTTTGATCAGAAGCGTAGTTTTCGAGATATATCGAGATATTTAAAAGTTCCGAAGCCGCACCAACATAATAGAGATACAGAAACACCGTGGCCCCTTTCTTTGAGATAACTCTGCACTATTGCGACCTGCAAATGCCACTTCCAGCTTAGCTGTGCAGAAGAAGACCAACAAGAAGAAGAAATATCTCGAAATATGTCCGTCAGGCCCCTTCCCTTGAGATAAATCTGCAAATATCTCGGAAACGAAGCGAGCTATGGCAAAATGTTGAGAGACCTTATTTGTGGAGAATTAAGTTTCCTACTTTTTATGTTCTATGATATTTTTTGATCAGAAGCGTAGTTCTCGAGATATATCAAGATATTTAAAAGTTCCGAAGCCGCACCAACATAATAGAGATACAGAAACACCGTGGCCCCTTTCTTTGAGATAACTCTGCACTATTGCGAGCTGCAAATGCCACTTCCAGCTTAGCTGTGCAGAAGAAGAACAACAAGAAGAAGAAATATCTCGAAATATGTCCGTCAGGCCCCTTCCCTTGAGATATATCTGCAAATATCTCGGAAACGAAGCGAGCTATGGCAAAATGTTAAGAGACCTTTTTTGTCGAGAATTATGTTTCCTACAATTTATGTTCTATGATATTTTTTGATCAGAAGCGTAGTTTTCGAGATATATCGAGATATTTAAAAGTTCCGCAGCCGCACCAACATAATAGAGATACAGAAACACCGTGGCCCCTTTCTTTGAGATAACTCTGCACTATTGCGAGCTGGAAATGCCACTTCCAGTTTAGCTGTGCAGAAGAAGAACAACAAGAAGAAGAAATATCTCGAAATATGTCCGTTAGGCCCCTTCCCTTGAGATAAATCTGCTAATATCTCGGAAACGAAGCGAGCTATGGCAAAATGTTAAGAGACCTTTTTTGTAGAGAATTAAGTTTCCTACTTTTTATGTTCTATGATATTTTTTGATCAGATGCGTAGTTCTCGAGATATATCAAGATATTTAAAAGTTCCGAAGCCGCACCAACATAATAGAGATACAGAAACACCGTGGCCCCTTTCTTTGAGATAACTCTGCACTATTGCGCGCTGCAAATGCCACTTCCAGCTTAGCTGTGCAGAAGAAGAACAACAAGAAGAAGAAATATCTCGAAATATGTCCGTCAGGCCCCTTCCCTTGAGATGAATCTGCAAATATCTCGGAAACGAAGCGAGCTATGGCAAAATGTTAAGAGACCTTTTTTGTAGAGAATTAAGTTTCCTACTTTTTATGTTGTATGATATTTTTTGATCAGATGCGTAGTTCTCGAGATATATCAAGATATTTAAAAGTTCCGAAGCCGCACCAACATAATAGAGATACAGAAACACCGTGGCCCCTTTCTTTGAGATAACTCTGCACTATTGCGAGCTGCAAATGCCACTTCCAGCTTAGCTGTGCAGAGGAAGAACAACAAGAAGAAGAAATATCTCGAAATATGTCCGTCAGGCCCCTTCCCTTGAGATAAATCTGCAAATATCTCGGAAACGAAGCGAGCTATGGCAAAATGTTAAGAGACGTTTTTTGTAGAGAATTATGTTTCCTACAATTTATGTTCTATGATATTTTTTGATCAGAAGCGTAGTTTTCGAGATATATCGAGATATTTAAAAGTTCCGAAGCCGCACCAACATAATAGAGATACAGAAACACCGTGGCCCCTTTCTTTGAGATAACTGTGCACTAGTGCGAGCCACAAATGCCACTTCCAGCTTAGCTGTGCAGAAGAAGAACAACAAGAAGAAGAAATATCTCGAAATATGTCCGTCAGGCCCCTTCCCTTGAGATAAATCTGCAAATATCTCGGAAACGAAGCGAGCTATGGCAAAATGTTAAGAGACGTCTTTTGTAGAGAATTAAGTTTCCTACTTTTTATGTTCTATGATATTTTTCGATCAGATGCGTAGTTCTCGAGATATATCAAGATATTTAAAAGTTCCGAAGCCGCACCAACATAATAGAGATACAGAAACACCGTGGCCCCTTTCTTTGAGATAACTCTGCACTATTGCGAGCTGCAAATGCCACTTCCAGCTTAGCTGTGCAGAAGAAGCACAACAAGAAGAAGAAATATCTCGAAATATGTCCGTCAGGCCCCTTCCCTTGAGATAAATCTGCAAATATCTCGGAAACCAAGCGAGCTATGGCAAAATGTTCAGAGACCTTATTTGTAGAGAATTAAGTTTCCTACTTTTTATGTTCTATGATATTATTTGATCTGATGCGTAGTTCTCGAGATATATCAAGATATTTAAAAGCTCCGAAGCCGCACCAACGTAATAGAGATACAGAAACACCGTGGCCCCTTTCTTTGAGATAACTCTGCACTATTGCGAGCTGCAAATGCCACTTCCAGCTTAGCTGTGCAGAAGAAGAACAACAAGAAGAAGAAATATCTCGAAATATGTCCGTCAGGCCCCTTCCCTTGAGATAAATCTGCATATATCTCGGAAGCGAAGCGAGCTATGGCAAAATGTTAAGAGACCTTTTTTGTAGAGAATTATGTTTCCTACAATTTATGTTCTATGATATTTTTTGATCAGAAGCGTAGTTTTCGAGATATATCAAGATATTTAAAAGTTCCGAAGCCGCACCAACATAATAGAGATACAGAAACACCGTGGCCCCTTTCTTTCAGATAACTCTGCACTATTGCGAGCTGGAAATGCCACTTCCAGTTTAGCTGTGCAGAAGAAGAACAACAAGAAGAAGAAATATCTCGAAATATGTCCGTCAGGCCCCTTCCCTTGAGATAAATCTGCATATATCTCGGAAACGAAGCGAGCTATGGCAAAATGTTGAGAGACCTTTTTTGTAGAGAATTAAGTTTTCTACTTTTTATGTTCTATGATATTTTTTGATCAGATGCGTAGTTCTCGAGATATATCAAGATATTTAAAAGTTCCGAAGCCGCACCAACATAATAGAGATACAGAAACACCGTGGCCCCTTTCTTTGAGATAACTCTGCACTATTGCGACCTGCAAATGCCACTTCCAGCTTAGCTGTGCAGAAGAAGACCAACAAGAAGAAGAAATATCTCGAAATATGTCCGTCAGGCCCCTTCCCTTGAGATAAATCTGCAAATATCTCGGAAACGAAGCGAGCTATGGCAAAATGTTAAGAGACCTTATTTGTGGACAATTAAGTTTCCTACTTTTTATGTTCTATGATATTATTTGATCAGATGCGTAGTTCTCGAGATATATCAAGATATTTAAAAGCTCCGAAGCCGCACCAACGTAATAGAGATACAGAAACACCGTGGCCCCTTTCTTTGAGATAACTCTGCACTATTGCGAGCTGCAAATGCCACTTCCAGCTTAGCTGTGCAGAAGAAGAACAACAAGAAGAAGAAATATCTCGAAATATGTCCGTCAGGCCCCTTCCCTTGAGATATATCTGCAAATATCTCGGAAACGAAGCGAGCTATGGCAAAATGTTAAGAGACCTTTTTTGTCGAGAATTATGTTTCCTACAATTTATCTTCTATGATATTTTTTGATCAGAAGCGTAGTTTTCGAGATATATCGAGATATTTAAAAGTTCCGCAGCCGCACCAACATAATAGAGATACAGAAACACCGTGGCCCCTTTCTTTGAGATAACTCTGCACTATTGCGAGCTGCAAATGCCACTTCCAGCTTAGCTGTGCAGAAGAAGAACAACAAGAAGAAGAAATATCTCGAAATATGTCCGTCAGGCCCCTTCCCTTGAGATAAATCTGCATATATCTCGGAAGCGAAGCGAGCTATGGCAAAATGTTAAGAGACCTTTTTTGTAGAGAATTAAGTTTCCTACTTTTTATGTTCTATGATATTTTTTGATCAGATGCGTAGTTCTCGAGATATATCAAGATATTTAAAAGTTCCGAAGCCGCACCAACATAATAGAGATACAGAAACACCGTGGCCCCTTTCTTTGAGATAACTCTGCACTATTGCGAGCTGCAAATGCCACTTCCAGCTTAGCTGTGCAGAAGAAGAACAACAAGAAGAAGAAATATCTCGAAATATGTCCGTCAGGCCCCTTCCCTTGAGATAAATCTGCAAATATCTCGGAAACGAAGCGAGCTATGGCAAAATGTTAAGAGACCTTATTTGTGGAGAATTAAGTTTCCTACTTTTTATGTTCTATGATATTATTTGATCAGATGCGTAGTTCTCGAGATATATCAAGATATTTAAAAGTTCCGAAGCCGCACCAACATAATAGAGATACAGAAACACCGTGGCCCCTTTCTTTGAGATAACTCGGCACTACTGCGAGCTGGAAATGCCACTTCCAGTTTAGCTGTGCAGAAGAAGAACAACAAGAAGAAGAAATATCTCGAAATATGTCCGTCAGGCCCCTTCCCTTGAGATAAATCTGCAAATATCTCGGAAACGAAGCGAGCTATATCAAAATGTTAAGAGACCTTTTTTGTAGAGAATTATGTTTTCTACAATTTATGTTCTATGATATTTTTTGATCAGAAGCGTAGTTTTCGAGATATATCGAGATATTTAAAAGTTCCGAAGCCGCACCAACATAATAGAGATACAGAAACAGCGTGGCCCCTTTCTTTGGGATAACTCTGCACTATTGCGAGCTGGAAATGCCACTTCCAGTTTAGCTGTGCAGAAGAAGAACAACAAGAAGAAGAAATATCTCGAAATATGTCCGTCAGGACCCCTCCCTTGAGATAAATCTGCAAATATCTCGGAAACGAAGCGAGCTATGGCAAAATGTTAAGAGACCTTATTTGTGGAGAATTAAGTTTCCTACTTTTTATGTTCTATGATATTATTTGATCAGATGCGTAGTTCTCGAGATATATCAAGATATTTAAAAGTTCCGAAGCCGCACCAACGTAATAGAGATACAGAAACACCGTGGCCCCTTTCTTTGAGATAACTCTGCACTATTGCGAGCTGCAAATGCCACTTCCAGTTTAGCTGTGCAGAAGAAGAACAACAAGAAGAAGAAATATCTCGAAATATGTCCATCAGGACCCTTCCCTTGAGATAAATCTGCAAATATCTCGGAAACGAAGCGAGCTATGGGAAAATGTTAAGAGACGTTTTTTGTAGAGAATTATGTTTCCTACAATTTATGTTCTATGATATTTTTTTATCAGAAGCGTAGTTTTCGAGATATATCGAGATATTTAAAAGTTCCGAAGCCGCACCAACATAATAGAGATACAGAAACAGCGTGGCCCCTTTCTTTGGGATAACTCTGCACTATTGCGAGCTGGAAATGCCACTTCCAGTTTAGCTGTGCAGAAGAAGAACAACAAGAAGAAGAAATATCTCGAAATATGTCCGTCAGGACCCCTCCCTTGAGATAAATCTGCAAATATCTCGGAAACCAAGTGAGCTATGGCAAAATGTTCAGAGACCTTATTTGTAGAGAATTAAGTTTCCTACTTTTTATGTTCTACGATATTTTTTGATCAGATGCGTAGTTCTCGAGATATATCAAGATATTTAAAAGTTCCGAAGCCGCACCAACATAATAGAGATACAGAAACACCGTGGCCACTTTCTTTGAGATAACTCTGCACTATTGCGAGCTGCAAATGCCACTTCCAGCTTAGCTGTGCAGAAGAGGAACAACAAGAAGAAGAAATATCTCGAAATATGTCCGTCAGGCCCCTTCCCTTGAGATAAATCTGCAAATATCTCGGAAACGAAGCGAGCTATGGCAAAATGTTAAGAGACCTTTTTTGTACAGAATTATCTTTCCTACAATTTACGTTCTCCGATATTTTTTGATCAGAAGCGTAGTTTTCGAGATATATCGAGATATTTAAAAGTTCCGAAGCCGCACCAACATAATAGAGATACAGAAACAGCGTGGCCCCTTTCTTTGGGATAACTCTGCACTATTGCGAGCTGGAAATGCCACTTCCAGTTTAGCTGTGCAGAAGAAGAACAACAAGAAGAAGAAATATCTCGAAATATGTCCGTCAGGACCCCTCCCTTGAGATAAATCTGCAAATATCTCGGAAACGAAGCGAGCTACGGCAAAATGTTAAGAGACCTTTTTTGTAGAGAATTAAGTTTGCTACTTTTTATGTTCTATGATATTTTTTGATCGGATGCGTAGCTCTCGAGATATATCAAGATATTTAAAAGTTCCGAAGCCGCACCAACATAATAGAGATACAGAAACACCGTGGCCCCTTTCTTTGAGATAACTCTGCACTATTGCGAGCTGCAAATGCCACTTCCAGCTTAGCTGTGCAGAAGAAGACCAACAAGAAGAAGAAATATCTCGAAATATGTCCGTCAGGCCCCTTCCCTTGAGATAAATCTGCAAATATCTCGGAAACGAAGCGAGCTATGGCAAAATGTTAAGAGACCTTATTTGTGGAGAATTAAGTTTCCTACTTTTTATGTTCTATGATATTATTTGATCAGATGCGTAGTTCTCGAGCTATATCAAGATATTTAAAAGTTCCGAAGCCGCACCAACGTAATAGAGATACAGAAACACCGTGGCCCCTTTCTTTGAGATAACTCTGCACTATTGCGAGCTGCAAATGCCACTTCCAGCTTAGCTGTGCAGAAGAAGACCAACAAGAAGAAGAAATATCTCGAAATATGTCCGTCAGGCCCCTTCCCTTGAGATAAATCTGCAAATATCTCGGAAACGAAGCGAGCTATGGCAAAATGTTAAGAGACCTTATTTGTGGAGAATTAAGTTTCCTACTTTTTATGTTCTATGATATTTTTTGATCGGATGCGTAGCTCTCGAGATATATCAAGATATTTAAAAGTTCCGAAGCCGCACCAACATAATAGAGATACAGAAACACCGTGGCCCCTTTCTTTGAGATAACTCTGCACTATTGCGAGCTGCAAATGCCACTTCCAGCTTAGCTGTGCAGAAGAAGAACAACAAGAAGAAGAAATATCTCGAAATATGTCCGTCAGGCCCCTTCCCTTGAGATAAATCTGCATATATCTCGGAAGCGAAGCGAGCTATGGCAAAATGTTAAGAGACCTTTTTTGTAGAGAATTAAGTTTCCTACTTTTTATGTTCTATGATATTTTTTGATCAGATGCGTAGTTCTCGAGATATATCAAGATATTTAAAAGTTCCGAAGCCGCACCAACATAATAGAGATACAGAAACACCGTGGCCCCTTTCTTTGAGATAACTCTGCACTATTGCGAGCTGCAAATGCCACTTCCAGCTTAGCTGTGCAGAAGAAGAACAACAAGAAGAAGAAATATCTCGAAATATGTCCGTCAGGCCCCTTCCCTTGAGATAAATCTGCAAATATCTCGGAAACGAAGCGAGCTATGGCAAAATGTTAAGAGACCTTATTTGTGGAGAATTAAGTTTCCTACTTTTTATGTTGTATGATATTATTTGATCAGATGCGTAGTTCTCGAGATATATCAAGATATTTAAAAGTTCCGAAGCCGCACCAACATAATAGAGATACAGAAACACCGTGGCCCCTTTCTTTGAGATAACTCTGCACTATTGCGAGCTGCAAATGCCACTTCCAGCTTAGCTGTGCAGAAGAAGAACAACAAGAAGAAGAAATATCTCGAAATATGTCCGTCAGGCCCCTTCCCTTGAGATAAATCTGCAAATATCTCGGAAACGAAGCGAGCTATGGCAAAATGTTAAGAGACCTTATTTGTGGAGAATTAAGTTTCCTACTTTTTATGTTGTATGATATTATTTGATCAGATGCGTAGTTCTCGAGATATATCAAGATATTTAAAAGTTCCGAAGCCGCACCAACATAATAGAGATACAGAAACACCGTGGCCCCTTTCTTTGAGATAACTCGGCACTACTGCGAGCTGGAAATGCCACTTCCAGTTTAGCTGTGCAGAAGAAGAACAACAAGAAGAAGAAATATCTCGAAATATGTCCGTCAGGCCCCTTCCCTTGAGATAAATCTGCAAATATCTCGGAAACGAAGCGAGCTATGGCAAAATGTTAAGAGACCTTTTTTGTACAGAATTATCTTTCCTACAATTTACGTTCTCCGATATTTTTTGATCAGAAGCGTAGTTTTCGAGATATATCGAGATATTTAAAAGTTCCGAAGCCGCACCAACATAATAGAGATACAGAAACACCGTGGCCCCTTTCTTTGAGATAACTCTGCACGATTGCGAGCTGGAAATGCCACTTCCAGTTTAGCTGTGCAGAAGAAGAACAACAAGAAGAAGAAATATCTCGAAATATGTCCATCAGGACCCTTCCCTTGAGATAAATCTGCAAATATCTCGGAAACGAAGCGAGCTATGGCAAAATGTTAAGAGACCTTTTTTGTAGAGAATTACGTTTCCTACAATTTATGTTCTATGATATTTTTTGATCAGAAGCGTAGTTTTCGAGATATATCGAGGTATTTAAAAGTTCCGAAGCCGCACCAACATAATAGAGATACAGAAACAGCGTGGCCCCTTTCTTTGGGATAACTCTGCACTATTGCGAGCTGGAAATGCTACTTCCAGTTTAGCTGTGCAGAAGAAGAACAACAAGAAGAAGAAATATCTCGAAATATGTCCGTCAGGACCCCTCCCTTGAGATAAATCTGCAAATATCTCGGAAACGAAGCGAGCTATTGCAAAACGTTAAGAGACCTTTTTTGTAAAGAATTAGGTTTCCTACTTTTTATGTTCTATGATATTTTTTGATCAGATGCGTAGTTCTCGAGATATATCAAGATATTTAAAAGCTCCGAAGCTGCACCAACATAATAGAGGTACAGAAACACCGTGGCCCCTTTCTTTGAGATAACTCTGCACTATGGCGAGCTGCAAATGCCACTTCCAGCTTAGCTGTGCAGAAGAAGAACAACAAGAATAAGAAATATTTCGAAATATGTCCGTCAGGCCCCTTCCCTTGAGATAAATCTGCAAATATCTCGGAAACGAAGCGAGCTACGGCAAAATGTTGAGAGACCTTTTTTGTAGAGAATTAAGTTTTCTACTTTTTATGTTCCATGATATTTTTTGATCAGATGCGTAGTTCTCGAGATATATCAAGATATTTAAACGTTCTGAAGCTGCACCAACATAATAGAGATACAGAAACACCGTGGCCCCTTTCTTTGAGATAACTCTGCACTATTGCGAGCTGGAAATGCCACTTCCAGTTTAGCTGTGCAGAAGAAGAACAACAAGAAGAAGAAATATCTCGAAATATGTCCGTTAGGCCCCTTCCCTTGAGATAAATCTGCAAATATCTCGGAAACGAAGCGAGCTATGGCAAAATGTTAAGATACCTTTTTTGTAGAGAATTATGTTTCCTACTTTTTATGTTCTATGATATTTTTTGATCAGATGCGTAGTTCTCGAGATATACCAAGATATTTAAAAGTTCCGAAGCCGCACCAACATAATAGAGATACAGAAACACCGTGGCCCCTTTCTTTGAGATAACTCTGCACAATTGCGAGCTGCAAATGCCACTTCCAGCTTAGCTGTGCAGAAGAAGAACAAGAAGAAGAAGAAATATCTCGAAATATGTCCGTCAGGCCCCTTCCCTCGAGATAAATCTGCAAATATCTCGGAAACGAAGCGAGCTATGGCAAAATGTTAAGAGACCTTTTTTGTAGAGAATTAAGTTTCCTACTTTTTATGTTCTATGATATTTTTTGATCGGATGCGTAGCTCTCGAGATATATCAAGATATTTAAAAGTTCCGAAGCCGCACCAACATAATAGAGATACAGAAACACCGTGGCCCCTTTCTTTGAGATAACTCTGCACTATTGCGAGCTGCAAATGCCACTTCCAGCTTAGCTGTGCAGAAGAAGACCAACAAGAAGAAGAAATATCTCGAAATATGTCCGTCAGGCCCCTTCCCTTGAGATAAATCTGCAAATATCTCGGAAACGAAGCGAGCTATGGCAAAATGTTAAGAGACCTTTTTTGTACAGAATTATCTTTCCTACAATTTACGTTCTCCGATATTTTTTGATCAGAAGCGTAGTTTTCGAGATATATCGAGATATTTAAAAGTTCCGAAGCCGCACCAACATAATAGAGATACAGAAACACCGTGGCCCCTTTCTTTGAGATAACTCTGCACGATTGCGAGCTGGAAATGCCACTTCCAGTTTAGCTGTGCAGAAGAAGAACAACAAGAAGAAGAAATATCTCGAAATATGTCCATCAGGACCCTTCCCTTGAAATAAATCTGCAAATATCTCGGAAACGAAGCGAGCTATGGCAAAATGTTAAGAGACCTTTTTTGTAGAGAATTATGTTTCCTACAATTTATGTTCTATGATATTTTTTGATCAGAAGCGTAGTTTTCGAGATATATCGAGGTATTTAAAAGTTCCGAAGCCGCACCAACATAATAGAGATACAGAAACAGCGTGGCCCCTTTCTTTGGGATAACTCTGCACTATTGCGAGCTGGAAATGCTACTTCCAGTTTAGCTGTGCAGAAGAAGAACAACAAGAAGAAGAAATATCTCGAAATATGTCCGTCAGGACCCCTCCCTTGAGATAAATCTGCAAATATCTCGGAAACGAAGCGAGCTATTGCAAAACGTTAAGAGACCTTTTTTGTAAAGAATTAGGTTTCCTACTTTTTATGTTCTATGATATTTTTTGATCAGATGCGTAGTTCTCGAGATATATCGAGATATTTAAAAGTTCCGAAGCCGCACCAACATAATAGAGATACAGAAACACCGTGGCCCCTTTCTTTGAGATAACTGTGCACTATTGCGAGCTGCAAATGCCACTTCCAGCTTAGCTGTGCAGAAGAAGAACAACAAGAAGAAGAAATATCTCGAAATATGTCCGTCAGGCCCCTTCCCTTGAGATAAATCTGCAAATATCTCGGAAACGAAGCGAGCTATGGCAAAATGTTAAGAGACCTTTTTTGTAGAGAATTAAGTTTCCTACGTTTTATGTTGTATGATATTTTTTGATCAGATGCGTAGTTCTCGAGATATATCAAGATATTTAAAAGTTCCGAAGCCGCACCAACATAATAGAGATACAGAAACACCGTGGCCCCTTTCTTTGCGATAACTCTGCACTATTGCGAGCTGCAAATGCCACTACCAGCTTAGCTGTGCAGAAGAAGAACAACAAGAAGAAGAAATATCTCGAAATATGTCCGTCAGGCCCCTTCCCTTGAGATAAATCTGCAAATATCTCGGAAACGAAGCGAGCTATGGCAAAATGTTAAGAGACCTTTTTTGTAGAGAATTAAGTTTCCTACTTTTTATGTTCTATGATATTTTCTGATCAGATTCGTAGTTCTCGAGATATATCATGATATTTAAAAGTTCCGAAGCCGCACCAACATAATAGAGATACAGAAACACCGTGGCCCCTCTCTTTGAGATAACTCTGCACAATTGCGAGCTGCAAATGCCACTTCCAGCTTAGCTGTGCAGAAGAAGAACAACAAGAAGAAGAAATATCTCGAAATATGTCCGTCAGGCCCCTTCCCTTGAGATAAATCGGCAAGTATCTCGGAAACGAAGCGAGCTATGGCAAAATGTTGAGAGACCTTTTTTGTAGAGAATTAAGTTTCCTACTTTTTATGTTCTATGATATTTTTTGATCAGATGCGTAGATCTCGAGATATATCAAGATATTTAAAAGTTCCGAAGCCGCACCAACATAATAGAGATACAGAAACACCGTGGCCCCTTTCTTTGAGATAACTCTGCACTATTGCGAGCTGCAAATGCCACTTCCAGCTTAGCTGTGCAGAAGAAGAACAACAAGAAGAAGAAATATCTCGAAATATGTCCGTCAGGCCCCTTCCCTTGAGATAAATCTGCAAATATCTCGGAAACGAAGCGAGGTATGGCAAAATGTTAAGAGACCTTTTTTGTATGGAATTATGTTTCCTACTTTTTATGTTCTATGATATTTTTTGATCAGACGCGTAGTTCTCGAGATATATCAAGATATTTAAAAGTTCCGAAGCCGCACCAACATAATAGAGATACAGAAACACCGTGGCTCCTTTCTTTTAGATAACTCTGCACTATTGCGACCTGGAAATGCCACTTCCAGCTTAGCGTGCAGAAGAAGAACAACAAGAAGAAGAAATATCTCGAAATATGTCCGTCAGGCCCCTTCCCTTGAGA
This sequence comes from Osmia lignaria lignaria, assembly GCF_051020975.1. Lineage (NCBI taxonomy): Eukaryota > Metazoa > Arthropoda > Insecta > Hymenoptera > Megachilidae > Osmia > Osmia lignaria. The sequence goes on from NW_027478164.1 coordinate 2,949,663, forward strand.
TAAATCTGCAAATATCTCGGAAACGAAGCGAGCTATGGCAAAATGTTAAGAGACCTTTTTTGTAGAGAATTAAGTTTCCTACTTTTTATGTTCTATGATATTTGTCGATCAGAGGCGTAGTTCTCGAGATATATCAAGATATTTAAAAGTTCCGAAGCCGCACCAACATAATAGAGATACAGAAACACCGTGGCCCCTTTCTTTGAGATAACTCGGCACGATTGCGAGCTGGAAATGCCACTTCCAGTTTAGCTGTGCAGAAGAAGAACAACAAGAAGAAGAAATATCTCGAAATATGTCCATCAGGACCCTTCCCTTGAGATAAATCTGCAAATATCTCGGAAACGAAGCGAGCTATGGCAAAATGTTAAGAGACCTTTTTTGTAGAGAATTATGTTTCCTACAATTTATGTTCTATGATATTTTTTGATCAGAAGCGTAGTTTTCGAGATATATCGAGATATTTAAAAGTTCCGAAGCCGCACCAACATAATAGAGATACAGAAACAGCGTGGCCCCTTTCTTTGGGATAACTCTGCACTATTGCGAGCTGGAAATGCCACTTCCAGTTTAGCTGTGCAGAACAAGAACAACAAGAAGAAGAAATATCTCGAAATATGTCCGTCAGGACCCCTCCCTTGAGATAAATCTGCAAATATCTCGGAAACGAAGCGAGCTACGGCAAAATGTTAAGAGACCTTTTTTGTAGAGAATTAAGTTTGCTACTTTTTATGTTCTATGATATTTTTTGATCGGATGCGTAGCTCTCGAGATATATCAAGATATTTAAAAGTTCCGAAGCCGCACCAACATAATAGAGATACAGAAACACCGTGGCCCCTTTCTTTGAGATAACTCTGCACTATTGCGAGCTGCAAATGCCACTTCCAGCTTAGCTGTGCAGAAGAAGACCAACAAGAAGAAGAAATATCTCGAAATATGTCCGTCAGGCCCCTTCCCTTGAGATAAATCTGCAAATATCTCGGAAACGAAGCGAGCTATGGCAAAATCTTAAGAGACCTTATTTGTGGAGAATTAAGTTTCCTACTTTTTATGTTCTATGATATTATTTGATCAGATGCGTAGTTCTCGAGATATATCAAGATATTTAAAAGTTCCGAAGCCGCAACAACGTAATAGAGATACAGAAACACCGTGGCCCCTTTCTTTGAGATAACTCTGCACTATTGCGAGCTGCAAATGCCACTTCCAGCTTAGCTGTGCAGAAGAAGAACAACAAGAAGAAGAAATATCTCGAAATATGTCCGTCAGGCCCCTTCCCTTGAGATAAATCTGCATATATCTCGGAAGCGAAGCGAGCTATGGCAAAATGTTAAGAGACCTTTTTTGTAGAGAATTATGTTTCCTACAATTTATGTTCTATGATATTTTTTGATCAGAAGCGTAGTTTTCGAGATATATCAAGATATATAAAAGTTCCGAAGCCGCACCAACATAATAGAGATACAGAAACACCGTGGCCCCTTTCTTTCAGATAACTCTGCACTATTGCGAGCTGGAAATGCCACTTCCAGTTTAGCTGTGCAGAAGAAGAACAACAAGAAGAAGAAATATCTCGAAATATGTCCGTCAGGCCCCTTCCCTTGAGATAAATCTGCAAGTATCTCGGAAACGAAGCGAGCTACGGCAAAATGTTAAGAGACCTTTTTTGTAGAAAATTAGGTTTCCTACTTTTTATGTTCTATGATATTTTTTGATCAGATGCGTAGTTCTCGAGATATATCAAGATATTTAAAAGTTCCGAAGCCGCACCAACATAATAGAGATACAGAAACACCGTGGCCCCTTTCTTTGCGATAACTCTGCACTATTGCGAGCTGCAAATGCCACTTCCAGCTTAGCTGTGCAGAAGAAGAACAACAAGAAGAAGAAATATCTCGAAATATGTCCGTCAGGCCCCTTCCCTTGAGATAAATCTGCAAATATCTCGGAAACGAAGCGAGCTATGCCAAAATGTTAAGAGACCTTATTTGTAGAGAATTAAGTTTCCTACTTTTTATGTTGTATGATATTTTTTGATCAGATGCGTAGTTCTCGAGATATATCGAGATATTTAAAAGTTCCGAAGCCGCACCAACATAATAGAGATACAGAAACACCGTGGCCCCTTTCTTTGAGATAACTCTGCACGATTGCGAGCTGGAAATGCCACTTCCAGTTTAGCTGTGCAGAAGAAGAACAACAAGAAGAAGAAATATCTCGAAATATGTCCATCAGGACCCTTCCCTTGAGATAAATCTGCAAATATCTCGGAAACGAAGCGAGCTATGGCAAAATGTTAAGAGACCTTTTTTGTAGAGAATTATGTTTCCTACAATTTATGTTCTATGATATTTTTTGATCAGAAGCGTAGTTTTCGAGATATATCGAGGTATTTAAAAGTTCCGAAGCCGCACCAACATAATAGAGATACAGAAACAGCGTGGCCCCTTTCTTTGGGATAACTCTGCACTATTGCGAGCTGGAAATGCTACTTCCAGTTTAGCTGTGCAGAAGAAGAACAACAAGAAGAAGAAATATCTCGAAATATGTCCGTCAGGACCCCTCCCTTGAGATAAATCTGCAAATATCTCGGAAACGAAGCGAGCTATTGCAAAACGTTAAGAGACCTTTTTTGTAAAGAATTAGGTTTCCTACTTTTTATGTTCTATGATATTTTTTGATCAGATGCGTAGTTCTCGAGATATATCGAGATATTTAAAAGTTCCGAAGCCGCACCAACATAATAGAGATACAGAAACACCGTGGCCCCTTTCTTTGAGATAACTGTGCACTATTGCGAGCTGCAAATGCCACTTCCAGCTTAGCTGTGCAGAAGAAGAACAACAAGAAGAAGAAATATCTCGAAATATGTCCGTCAGGCCCCTTCCCTTGAGATAAATCTGCAAATATCTCGGAAACGAAGCGAGCTATGGCAAAATGTTAAGAGACCTTTTTTGTAGAGAATTAAGTTTCCTACGTTTTATGTTGTATGATATTTTTTGATCAGATGCGTAGTTCTCGAGATATATCAAGATATTTAAAAGTTCCGAAGCCGCACCAACATAATAGAGATACAGAAACACCGTGGCCCCTTTCTTTGCGATAACTCTGCACTATTGCGAGCTGCAAATGCCACTACCAGCTTAGCTGTGCAGAAGAAGAACAACAAGAAGAAGAAATATCTCGAAATATGTCCGTCAGGCCCCTTCCCTTGAGATAAATCTGCAAATATCTCGGAAACGAAGCGAGCTATGGCAAAATGTTAAGAGACCTTTTTTGTAGAGAATTAAGTTTCCTACTTTTTATGTTCTATGATATTTTCTGATCAGATTCGTAGTTCTCGAGATATATCATGATATTTAAAAGTTCCGAAGCCGCACCAACATAATAGAGATACAGAAACACCGTGGCCCCTCTCTTTGAGATAACTCTGCACAATTGCGAGCTGCAAATGCCACTTCCAGCTTAGCTGTGCAGAAGAAGAACAACAAGAAGAAGAAATATCTCGAAATATGTCCGTCAGGCCCCTTCCCTTGAGATAAATCGGCAAGTATCTCGGAAACGAAGCGAGCTATGGCAAAATGTTGAGAGACCTTTTTTGTAGAGAATTAAGTTTCCTACTTTTTATGTTCTATGATATTTTTTGATCAGATGCGTAGATCTCGAGATATATCAAGATATTTAAAAGTTCCGAAGCCGCACCAACATAATAGAGATACAGAAACACCGTGGCCCCTTTCTTTGAGATAACTCTGCACTATTGCGAGCTGCAAATGCCACTTCCAGCTTAGCTGTGCAGAAGAAGAACAACAAGAAGAAGAAATATCTCGAAATATGTCCGTCAGGCCCCTTCCCTTGAGATAAATCTGCAAATATCTCGGAAACGAAGCGAGGTATGGCAAAATGTTAAGAGACCTTTTTTGTATGGAATTATGTTTCCTACTTTTTATGTTCTATGATATTTTTTGATCAGACGCGTAGTTCTCGAGATATATCAAGATATTTAAAAGTTCCGAAGCCGCACCAACATAATAGAGATACAGAAACACCGTGGCTCCTTTCTTTTAGATAACTCTGCACTATTGCGACCTGGAAATGCCACTTCCAGCTTAGCGTGCAGAAGAAGAACAACAAGAAGAAGAAATATCTCGAAATATGTCCGTCAGGCCCCTTCCCTTGAGATAAATCTGCAAATATCTCGGAAACGAAGCGAGCTATGGCAAAATGTTAAGAGACCTTTTTTGTAGAGAATTAAGTTTCCTACTTTTTATGTTCTATGATATTTGTCGATCAGAGGCGTAGTTCTCGAGATATATCAAGATATTTAAAAGTTCCGAAGCCGCACCAACATAATAGAGATACAGAAACACCGTGGCCCCTTTCTTTGAGATAACTCGGCACGATTGCGAGCTGGAAATGCCACTTCCAGTTTAGCTGTGCAGAAGAAGAACAACAAGAAGAAGAAATATCTCGAAATATGTCCATCAGGACCCTTCCCTTGAGATAAATCTGCAAATATCTCGGAAACGAAGCGAGCTATGGCAAAATGTTAAGAGACCTTTTTTGTAGAGAATTATGTTTCCTACAATTTATGTTCTATGATATTTTTTGATCAGAAGCGTAGTTTTCGAGATATATCGAGATATTTAAAAGTTCCGAAGCCGCACCAACATAATAGAGATACAGAAACAGCGTGGCCCCTTTCTTTGGGATAACTCTGCACTATTGCGAGCTGGAAATGCCACTTCCAGTTTAGCTGTGCAGAACAAGAACAACAAGAAGAAGAAATATCTCGAAATATGTCCGTCAGGACCCCTCCCTTGAGATAAATCTGCAAATATCTCGGAAACGAAGCGAGCTACGGCAAAATGTTAAGAGACCTTTTTTGTAGAGAATTAAGTTTGCTACTTTTTATGTTCTATGATATTTTTTGATCGGATGCGTAGCTCTCGAGATATATCAAGATATTTAAAAGTTCCGAAGCCGCACCAACATAATAGAGATACAGAAACACCGTGGCCCCTTTCTTTGAGATAACTCTGCACTATTGCGAGCTGCAAATGCCACTTCCAGCTTAGCTGTGCAGAAGAAGACCAACAAGAAGAAGAAATATCTCGAAATATGTCCGTCAGGCCCCTTCCCTTGAGATAAATCTGCAAATATCTCGGAAACGAAGCGAGCTATGGCAAAATCTTAAGAGACCTTATTTGTGGAGAATTAAGTTTCCTACTTTTTATGTTCTATGATATTATTTGATCAGATGCGTAGTTCTCGAGATATATCAAGATATTTAAAAGTTCCGAAGCCGCAACAACGTAATAGAGATACAGAAACACCGTGGCCCCTTTCTTTGAGATAACTCTGCACTATTGCGAGCTGCAAATGCCACTTCCAGCTTAGCTGTGCAGAAGAAGAACAACAAGAAGAAGAAATATCTCGAAATATGTCCGTCAGGCCCCTTCCCTTGAGATAAATCTGCATATATCTCGGAAGCGAAGCGAGCTATGGCAAAATGTTAAGAGACCTTTTTTGTAGAGAATTATGTTTCCTACAATTTATGTTCTATGATATTTTTTGATCAGAAGCGTAGTTTTCGAGATATATCAAGATATATAAAAGTTCCGAAGCCGCACCAACATAATAGAGATACAGAAACACCGTGGCCCCTTTCTTTCAGATAACTCTGCACTATTGCGAGCTGGAAATGCCACTTCCAGTTTAGCTGTGCAGAAGAAGAACAACAAGAAGAAGAAATATCTCGAAATATGTCCGTCAGGCCCCTTCCCTTGAGATAAATCTGCAAATATCTCGGAAACGAAGCGAGCTATGGCAAAATGTTAAGAGACCTTTTTTGTAGAGAATTAAGTTTCCTACGTTTTATGTTGTATGATATTTTTTGATCAGATGCGTAGTTCTCGAGATATATCAAGATATTTAAAAGTTCCGAAGCCGCACCAACATAATAGAGATACAGAAACACCGTGGCCCCTTTCTTTGCGATAACTCTGCACTATTGCGAGCTGCAAATGCCACTACCAGCTTAGCTGTGCAGAAGAAGAACAACAAGAAGAAGAAATATCTCGAAATATGTCCGTCAGGCCCCTTCCCTTGAGATAAATCTGCAAATATCTCGGAAACGAAGCGAGCTATGGCAAAATGTTAAGAGACCTTTTTTGTAGAGAATTAAGTTTCCTACTTTTTATGTTCTATGATATTTTCTGATCAGATTCGTAGTTCTCGAGATATATCATGATATTTAAAAGTTCCGAAGCCGCACCAACATAATAGAGATACAGAAACACCGTGGCCCCTCTCTTTGAGATAACTCTGCACAATTGCGAGCTGCAAATGCCACTTCCAGCTTAGCTGTGCAGAAGAAGAACAACAAGAAGAAGAAATATCTCGAAATATGTCCGTCAGGCCCCTTCCCTTGAGATAAATCGGCAAGTATCTCGGAAACGAAGCGAGCTATGGCAAAATGTTGAGAGACCTTTTTTGTAGAGAATTAAGTTTCCTACTTTTTATGTTCTATGATATTTTTTGATCAGATGCGTAGATCTCGAGATATATCAAGATATTTAAAAGTTCCGAAGCCGCACCAACATAATAGAGATACAGAAACACCGTGGCCCCTTTCTTTGAGATAACTCTGCACTATTGCGAGCTGCAAATGCCACTTCCAGCTTAGCTGTGCAGAAGAAGAACAACAAGAAGAAGAAATATCTCGAAATATGTCCGTCAGGCCCCTTCCCTTGAGATAAATCTGCAAATATCTCGGAAACGAAGCGAGGTATGGCAAAATGTTAAGAGACCTTTTTTGTATGGAATTATGTTTCCTACTTTTTATGTTCTATGATATTTTTTGATCAGACGCGTAGTTCTCGAGATATATCAAGATATTTAAAAGTTCCGAAGCCGCACCAACATAATAGAGATACAGAAACACCGTGGCTCCTTTCTTTTAGATAACTCTGCACTATTGCGACCTGGAAATGCCACTTCCAGCTTAGCGTGCAGAAGAAGAACAACAAGAAGAAGAAATATCTCGAAATATGTCCGTCAGGCCCCTTCCCTTGAGATAAATCTGCAAATATCTCGGAAACGAAGCGAGCTATGGCAAAATGTTAAGAGACCTTTTTTGTAGAGAATTAAGTTTCCTACTTTTTATGTTCTATGATATTTGTCGATCAGAGGCGTAGTTCTCGAGATATATCAAGATATTTAAAAGTTCCGAAGCCGCACCAACATAATAGAGATACAGAAACACCGTGGCCCCTTTCTTTGAGATAACTCGGCACGATTGCGAGCTGGAAATGCCACTTCCAGTTTAGCTGTGCAGAAGAAGAACAACAAGAAGAAGAAATATCTCGAAATATGTCCATCAGGACCCTTCCCTTGAGATAAATCTGCAAATATCTCGGAAACGAAGCGAGCTATGGCAAAATGTTAAGAGACCTTTTTTGTAGAGAATTATGTTTCCTACAATTTATGTTCTATGATATTTTTTGATCAGAAGCGTAGTTTTCGAGATATATCGAGATATTTAAAAGTTCCGAAGCCGCACCAACATAATAGAGATACAGAAACAGCGTGGCCCCTTTCTTTGGGATAACTCTGCACTATTGCGAGCTGGAAATGCCACTTCCAGTTTAGCTGTGCAGAACAAGAACAACAAGAAGAAGAAATATCTCGAAATATGTCCGTCAGGACCCCTCCCTTGAGATAAATCTGCAAATATCTCGGAAACGAAGCGAGCTACGGCAAAATGTTAAGAGACCTTTTTTGTAGAGAATTAAGTTTGCTACTTTTTATGTTCTATGATATTTTTTGATCGGATGCGTAGCTCTCGAGATATATCAAGATATTTAAAAGTTCCGAAGCCGCACCAACATAATAGAGATACAGAAACACCGTGGCCCCTTTCTTTGAGATAACTCTGCACTATTGCGAGCTGCAAATGCCACTTCCAGCTTAGCTGTGCAGAAGAAGACCAACAAGAAGAAGAAATATCTCGAAATATGTCCGTCAGGCCCCTTCCCTTGAGATAAATCTGCAAATATCTCGGAAACGAAGCGAGCTATGGCAAAATGTTAAGAGACCTTATTTGTGGAGAATTAAGTTTCCTACTTTTTATGTTCTATGATATTTTTTGATCGGATGCGTAGCTCTCGAGATATATCAAGATATTTAAAAGTTCCGAAGCCGCACCAACATAATAGAGATACAGAAACACCGTGGCCCCTTTCTTTGAGATAACTCTGCACTATTGCGAGCTGCAAATGCCACTTCCAGCTTAGCTGTGCAGAAGAAGAACAACAAGAAGAAGAAATATCTCGAAATATGTCCGTCAGGCCCCTTCCCTTGAGATAAATCTGCATATATCTCGGAAGCCAAGCGAGCTATGGCAAAATGTTAAGAGACCTTTTTTGTAGAGAATTATGTTTCCTACAATTTATGTTCTATGATATTTTTTGATCAGAAGCGTAGTTTTCGAGATATATCAAGATATTTAAAAGTTCCGAAGCCGCACCAACATAATAGAGATACAGAAACACCGTGGCCCCTTTCTTTCAGATAACTCTGCACTATTGCGAGCTGGAAATGCCACTTCCAGTTTAGCTGTGCAGAAGAAGAACAACAAGAAGAAGAAATATCTCGAAATATGTCCGTCAGGCCCCTTCCCTTGAGATAAATCTGCATATATCTCGGAAACGAAGCGAGCTGTGGCAAAATGTTGAGAGACCTTTTTTGTAGAGAATTAAGTTTTCTACTTTTTATGTTCTATGATATTTTTTGATCAGATGCGTAGTTCTCGAGATATATCAAGATATTTAAAAGTTCCGAAGCCGCACCAACATAATAGAGATACAGAAACACCGTGGCCCCTTTCTTTGAGATAACTCGGCACTACTGCGAGCTGGAAATGCCACTTCCAGTTTAGCTGTGCAGAAGAAGAACAGCAAGAAGAAGAAATATCTCGAAATATGTCCGTCAGGCCCCTTCCCTTGAGATAAATCTGCAAGTATCTTGGAAACGAAGCGAGCTATGGCAAAATGTTAAGAGACCTTTTTTGTAGAGAATTAAGTTTCCTACTTTTTATGTTCTATGATATTTTTTGATCAGATGCGTAGTTCTCGAGATATATCAAGATATTTAAAAGTTCCGAAGCCGCACCAACATAATAGAGATACAGAAACACCGTGGCCCCTTTCTTTGAGATAACTCTGCACTATTGCGAGCTGCAAATGCCACTTCCAGCTTAGCTGTGCAGAAGAAGAACAACAAGAAGAAGAAATATCTCGAAATATGTCCGTCAGGCCCCTTCCCTTGAGATAAATCTGCAAATATCTCGGAAACGAAGCGAGCTATGGCAAAATGTTAAGCGACTTTATTTTTAGAGAATTAAGTTTCCTACTTTTTACGTTCTATGATATTTTTTAATCAGATGCGTAGTTCTCGAGATATATAAAGATATTTTAAAGTTCCGAAGCCGCACCAACATAATAGAGATACAGAAACACCGTGGCCCCTTTCTTCGAGATAACTCTGCACTATTGCGAGCTGCAAATGCCACTTCCAGCTTAGCTGTGCAGAAGAAGAACAACAAGAAGAAGAAATATCTCGAAATATGTCCGTCAGGCCCCTTCCCTTGAGATAGATCTGCAAGTATCTTGGAAACGAAGCGAGCTATGGCAAAATGTTAAGAGACCTTTTTTGTACAGAATTATCTTTCCTACAATTTACGTTCTCCGATATTTTTTGATCAGAAGCGTAGTTTTCGAGATATATCGAGATATTTAAAAGTTCCGACGCCGCACCAACATAATAGAGATACAGAAACACCGTGGCCCCTTTCTTTGAGATAACTCTGCACGATTGCGAGCTGGAAATGCCACTTCCAGTTTAGCTGTGCAGAAGAAGAACAACAAGAAGAAGAAATATCTCGAAATATGTCCATCAGGACCCTTCCCTTGAGATAAATCTGCAAATATCTCGGAAACGAAGCGAGCTATGGCAAAATGTTAAGAGACCTTTTTTGTAGAGAATTATGTGTCCTACAATTTATGTTCTATGATATTTTTTGATCAGAAGCGTAGTTTTCGAGATATATCGAGGTATTTAAAAGTTCCGAAGCCGCACCAACATAATAGAGATACAGAAACAGCGTGGCCCCTTTCTTTGGGATAACTCTGCACTATTGCGAGCTGGAAATGCTACTTCCAGTTTAGCTGTGCAGAAGAAGAACAACAAGAAGAAGAAATATCTCGAAATATGTCCGTCAGGACCCCTCCCTTGAGATAAATCTGCAAATATCTCGGAAACGAAGCGAGCTATTGCAAAACGTTAAGAGACCTTTTTTGTAAAGAATTAGGTTTCCTACTTTTTATGTTCTATGATATTTTTTGATCAGATGCGTAGTTCTCGAGATATATCAAGATATTTAAAAGCTCCGAAGCTGCACCAACATAATAGAGGTACAGAAACACCGTGGCCCCTTTCTTTGAGATAACTCTGCACTATTGCGAGCTGCAAATGCCACTTCCAGCTTAGCTGTGCAGAAGAAGAACAACAAGAATAAGAAATATTTCGAAATATGTCCGTCAGGCCCCTTCCCTTGAGATAAATCTGCAAATATCTCGGAAACGAAGCGAGCTACGGCAAAATGTTGAGAGACCTTTTTTGTAGAGATTTAAGTTTTCTACTTTTTATGTTCCATGATATTTTTTGATCAGATGCGTAGTTCTCGAGATATATCAAGATATTTAAACGTTCTGAAGCTGCACCAACATAATAGAGATACAGAAACACCGTGGCCCCTTTCTTTGAGATAACTCTGCACTATTGCGAGCTGGAAATGCCACTTCCAGTTTAGCTGTGCAGAAGAAGAACAACAAGAAGAAGAAGTATCTCGAAATATGTCCGTTAGGCCCCTTCCCTTGAGATAAATCTGCAAATATCTCGGAAACGAAGCGAGCTATGGCAAAATGTTAAGAGACCTTTTTTGTAGAGAATTATGTTTCCTACTTTTTATGTTCTATGATATTTTTTGATCAGATGCGTAGTTCTCGAGATATACCAAGATATTTAAAAGTTCCGAAGCCGCACCAACATAATAGAGATACAGAAACACCGTGGCCCCTTTCTTTGAGATAACTCTGCACAATTGCGAGCTGCAAATGCCACTTCCAGCTTAGCTGTGCAGAAGAAGAACAACAAGAAGAAGAAATATCTCGAAATATGTCCGTCAGGCCCCTTCCCTCGAGATAAATCTGCAAATATCTCGGAAACGAAGCGAGCTATGGCAAAATGTTAAGAGACCTTTTTTGTAGAGAATTAAGTTTCCTACTTTTTATGTTCTATGATATTTTTTGATTGGATGCGTAGCTCTCGAGATATATCAAGATATTTAAAAGTTCCGAAGCCGCACCAACATAATAGAGATACAGAAACACCGTGGCCCCTTTCTTTGAGATAACTCTGCACTATTGCGAGCTGCAAATGCCACTTCCAGCTTAGCTGTGCAGAAGAAGACCAACAAGAAGAAGAAATATCTCGAAATATGTCCGTCAGGCCCCTTCCCTTGAGATAAATCTGCAAATATCTCGGAAACGAAGCGAGCTATGGCAAAATCTTAAGAGACCTTATTTGTGGAGAATTAAGTTTCCTACTTTTTATGTTCTATGATATTATTTGATCAGATGCGTAGTTCTCGAGATATATCAAGATATTTAAAAGTTCCGAAGCCGCAACAACGTAATAGAGATACAGAAACACCGTGGCCCCTTTCTTTGAGATAACTCTGCACTATTGCGAGCTGCAAATGCCACTTCCAGCTTAGCTGTGCAGAAGAAGAACAACAAGAAGAAGAAATATCTCGAAATATGTCCGTCAGGCCCCTTCCCTTGAGATAAATCTGCATATATCTCGGAAGCGAAGCGAGCTATGGCAAAATGTTAAGAGACCTTTTTTGTAGAGAATTATGTTTCCTACAATTTATGTTCTATGATATTTTTTGATCAGAAGCGTAGTTTTCGAGATATATCAAGATATTTAAAAGTTCCGAAGCCGCACCAACATAATAGAGATACAGAAACACCGTGGCCCCTTTCTTTCAGATAACTCTGCACTATTGCGAGCTGGAAATGCCACTTCCAGTTTAGCTGTGCAGAAGAAGAACAACAAGAAGAAGAAATATCTCGAAATATGTCCGTCAGGCCCCTTCCCTTGAGATAAATCTGCAAGTATCTCGGAAACGAAGCGAGCTACGGCAAAATGTTAAGAGACCTTTTTTGTAGAAAATTAGGTTTCCTACTTTTTATGTTGTATGATATTTTTTGATCAGATGCGTAGTTCTCGAGATATATCGAGATATTTAAAAGTTCCGAAGCCGCACCAACATAATAGAGATACAGAAACACCGTGGCCCCTTTCTTTGAGATAACTGTGCACTATTGCGAGCTGCAAATGCCACTTCCAGCTTAGCTGTGCAGAAGAAGAACAACAAGAAGAAGAAATATCTCGAAATATGTCCGTCAGGCCCCTTTCCTTGAGATAAATCTGCAAATATCTCGGAAACGAAGCGAGCTATGGCAAAATGTTAAGAGACCTTTTTTGTAGAGAATTAGGTTTCCTACGTTTTATATTGTATGATATTTTTTGATCAGATGCGTAGTTCTCGAGATATATCAAGATATTTAAAAGTTCCGAAGCCGCACCAACATAATAGAGATACAGAAACACCGTGGCCCCTCTCTTTGAGATAACTCTGCACTATTGCGAGCTGCAAATGCCACTTCCAGTTTAGCTGTGCAGAAGAAGAACAACAAGAAGAAGAAATATCTCGAAATATGTCCGTTAGGCCCCTTCGCTTGAGATAAATCGGCAAGTATCTCGGAAACGAAGCGAGCTACGGCAAAATGTTAAGAGACCTTTTTTGTAGAAAATTAGGTTTCCTACTTTTTATGTTCTATGATATTTTTTGATCAGATGCGTAGTTCTCGAGATATATCAAGATATTTAAAAGTTTCGAAGCCGCACCAACATAATAGAGATACAGAAACACCGTGGCCCCTTTCTTTGCGATAACTCTGCACTATTGCGAGCTGCAAATGCCACTTCCAGCTTAGCTGTGCAGAAGAAGAACAACAAGAAGAAGAAATATCTCGAAATATGTCCGTCAGACCCCTTCCCTTGGGATAAATCTGCAAATATCTCGGAAACGAAGCGAGCTACGGCAAAATGTTAAGAGACCTTTTTTGTAGAAAATTAGGTTTCCTACTTTTTATGTTTTATGATATTTTTTGATCAGATGCGTAGTTCTCGAGATATATCAAGATATTTAAAAGTTCCGAAGCCGCACCAACATAATAGAGATACAGAAACACCGTGGCCCCTCTCTTTGAGATAACTCTGCACAATTGCGAGCTGCAAATGCCACTTCCAGCTTAGCTGTGCAGAAGAAGAACAACAAGAAGAAGAAATATCTCGAAATATGTCCGTCAGGCCCCTTCCCTTGAGATAAATCTGCAAATATCTCGGAAACGAAGCGAGCTATGGCAAAATGTTAAGAGACCTTTTTTGTAGAGAACTAAGTTTCCTACTTTTTATGTTCTATGATATTTTTCGATCAGAGGCGTAGGTCTCGAGATATATCAAGATATTTAAAAGTTCCGAAGCCGCACCAACATAATAGAGATACAGAAACACCGTGGCCCCTTTCTTTGAGATAACTCTGCACGATTGCGAGCTGGAAATGCCACTTCCAGCTTAGCTGTGGAGAAGAAGAACAACAAGAATAAGAAATATTTCGAAATATGTCCGTCAGGCCCCTTCCCATGAGATAAATCTGCAAATATCTCGGAAACGAAGCGAGCTACGGCAAAATGTTAAGAGACCTTTTTTGTAGAAAATTAGGTTTCCTACTTTTTATGTTCTATGATATTTTTTGATCAGATGCGTAGTTCTCGAGATATATCAAGATATTTAAAAGTTCCGAAGCCGCACCAACATAATACAGATACAGAAACACCGTGGCCCCTTTCTTTGCGATAACTCTGCACTATTGCGAGCTGCAAATGCCACTTCCAGCTTAGCTGTGCAGAAGAAGAACAACAAGAAGAAGAAATATCTCGAAATATGTCCGTCAGGCCCCTTCCCTTGAGATAAATCTGCAAATATCTCGGAAACGAAGCGAGCTATGGCAAAATGTTAAGAGACCTTTTTTGTAGAGAATTAAGTTTCCTACTTTTTATCTTCTATGATATTTTCTGATCAGATTCGTAGTTCTCGAGATATATCAAGATATTTAAAAGTTCCGAAGCCGCACCAACATAATAGAGATACAGAAACACCGTGGCCCCTTTCTTTGCGATAACTCTGCACTATTGCGAGCTGCAAATGCCACTTCCAGCTTAGCTGTGCAGAAGAAGAACAACAAGAAGAAGAAATATCTCGAAATATGTCCGTCAGGCCCCTTCCCTTGAGATAAATCTGCAAATATCTCGGAAACGAAGCGAGCTATGGCAAAATGTTAAGAGACCTTTTTTGTAGAGAATTAAGTTTCCTACTTTTTATCTTCTATGATATTTTCTGATCAGATTCGTAGTTCTCGAGATATATCAAGATATTTAAAAGTTCCGAAGCCGCACCAACATAATAGAGATACAGAAACACCGTGGCCCCTCTCTTTGAGATAACTCTGCACAATTGCGAGCTGCAAATGCCACTTCCAGCTTAGCTGTGCAGAAGAAGAACAACAAGAAGAAGAAATATCTCGAAATATGTCCGTCAGGCCCCTTCCCTTGAGATAAATCTGCAAATATCTCGGAAACGAAGCGAGCTATGGCAAAATGTTAAGAGACCTTTTTTGTAGAGAACTAAGTTTCCTACTTTTTATGTTCTATGATATTTTTCGATCAGAGGCGTAGTTCTCGAGATATATCAAGATATTTAAAAGTTCCGAAGCCGCACCAACATAATAGAGATACAGAAACACCGTGGCCCCTTTCTTTGAGATAACTCTGCACGATTGCGAGCTGGAAATGCCACTTCCAGCTTAGCTGTGGAGAAGAAGAACAACAAGAATAAGAAATATTTCGAAATATGTCCGTCAGGCCCCTTCCCTTGAGATAAATCTGCAAATATCTCGGAAACGAAGCGAGCTACGGCAAAATGTTAAGAGACCTTTTTTGTAGAAAATTAGGTTTCCTACTTTTTATGTTCTATGATATTTTTTGATCAGATGCGTAGTTCTCGAGATATATCAAGATATTTAAAAGTTCCGAAGCCGCACCAACATAATAGAGATACAGAAACACCGTGGCCCCTTTCTTTGCGATAACTCTGCACTATTGCGAGCTGCAAATGCCACTTCCAGCTTAGCTGTGCAGAAGAAGAACAACAAGAAGAAGAAATATCTCGAAATATGTCCGTCAGGCCCCTTCCCTTGAGATAAATCTGCAAATATCTCGGAAACGAAGCGAGCTATGGCAAAATGTTAAGAGACCTTTTTTGTAGAGAATTAAGTTTCCTACTTTTTATCTTCTATGATATTTTCTGATCAGATTCGTAGTTCTCGAGATATATCAAGATATTTAAAAGTTCCGAAGCCGCACCAACATAATAGAGATACAGAAACACCGTGGCCCCTCTCTTTGAGATAACTCTGCACAATTGCGAGCTGCAAATGCCACTTCCAGCTTAGCTGTGCAGAAGAAGAACAACAAGAAGAAGAAATA
The DNA here is from genome assembly GCF_051020975.1 of Osmia lignaria lignaria. Lineage (NCBI taxonomy): Eukaryota > Metazoa > Arthropoda > Insecta > Hymenoptera > Megachilidae > Osmia > Osmia lignaria. The sequence goes on from NW_027478164.1 coordinate 2,965,403, forward strand.
TCTCGAAATATGTCCGTCAGGCCCCTTCCCTTGAGATAAATCGGCAAGTATCTCGGAAACGAAGCGAGCTATGGCAAAATGTTGAGAGACCTTTTTTGTAGAGAATTAAGTTTCCTACTTTTTATGTTCTATGATATTTTTTGATCAGATGCGTAGATCTCGAGATATATCAAGATAGTTAAAAGTTCCGAAGCCGCACCAACATAATAGAGATACAGAAACACCGTGGCCCCTTTCTTTGAGATAACTCTGCACTATTGCGAGCTGCAAATGCCACTTCCAGCTTAGCTGTGCAGAAGAAGAACAACAAGAAGAAGAAATATCTCGAAATATGTCCGTCAGGCCCATTCCCTTGAGATAAATCTGCAAATATCTCGGAAACGAAGCGAGGTATGGCAAAATGTTAAGAGACCTTTTTTGTATGGAATTATGTTTCCTACTTTTTATGTTCTATGATATTTTTTGATCAGACGCGTAGTTCTCGAGATATATCAAGATATTTAAAAGTTCCGAAGCCGCACCAACATAATAGAGATACAGAAACACCGTGGCTCCTTTCTTTTAGATAACTCTGCACTATTGCGACCTGGAAATGCCACTTCCAGTTTAGCTGTGCAGAAGAAGAACAACAAGAAGAAGAAATATCTCGAAATAAGTCCGTTAGGCCCCTTCCCTTGAGATAAATCTGCAAATATCTCGGAAACGAAGCGAGCTATGGCAAAATGTTAAGAGACCTTTTTTGTAGAGAATTAAGTTTCCTACGTTTTATGTTGTATGATATTTTTTGATCAGATGCGTAGTTCTCGAGATATATCAAGATATTTAAAAGTTCCGAAGCCGCACCAACATAATAGAGATACAGAAACACCGTGGCCCCTCTCTTTGAGATAACTCTGCACTATTGCGAGCTGCAAATGCCACTTCCAGTTTAGCTGTGCAGAAGAAGAACAACAAGAAGAAGAAATATCTCGAAATATGTCAGTTAGGCCCCTTCCCTTGAGATAAATCGGCAAGTATCTCGGAAACGAAGCGAGCTATGGCAAAATGTTGAGAGACCTTTTTTGTAGAGAATTAAGTTTCCTACTTTTTATGTTCTATGATATTTTTTGATCAGATGCGTAGATCTCGAGATATATCAAGATATTTAAAAGTTCCGAAGCCGCACCAACATAATAGAGATACAGAAACACCGTGGCCCCTTTCTTTGAGATAACTCTGCACTATTGCGAGCTGCAAATGCCACTTCCAGCTTAGCTGTGCAGAAGAAGAACAACAAGAAGAAGAAATATCTCGAAATATGTCCGTCAGGCCCCTTCCCTTGAGATAAATCTGCAAATATCTCGGAAACGAAGCGAGCTATGGCAAAATGTTGAGAGACCTTTTTTGTAGAGAATTAAGTTTCCTACTATTTATGTTCTATGATATTTTTGGATCAGATGCGTAGTTCTCGAGATATATCAAGATATTTAAAAGTTCCGAAGCCGCACCAACATAATAGAGATACAGAAACACCGTGGCCCCTTTCTTTGAGATAACTCTGCACTAGTGCGAGCCGCAAATGCCACTTCCAGCTTAGCTGTGCAGAAGAAGAACAACAAGAAGAAGAAATATCTCGAAATATGTCCGTCAGGCCACTTCCCTTGAGATAAATCTGCAAATATCTCGGAAACGAAGCGAGCTATGGCAAAATGTTAAGAGACCTTTTTTGTATGGAATTATGTTTCCTACTTTTTATGTTCTATGATATTTTTTGATCAGATGCGTAGTTCTCGAGATATATCAAGATATTTAAAAGTTCCGAAGCCGCACCAACATAATAGAGATACAGAAACACCGTGGCCCCTTTCTTTGAGATAACTCTGCACTATTGCGAGCTGCAAATGCCACTTCCAGCTTAGCGTGCAGAAGAAGAACAACAAGAAGAAGAAATATCTCGAAATGTGTCCGTCAGGCCCCTTCCCTTGAGATAAATCTGCAAATATCTCGGAAAGGAAGAGAGCTATGGCAAAATGTTAAGAGACCTTTTTTGTAGAAAATTAGGTTTCCTACTTTTTATGTTCTATGATATTTTTTGATCAGATGCGTAGTTCTCGAGATATATCAAGATATTTAAAAGTTCCGAAGCCGCACCAACATAATAGAGATACAGAAACACCGTGGCCCCTCTCTTTGAGATAACTCTGCACTATTGCGAGCTGCAAATGCCACTTCCAGTTTAGCTGTGCAGAAGAAGAACAACAAGAAGAAGAAATATTGCGAAATATGTCCGTTAGGCCCTTTCGCTTGAGATAAATCGGCAAGTATCGCGGAAACGAAGCGAGCTACGGCAAAATGTTAAGAGACCTTTTTTGTAGAAAATTAGGTTTCCTACTTTTTATGTTCTATGATATTTTTTGATCAGATGCGTAGTTCTCGAGATATATCAAGATATTTAAAAGTTTCGAAGCCGCACCAACATAATAGAGATACAGAAACACCGTGGCCCCTTTCTTTGCGATAACTCTGCACTATTGCGAGCTGCAAATGCCACTTCCAGCTTAGCTGTGCAGAAGAAGAACAACAAGAAGAAGAAATATCTCGAAATATGTCCGTCAGACCCCTTCCCTTGAGATAAATCTGCAAATATCTCGGAAACGAAGCGAGCTATGGCAAAATGTTGAGAGACCTTTTTTGTAGAGAATTAAGTTTCCTACTTTTTATGTTCTATGATATTTTTTGATCAGATGCGTAGATCTCGAGATATATCAAGATATTTAAAAGTTCCGAAGCCGCACCAACATAATAGAGATACAGAAACACCGTGGCCCCTTTCTTTGAGATAACTCTGCACTATTGCGAGCTGCAAATGCCACTTCCAGCTTAGCTGTGCAGAAGAAGAACAACAAGAAGAAGAAATATCTCGAAATATGTCCGTCAGGCCCCTTCCCTTGAGATAAATCTGCAAATATCTCGGAAACGAAGCGAGCTATGGCAAAATGTTGAGAGACCTTTTTTGTAGAAAATTAGGTTTCCTACTTTTTATGTTCTATGATATTTTTGGATCAGATGCGTAGTTCTCGAGATATATCAAGATATTTAAAAGTTCCGAAGCCGCACCAACATAATAGAGATACAGAAACACCGTGGCCCCTTTCTTTGAGATAACTCTGCACTAGTGCGAGCCGCAAATGCCACTTCCAGCTTAGCTGTGCAGAAGAAGAACAACAAGAAGAAGAAATATCTCGAAATATGTCCGTCAGGCCACTTCCCTTGAGATAAATCTGCAAATATCTCGGAAACGAAGCGAGCTATGGCAAAATGTTAAGAGACCTTTTTTGTATGGAATTATGTTTCCTACTTTTTATGTTCTATGATATTTTTTGATCAGATGCGTAGTTCTCGAGATATATCAAGATATTTAAAAGTTCCGAAGCCGCACCAACATAATAGAGATACAGAAACACCGTGGCCCCTTTCTTTGCGATAACTCTGCACTATTGCGAGCTGCAAATGCCACTTCCAGCTTAGCTGTGCAGAAGAAGAACAACAAGAAGAAGAAATATCTCGAAATATGTCCGTCAGACCCCTTCCCTTGAGATAAATCTGCAAATATCTCGGAAACGAAGCGAGCTACGGCAAAATGTTAAGAGACCTTTTTTGTAGAAAATTAGGTTTCCTACTTTTTATGTTCTATGATATTTTTTGATCAGATGCGTAGTTCTCGAGATATATCAAGATATTTAAAAGTTCCGAAGCCGCACCAACATAATAGAGATACAGAAACACCGTGGCCCCTTTCTTTGCGATAACTCTGCACTATTGCGAGCTGCAAATGCCGCTTCCAGCTTAGCTGTGCAGAAGAAGAACAACAAGAAGAAGAAATATCTCGAAATATGTCCGTCAGGCCCCTTCCCTTGAGATAAATCTGCAAATATCTCGGAAACGAAGCGAGCTATGGCAAAATGTTAAGAGACCTTTTTTGTAGAGAACTAAGTTTCCTACTTTTTATGTTCTATGATATTTTTCGATCAGAGGCGTAGTTCTCGAGATATATCAAGATATTTAAAAGTTCCGAAGCCGCACCAACATAATAGAGATACAGAAACACCGTGGCCCCTTTCTTTGAGATAACTCTGCACGATTGCGAGCTGGAAATGCCACTTCCAGTTTAGCTGTGCAGAAGAAGAACAACAAGAAGAAGAAATATCTCGAAATATGTCCGTCAGGCCCCTTCCCTTGAGATAAATCTGCAAATATCTCGGAAACGAAGCGAGCTACGGCAAAATGTTAAGAGACCTTTTTTGTAGAAAATTAGGTTTCCTACTTTTTATGTTCTATGATATTTTTTGATCAGATGCGTAGTTCTCGAGATATATCAAGATATTTAAAAGTTCCGAAGCCGCACCAACATAATAGAGATACAGAAACACCGTGGCCCCTTTCTTTGCGATAACTCTGCACTATTGCGAGCTGCAAATGCCACTTCCAGCTTAGCTGTGCAGAAGAAGAACAACAAGAAGAAGAAATATCTCGAAATATGTCCGTCAGGCCCCTTCCCTTGAGATAAATCTGCAAATATCTCGGAAACGAAGCGAGCTATTGCAAAACGTTAAGAGACCTTTTTTGTAGAGAATTAAGTTTCCTACTTTTTATATTCTATGATATTTTTTGATCAGATGCGTAGTTCTCGAGATATATCAAGATATTTAAAAGCTCCGAAGCTGCACCAACATAATAGAGATACAGAAACACCGTGGCCCCTTTCTTTGCGATAACTCTGCACTATTGCGAGCTGCAAATGCCACTTCCAGCTTAGCTGTGCAGAAGAAGAACAACAAGAAGAAGAAATATCTCGAAATATGTCCGTCAGGCCCCTTCCCTTGAGATAAATCTGCAAATACCTCGGAAACGAAGCGAGCTATTGCAAAACGTTAAGAGACCTTTTTTGTAGAGAATTAAGTTTCCTACTTTTTATATTCTATGATATTTTTTGATCAGATGCGTAGTTCTCGAGATATATCAAGATATTTAAAAGTTCCGAAGCCGCACCAACATAATAGAGATACAGAAACACCGTGGCTCCTTTCTTTTAGATAACTCTGCACTATTGCGACCTGGAAATGCCACTTCCGGTTTAGCTGTGCAGAAGAAGAACAACAAGAAGAAGAAATATCTCGAAATAAGTCCGTTAGGCCCCTTCCCTTGAGATAAATCTGCAAATATCGCGGAAACGAAGCGAGCTATGGCAAAATGTTTAGAGACCTTGTTTGTAGAGAATTAAGTTTCCTACGTTTTATGTTGTATGATATTTTTTGATCAGATGCGTAGTTCTCGAGATATATCAAGATATTTAAAAGTTCCGAAGCCGCACCAACATAATAGAGATACAGAAACACCGTGGCCCCTCTCTTTGAGATAACTCTGCACTATTGCGAGCTGCAAATGCCACTTCCAGTTTAGCTGTGCAGAAGAAGAACAACAAGAAGAAGAAATATCTCGAAATATGTCCGTTAGGCCCCTTCCCTTGAGATAAATCGGCAAGTATCTCGGAAACGAAGCGAGCTATGGCAAAATGTTGAGAGACCTTTTTTGTAGAGAATTAAGTTTCCTACTTTTTATGTTCTATGATATTTTTTGATCAGATGCGTAGATCTCGAGATATATCAAGATATTTAAAAGTTCCGAAGCCGCACCAACATAATAGAGATACAGAAACACCGTGGCCCCTTTCTTTGAGATAACTCTGCACTATTGCGAGCTGCAAATGCCACTTCCAGCTTAGCTGTGCAGAAGAAGAACAACAAGAAGAAGAAATATCTCGAAATATGTCCGTCAGGCCCCTTCCCTTGAGATAAATCTGCAAATATCTCGGAAACGAAGCGAGCTATGGCAAAATGTTAAGAGACCTTTTTTGTATGGAATTATGTTTCCTACTTTTTATGTTCTATGATATTTTTTGATCAGACGCGTAGTTCTCGAGATATATCAAGATATTTAAAAGTTCCGAAGCCGCACCAACATAATAGAGATACAGAAACACCGTGGCTCCTTTCTTTTAGATAACTCTGCACTATTGCGACCTGGAAATGCCACTTCCAGTTTAGCTGTGCAGAAGAAGAACAACAAGAAGAAGAAATATCACGAAATATGTCCGTTAGGCCCCTTCCCTTGAGATAAATCTGCAAATATCTCGGAAACGAAGCGAGCTATGGCAAAATGTTAAGAGACCTTTTTGTAGCGAATTAAGTTTCCTACTTTTTATGTTCTATGATATTTTTTGATCAGATGCGTAGTTCTCGAGATATATCAAGATATTCAAAAGCTCCGAAGCCGCACCAACATAATAGAGATACAGAAACACCGTGGCCCCTTTCTTTGAGATAACTCTGCACTAGTGCGAGCCGCAAATGCCACTTCCAGCTTAGCTGTGCAGAAGAAGAACAACAAGAAGAAGAAATATCTCGAAATATGTCCGTCAGGCCCCTTCCCTTGAGATAAATCTGCAAATATCTCGGAAACGAAGCGAGCTATGGCAAAATGTTAAGAGACCTTTTTTGTAGAGAATTAGGTTTCCTACTTTTTATCTTCTATGATATTTTCTGATCAGATTCGTAGTTCTCGAGATATATCAAGATATTTAAAAGTTCCGAAGCCGCACCAACATAATAGAGATACAGAAACACCGTGGCCCCTCTCTTTGAGATAACTCTGCACAATTGCGAGCTGCAAATGCCACTTCCAGCTTAGCTGTGCAGAAGAAGAACAACAAGAAGAAGAAAGATCTCGAAATATGTCCGTCAGGCCCCTTCCCTTGAGATAAATCGGCAAGAATCTCGGAAACGAAGCGAGCTATGGCAAAATGTTGAGAGACCTTTTTTGTAGAGAATTAAGTTTCCTACTTTTTATGTTCTATGATATTTTTTGATCAGATGCGTAGATCTCGAGATATATCAAGATATTTAAAAGTTCCGAAGCCGCACCAACATAATAGAGATACAGAAACACCGTGGCCCCTTCCTTTGAGATAACTCTGCACTATTGCGAGCTGCAAATGCCACTTCCAGCTTAGCTGTGCAGAAGAAGAACAACAAGAAGAAGAAATATCTGGAAATATGTCCGTTAGGCCCCTTCCCTTGAGATAAATCTGCAAATATCTCGGAAACGAAGCGAGCTATGGCAAAATGTTGAGAGACCTTTTTTGTAGAGAATTAAGTTTCCTACTATTTATGTTCTATGATATTTTTGGATCAGATGCGTAGTTCTCGAGATATATCAAGATATTTAAAAGTTCCGAAGCCGCACCAACATAATAGAGATACAGAAACACCGTGGCCCCTTTCTTTGAGATAACTCTGCACTAGTGCGAGCCGCAAATGCCACTTCCAGCTTAGCTGTGCAGAAGAAGAACAACAAGAAGAAGAAATATCTCGAAATATGTCCGTCAGGCCACTTCCCTTGAGATAAATCTGCAAATATCTCGGAAACGAAGCGAGCTATGGCAAAATGTTAAGAGACCTTTTTTGTATGGAATTATGTTTCCTACTTTTTATGTTCTATGATATTTTTTGATCAGATGCGTAGTTCTCGAGATATATCAAGATATTTAAAAGTTCCGAAGCCGCACCAACATAATAGAGATACAGAAACACCGTGGCCCCTCTCTTTGAGATAACTCTGCACAATTGCGAGCTGCAAATGCCACTTCCAGCTTAGCTGTGCAGAAGAAGAACAACAAGAAGAAGAAATATCTCGAAATATGTCCGTCAGGCCCCTTCCCTTGAGATAAATCTGCAAATATCTCGGAAACGAAGCGAGCTATTGCAAAATGTTAAGAGACCTTTTTTGTAGAGAATTGAGTTTCCTACTTTTTATGTTCTATGATATTTTTTGATCAGATGCGTAGTTCTCGAGATATATCAAGATATTTAAAAGATAAGAAGCCGCACCAACATAATAGAGATACAGAAACACCGTGGCCCCTTTCTTTGAGATAACTCTGTACTATTGCGAGCTGCAAATGCCACTTCCAGTTTAGCTGTGCAGAAGAAGAACAACAAGAAGAAGAAATATCTCGAAATATGTCCGTTAGGCCCCTTCCCTTGAGATAAATCGGCAAGTATCTCGGAAACGAAGCGAGCTATGGCAAAATGTTGAGAGACCTTTTTTGTAGAGAATTAAGTTTCCTACTTTTTATGTTCTATGATATTTTTTGATCAGATGCGTAGATCTCGAGATATATCAAGATATTTAAAAGTTCCGAAGCCGCACCAACATAATAGAGATACAGAAACACCGTGGCCCCTTTCTTTGAGATAACTCTGCACTATTGCGAGCTGCAAATGCCACTTCCAGCTTAGCTGTGCAGAAGAAGAACAACAAGAAGAAGAAATATCTCGAAATATGTCCGTCAGGCCCCTTCCCTTGAGATAAATCTGCAAATATCTCGGAAACGAAGCGAGCTATGGCAAAATGTTAAGAGACCTTTTTTGTAGAGAATTAAGTTTCCTACTTTTTATCTTCTATGATATTTTCTGATCAGATTCGTAGTTCTCGAGATATATCAAGATATTTAAAAGTTCCGAAGCCGCACCAACATAATAGAGATACAGAAACACCGTGGCCCCTCTCTTTGAGATAACTCTGCACAATTGCGAGCTGCAAATGCCACTTCCAGCTTAGCTGTGCAGAAGAAGAACAACAAGAAGAAGAAAGATCTCGAAATATGTCCGTCAGGCCCCTTCCCTTGAGATAAATCGGCAAGAATCTCGGAAACGAAGCGAGCTATGGCAAAATGTTGAGAGACCTTTTTTGTAGAGAATTAAGTTTCCTACTTTTTATGTTCTATGATATTTTTTGATCAGATGCGTAGATCTAGAGATATATCAAGATATTTAAAAGTTCCGAAGCCGCACCAACATAATAGAGATACAGAAACACCGTGGCCCCTTTCTTTGAGATAACTCTGCACTATTGCGAGCTGCAAATGCCACTTCCAGCTTAGCTGTGCAGAAGAAGAACAACAAGAAGAAGAAATATCTCGAAATATGTCCGTCAGGCCCCTTCCCTTGAGATAAATCTGCAAATATCTCGGAAACGAAGCGAGCTATTGCAAAACGTTAAGAGACCTTTTTTGTAGAGAATTAAGTTTCCTACTTTTTATATTCTATGATATTTTTTGATCAGATGCGTAGTTCTCGAGATATATCAAGATATTTAAAAGCTCCGAAGCTGCACCAACATAATAGAGGTACAGAAACACCGTGGCCCCATTCTTTGAGATAACTCTGCACTATTGCGAGCTGCAAATGCCACTTCCAGCTTAGCTGTGGAGAAGAAGAACAACAAGAATAAGAAATATTTCGAAATATGTCCGTCAGGCCCCTTCCCTTGAGATAAATCTGCAAATATCTCGGAAACGAAGCGAGCTACGGCAAAATGTTAAGAGACCTTTTTTGTAGAAAATTAGGTTTCCTACTTTTTATGTTCTATGATATTTTTTGATCAGATGCGTAGTTCTCGAGATATATCAAGATATTTAAAAGTTCCGAAGCCGCACCAACATAATAGAGATACAGAAACACCGTGGCCCCTTTCTTTGCGATAACTCTGCACTATTGCGAGCTGCAAATGCCACTTCCAGCTTAGCTGTGCAGAAGAAGAACAACAAGAAGAAGAAATATCTCGAAATATGTCCGTCAGGCCCCTTCCCTTGAGATAAATCTGCAAATATCTCGGAAACGAAGCGAGCTATGGCAAAATGTTAAGAGACCTTTTTTGTAGAGAATTAAGTTTCCTACTGTTTATCTTCTATGATATTTTCTGATCAGATTCGTAGTTCTCGAGATATATCAAGATATTTAAAAGTTCCGAAGCCGCACCAACATAATAGAGATACAGAAACACCGTGGCCCCTCTCTTTGAGATAACTCTGCACAATTGCGAGCTGCAAATGCCACTTCCAGCTTAGCTGTGCAGAAGAAGAACAACAAGAAGAAGAAATATCTCGAAATATGTCCGTCAGGCCCCTTCCCTTGAGATAAATCGGCAAGTATCTCGGAAACGAAGCGAGCTATGGCAAAATGTTGAGAGACCTTTTTTGTAGAGAATTAAGTTTCCTACTTTTTATGTTCTATGATATTTTTTGATCAGATGCGTAGATCTCGAGATATATCAAGATATTTAAAAGTTCCGAAGCCGCACCAACATAATAGAGATACAGAAACACCGTGGCTCCTTTCTTGTAGATAACTCTGCACTATTGCGACCTGGAAATGCCACTTCCGGTTTAGCTGTGCAGAAGAAGAACAACAAGAAGAAGAAATATCTCGAAATAAGTCCGTTAGGCCCCTTCCCTTGAGATAAATCTGCAAATATCGCGGAAACGAAGCGAGCTATGGCAAAATGTTTAGAGACCTTTTTTGTAGAGAATTAAGTTTCCTACGTTTTATGTTGTATGATATTTTTTGATCAGATGCGTAGTTCTCGAGATATATCAAGATATTTAAAAGTTCCGAAGCCGCAACAACATAATAGAGATACAGAAACACCGTGGCCCCTCTCTTTGAGATAACTCTGCACTATTGCGAGCTGCGAATGCCACTTCCAGTTTAGCTGTGCAGAAGAAGAACAACAAGAAGAAGAAATATCTCGAAATATGTCCGTTAGGCCCCTTCCCTTGAGATAAATCGGCAAGTATCTCGGAAACGAAGCGAGCTATGGCAAAATGTTGAGAGACCTTTTTTGTAGAGAATTAAGTTTCCTACTTTTTATGTTCTATGATATTTTTTGATCAGATGCGTAGATCTCGAGATATATCAAGATATTTAAAAGTTCCGAAGCCGCACCAACATAATAGAGATACAGAAACACCGTGGCCCCTTTCTTTGAGATAACTCTGCACTATTGCGAGCTGCAAATGCCACTTCCAGCTTAGCTGTGCAGAAGAAGAACAACAAGAAGAAGAAATATCTCGAAATATGTCCGTCAGGCCCCTTCCCTTGAGATAAATCTGCAAATATCTCGGAAACGAAGCGAGCTATGGCAAAATGTTAAGAGACCTTTTTTGTATGGAATTATGTTTCCTACTTTTTATGTTCTATGATATTTTTTGATCAGACGCGTAGTTCTCGAGATATATCAAGATATTTAAAAGTTCCGAAGCCGCACCAACATAATAGAGATACAGAAACACCGTGGCTCCTTTCTTTTAGATAACTCTGCACTATTGCGACCTGGAAATGCCACTTCCAGTTTAGCTGTGCAGAAGAAGAACAACAAGAAGAAGAAATATCACGAAATATGTCCGTTAGGCCCCTTCCCTTGAGATAAATCTGCAAATATCTCGGAAACGAAGCGAGCTATGGCAAAATGTTAAGAGACCTTTTTGTAGCGAATTAAGTTTCCTACTTTTTATGTTCTATGATATTTTTTGATCAGATGCGTAGTTCTCGAGATATATCAAGATATTCAAAAGCTCCGAAGCCGCACCAACATAATAGAGATACAGAAACACCGTGGCCCCTTTCTTTGAGATAACTCTGCACTAGTGCGAGCCGCAAATGCCACTTCCAGCTTAGCTGTGCAGAAGAAGAACAACAAGAAGAAGAAATATCTCGAAATATGTCCGTCAGGCCCCTTCCCTTGAGATAAATCTGCAAATATCTCGGAAACGAAGCGAGCTATGGCAAAATGTTAAGAGACCTTTTTTGTAGAGAATTAGGTTTCCTACTTTTTATCTTCTATGATATTTTCTGATCAGATTCGTAGTTCTCGAGATATATCAAGATATTTAAAAGTTCCGAAGCCGCACCAACATAATAGAGATACAGAAACACCGTGGCCCCTCTCTTTGAGATAACTCTGCACAATTGCGAGCTGCAAATGCCACTTCCAGCTTAGCTGTGCAGAAGAAGAACAACAAGAAGAAGAAAGATCTCGAAATATGTCCGTCAGGCCCCTTCCCTTGAGATAAATCGGCAAGAATCTCGGAAACGAAGCGAGCTATGGCAAAATGTTGAGAGACCTTTTTTGTAGAGAATTAAGTTTCCTACTTTTTATGTTCTATGATATTTTTTGATCAGATGCGTAGATCTCGAGATATATCAAGATATTTAAAAGTTCCGAAGCCGCACCAACATAATAGAGATACAGAAACACCGTGGCCCCTTTCTTTGAGATAACTCTGCACTATTGCGAGCTGCAAATGCCACTTCCAGCTTAGCTGTGCAGAAGAAGAACAACAAGAAGAAGAAATATCTGGAAATATGTCCGTTAGGCCCCTTCCCTTGAGATAAATCTGCAAATATCTCGGAAACGAAGCGAGCTATGGCAAAATGTTGAGAGACCTTTTTTGTAGAGAATTAAGTTTCCTACTATTTATGTTCTATGATATTTTTGGATCAGATGCGTAGTTCTCGAGATATATCAAGATATTTAAAAGTTCCGAAGCCGCACCAACATAATAGAGATACAGAAACACCGTGGCCCCTTTCTTTGAGATAACTCTGCACTAGTGCGAGCCGCAAATGCCACTTCCAGCTTAGCTGTGCAGAAGAAGAACAACAAGAAGAAGAAATATCTCGAAATATGTCCGTCAGGCCACTTCCCTTGAGATAAATCTGCAAATATCTCGGAAACGAAGCGAGCTATGGCAAAATGTTAAGAGACCTTTTTTGTATGGAATTATGTTTCCTACTTTTTATGTTCTGTGATATTTTTTGATCAGATGCGTAGTTCTCGAGATATATCAAGATATTTAAAAGTTCCGAAGCCGCACCAACATAATAGAGATACAGAAACACCGTGGCCCCTCTCTTTGAGATAACTCTGCACAATTGCGAGCTGCAAATGCCACTTCCAGCTTAGCTGTGCAGAAGAAGAACAACAAGAAGAAGAAATATCTCGAAATATGTCCGTCAGGCCCCTTCCCTTGAGATAAATCTGCAAATATCTCGGAAACGAAGCGAGCTATTGCAAAATGTTAAGAGACCTTTTTTGTAGAGAATTGAGTTTCCTACTTTTTATGTTCTATGATATTTTTTGATCAGATGCGTAGTTCTCGAGATATATCAAGATATTTAAAAGATAAGAAGCCGCACCAACATAATAGAGATACAGAAACACCGTGGCCCCTTTCTTTGAGATAACTCTGTACTATTGCGAGCTGCAAATGCCACTTCCAGTTTAGCTGTGCAGAAGAAGAACAACAAGAAGAAGAAATATCTCGAAATATGTCCGTTAGGCCCCTTCCCTTGAGATAAATCGGCAAGTATCTCGGAAACGAAGCGAGCTATGGCAAAATGTTGAGAGACCTTTTTTGTAGAGAATTAAGTTTCCTACTTTTTATGTTCTATGATATTTTTTGATCAGATGCGTAGATCTCGAGATATATCAAGATATTTAAAAGTTCCGAAGCCGCACCAACATAATAGAGATACAGAAACACCGTGGCCCCTTTCTTTGAGATAACTCTGCACTATTGCGAGCTGCAAATGCCACTTCCAGCTTAGCTGTGCAGAAGAAGAACAACAAGAAGAAGAAATATCTCGAAATATGTCCGTCAGGCCCCTTCCCTTGAGATAAATCTGCAAATATCTCGGAAACGAAGCGAGCTATGGCAAAATGTTAAGAGACCTTTTTTGTATGGAATTATGTTTCCTACTTTTTATGTTCTATGATATTTTTTGATCAGACGCGTAGTTCTCGAGATATATCAAGATATTTAAAAGTTCCGAAGCCGCACCAACATAATAGAGATACAGAAACACCGTGGCTCCTTTCTTTTAGATAACTCTGCACTATTGCGACCTGGAAATGCCACTTCCAGTTTAGCTGTGCAGAAGAAGAACAACAAGAAGAAGAAATATCACGAAATATGTCCGTTAGGCCCCTTCCCTTGAGATAAATCTGCAAATATCTCGGAAACGAAGCGAGCTATGGCAAAATGTTAAGAGACCTTTTTGTAGCGAATTAAGTTTCCTACTTTTTATGTTCTATGATATTTTTTGATCAGATGCGTAGTTCTCGAGATATATCAAGATATTCAAAAGCTCCGAAGCCGCACCAACATAATAGAGATACAGAAACACCGTGGCCCCTTTCTTTGAGATAACTCTGCACTAGTGCGAGCCGCAAATGCCACTTCCAGCTTAGCTGTGCAGAAGAAGAACAACAAGAAGAAGAAATATCTCGAAATATGTCCGTCAGGCCCCTTCCCTTGAGATAAATCTGCAAATATCTCGGAAACGAAGCGAGCTATGGCAAAATGTTAAGAGACCTTTTTTGTAGAGAATTAAGTTTCCTACTTTTTATCTTCTATGATATTTTCTGATCAGATTCGTAGTTCTCGAGATATATCAAGATATTTAAAAGTTCCGAAGCCGCACCAACATAATAGAGATACAGAAACACCGTGGCCCCTCTCTTTGAGATAACTCTGCACAATTGCGAGCTGCAAATGCCACTTCCAGCTTAGCTGTGCAGAAGAAGAACAACAAGAAGAAGAAATATCTCGAAATATGTCCGTCAGGCCACTTCCCTTGAGATAAATCTGCAAATATCTCGGAAACGAAGCGAGCTATGGCAAAATGTTAAGAGACCTTTTTTGTATGGAATTATGTTTCCTACTTTTTATGTTCTATGATATTTTTTGATCAGATGCGTAGTTCTCGAGATATATCAAGATTTTTAAAAGTTCCGAAGCCGCACCAACATAATAGAGATACAGAAACACCGTGGCCCCTTTCTTTGAGATAACTCTGCACTATTGCGAGCTGCAAATGCCACTTCCAGCTTAGCGTGCAGAAGAAGAACAACAAGAAGAAGAAATATCTCGAAATGTGTCCGTCAGGCCCCTTCCCTTGAGATAAATCTGCAAATATCTCGGAAACGAAGAGAGCTATGGCAAAATGTTAAGAGACCTTTTTTGTATGGAATTATGTTTCCTACTTTTTATGTTCTATGATATTTTTTGATCAGATGCGTAGTTCTCGAGATATATCAAGATATTTAAAAGTTCCGAAGCCGCACCAACATAATAGAGATACAGAAACACCGTGGCCCCTCTCTTTGAGATAACTCTGCACAATTGCGAGCTGCAAATGCCACTTCCAGCTTAGCTGTGCAGAAGAAGAACAACAAGAAGAAGAAATATCTCGAAATATGTCCGTCAGGCCCCTTCCCTTGAGATAAATCTGCAAATATCTCGGAAACGAAGCGAGCTATTGCAAAATGTTAAGAGACCCTTTTTGTAGAGAATTGAGTTTCCTACTTTTTATGTTCTATGATATTTTTTGATCAGATGCGTAGTTCTCGAGATATATCAAGATATTTAAAAGATAAGAAGCCGCACCAACATAATAGAGATACAGAAACACCGTGGCCCCTTTCTTTGAGATAACTCTGTACTATTGCGAGCTGCAAATGCCACTTCCAGTTTAGTTGTGCAGAAGAAGAACAACAAGAAGAAGAAATATCTCGAAATATGTCCGTTAGGCCCCTTCCCTTGAGATAAATCTGCAAATATCTCGGAAACGAAGCGAGCTATGGCAAAATGTTAAGAGACGTTTTTTGTAGAGAATTATGTTTCCTACAATTCATGTTCTATGATATTTTTTGATCAGAAGCGTAGTTTTCGAGATATATCGAGATATTTAAAAGTTCCGAAGCAGCACCAACATAATAGAGATATAGAAACACCGTGGCCCCATTCTTTGAGATAACTCTGCACTAGTGCGAGCCGCAAATGCCACTTCCAGCTTAGCTGTGCAGAAGAAGGACAACAAGAAGAAGAAATATCTCGAAATATGTCCGTCAGGCCCCTTCCCTTGAGATAAATCTGCAAATATCTCGGAAACGAAGCGAGCTATTGCAAAATGTTAAGAGATCTTTTTTGTAGAGAATTGAGTTTCCTACTTTTTATGTTCTATGATATTTTTTGATCAGATGCGTAGTTCTCGAGATATATCAAGATATTTAAAAGTTCCGAAGCCGCACCAACATAATAGAGATACAGAAACACAGTGGCCCCTTTCTTTCAGATAACTATGCACTATTGCGAGCTGTAAATGCCACTTCCAGCTTAGCTGTGCAGAAGAAGAACAACAAGAAGAAGAAATATCTCGAAATATGTCCGTCAGGCCCCTTACCTTGAGATAAATCTGCAAATATCTCGGAAACGAAGCGAGCTATGGCAAAATGTTAAGAGACCTTTTTTGTAGAGAATTAAGTTTCCTACGTCTTATGTTGTATGATATTTTCTGATCAGATGCGTAGTTCTCGAGATATATCAAGATATTTAAAAGTTCCGAAGCCGCACCAACATAATAGAGACACAGAAACACCGTGGCCCCTCTCTTTGAGATAACTCTGCACTATTGCGAGCTGGAAATGCCACTTCCAGTTTAGCTGTGCAGAAGAAGAACAACAAGAAGAAGAAATATCTCGAAATATGTCCGTTAGGCCCCTTCCCTTGAGATAAATCTGCAAATATCTCGGAAACGAAGCGAGCTATGGCAAAATGTTAAGAGACCTTTTTTGTAGAGAATTAAGTTTCCTACTTTTTGTGTTCTATGATATTTTTTGATCAGATGCGTAGTTGTCGACATATATCAAGATATTTAAAAGTTCCGAAGCCGCACCAACATAATAGAGATACAGAAACACCGTGGCCCCTTTCTTTGAGATAACTCTGCACTATTGCGAGCTGTAAATGCCACTTCCAGCTTAGCTGTGCAGAAGAAGAACAACAAGAAGAAGACATATCTCGAAATATGTCCGTCAGGCCCCTCCCCTTGAGATATATCTGCAAATATCTCGGAAACGAAGCGAGCTATGGCAAAATGTTAAGAGACCTTTTTTGTAGAGAATTATGTTTCCTACAATTTATGTTCTATGATATTTTTTGATCAGAAGCGTAGTTTTCGAGATATATCGAGATATTTAAAAGTTCCAAAGCCGCACCAACATAATAGAGATACAGAAACACCGTGGCCCCTTTCTTTGAGATAACTCTGCACTAGTGCGAGCCGCAAATGCCACTTCCAGCTTAGCTGTGCAGAAGAAGAACAACAAGAAGAAGAAATATCTCGAAATATGTCCGTCAGGCCCCTTCCCTTGAGATAAATCTGCAAATATCTCGGAAACGAAGCGAGCTATGGTAAAATGTTAAGAGACCTTTTTTGTAGAGAATTAAGTTTCCTACTTTTTATGTTCTATGATATTTTTTGATCAGATGCGTAGTTCTCGAGATATATCAAGATATTTAAAAGTTCCGAAGCCGCACCAACATAATAGAGATACAGAAACACCGTGGCCCCTTTCTTTGAGATAACTCTGCACTAGTGCGAGCCGCAAATGCCACTTCCAGCTTAGCTGTGCAGAAGAAGAACAACAAGAAGAAGAAATATCTCGAAATATGTCCGTCAGGCCCCTTCCCTTGAGATAAATCTGCAAATATCTCGGAAACGAAGCGAGCTATGGCAAAATGTTGAGAGACCTTTTTTGTAGAGAATTAAGTTTCCTACGTTTTATGTTCTCTGATATTTTTTGATCAGATGCGTAGTTCCCGAGATATATCAAGATATTTAAAAGTTCCGAAGCCGCACCAACATAATAGAGATACAGAAACACCGTGGCCCCTTTCTTTGAGATAACTCTGCACTATTGCGAGCTGTAAATGCCACTTCCAGCTTAGCTGTGCAGAAGAAGAACAACAAGAAGAAGAAATATCTCGAAATATGTCCGTCAGGCCCCTTCCCTTGAGATAAATCTGCAAATATCTCGGAAACGAAGAGAGCTATGGCAAAATGTTAAGAGACCTTTTGTGTAGAGAATTAAGTTTCCTACTTTTTATGTTCTATGATATTTTTTGATCAGACGCGTAGCTCTCGAGATATATCGAGATATTTAAAAGCTCCGAAGCCGCACCAACATAATAGAGATACAGAAACACCGTGGCCCCTTTCTTTGAGATAACTCTGCACTATTGCGAGCTGCAAATGCCACTTCCAGCTTAGCTGTGCAGAGGAAGAACAACAAGAAGAAGAAATATCTCGAAATATGTCCGTCAGGCCACTTCCCTTGAGATAAATCTGCAAATATCTCGGAAACGAAGCGAGCTATGGCAAAATGTTAAGAGACCTTTTTTGTAGAGAATTATGTTTCCTACTTTTTATGTTCTATGATATTTTTTGATCAGACGCGTAGCTCTCGAGATATATCAAGATATTTAAAAGTTCCGAAGCCGCACCAACATAATAGAGATACAGAAACACCGTGGCCCCTCTCTTTGAGATAACTCTGCACTATTGCGAGCTGGAAATGCCACTTCCAGTTTAGCTGTGCAGAAGAAGAACAACAAGAAGAAGAAATATCTCGAAATATGTCCGTTAGGCCCCTTCCCTTAGGATAAATCTGCAAATATCTCGGAAACGAAGCGAGCTATGGCAAAATGTTAAGAGATCTTTTTTGTAGAGAATTATGTTTCCTACAATTTATGTTCTACGATATTTTTTGATCAGAAGCGTAGTTTTCGAGATATATCGAGATATTTAAAAGTTCCGAAGCCGCACCAACATAATAGAGATACAGAAACACCGTGGCCCCTTTCTTTGAGATAACTCTGCACTATTGCGAGCTGCAAATGCCACTTCCAGCTTAGCTGTGCAGAGGAAGAACAACAAGAAGAAGAAATATCTCGAAATATGTCCGTCAGGCCAGTTCCTTTGAGCTGAATCTGCAAATATCTCGGAAACGAAGCGAGCTATGGCAAAATGTTAAGAGACGTTTTTTGTAGAGAATTGTGTTTCCTACTTTTTATGTTCTATGATACTTTTTGATCAGATGCGTAGTTCTCGAGACATATCAAGATGTTTAAAAGTTCCGAAGCCGCACCAACATAATAGAGATACAGAAACACCGTGGCCCCTTTCTTTGAGATAACTCTGCAGTATTGCGAGCTGTAAATGCCACTTCCAGCTTAGCTGTGCAGGAGAAGAACAACAAGAAGAAGAAATATCTCGAAATATGTCCGTCAGGCCCCTTCCCTTGAGATATATCTGCAAATATCTCGGAAACGAAGCGAGCTATGGCAAAATGTTAAGAGACCTTTTTTGTAGAGAATTATGTTTCCTACAATTTATGTTCTATGATATTTTTTGATCAGAAGCGTAGTTTTCGAGATATATCGAGATATTTAAAAGCCCCAAAGCCGCACCAACATAATAGAGATACAGAAACACCGTGGCCCCTTTCTTTGAGATAACTCTGCACTAGTGCGAGCCGCAAATGCCACTTCCAGCTTAGCTGTGCAGAAGAAGAACAACAAGAAGAAGAAATATCTCGAAATATGTCCGTCAGGCCCCTTCCCTTGAGATAAATCTGCAAATATCTCGGAAACGAAGCGAGCTATGGCAAAATGTTGAGAGACCTTTTTTGTAGAGAATTAAGTTTCCTACGTTTTATGTTCTCTGATATTTTTTGATCAGATGCGTAGTTCCCGAGATATATCAAGATATTTAAAAGTTCCGAAGCCGCACCAACATAATAGAGATACAGAAACACCGTGGCCCCTTTCTTTGAGATAACTCTGCACTATTGCGAGCTGTAAATGCCACTTCCAGCTTAGCTGTGCAGAAGAAGAACAACAAGAAGAAGAAATATCTCGAAATATGTCCGTCAGGCCCCTTCCCTTGAGATAAATCTGCAAATATCTCGGAAACGAAGAGAGCTATGGCAAAATGTTAAGAGACCTTTTGTGTAGAGAATTAAGTTTCCTACTTTTTATGTTCTATGATATTTTTTGATCAGACGCGTAGCTCTCGAGATATATCGAGATATTTAAAAGCTCCGAAGCCGCACCAACATAATAGAGATACAGAAACACCGTGGCCCCTTTCTTTGAGATAACTCTGCACTATTGCGAGCTGCAAATGCCACTTCCAGCTTAGCTGTGCAGAGGAAGAACAACAAGAAGAAGAAATATCTCGAAATATGTCCGTCAGGCCACTTCCCTTGAGATAAATCTGCAAATATCTCGGAAACGAAGCGAGCTATGGCAAAATGTTAAGAGACCTTTTTTGTAGAGAATTATGTTTCCTACTTTTTATGTTCTATGATATTTTTTGATCAGACGCGTAGCTCTCGAGATATATCAAGATATTTAAAAGTTCCGAAGCCGCACCAACATAATAGAGATACAGAAACACCGTGGCCCCTCTCTTTGAGATAACTCTGCACTATTGCGAGCTGGAAATGCCACTTCCAGTTTAGCTGTGCAGAAGAAGAACAACAAGAAGAAGAAATATCTCGAAATATGTCCGTTAGGCCCCTTCCCTTAGGATAAATCTGCAAATATCTCGGAAACGAAGCGAGCTATGGCAAAATGTTAAGAGATCTTTTTTGTAGAGAATTATGTTTCCTACAATTTATGTTCTATGATATTTTTTGATCAGAAGCGTAGTTTTCGAGATATATCGAGATATTTAAAAGTTCCGAAGCCGCACCAACATAATAGAGATACAGAAACACCGTGGCCCCTTTCTTTGAGATAACTCTGCACTATTGCGAGCTGCAAATGCCACTTCCAGCTTAGCTGTGCAGAGGAAGAACAACAAGAAGAAGAAATATCTCGAAATATGTCCGTCAGGCCAGTTCCTTTGAGCTGAATCTGCAAATATCTCGGAAACGAAGCGAGCTATGGCAAAATGTTAAGAGACCTTTTTTGTAGAGAATTAAGTTTCCTACTTTTTATCTTCTATGATATTTTCTGATCAGATGCGTAGTTCTCGAGATATATCAAGATATTTAAAAGTTCCGAAGCCGCACCAACATAATAGAGATACAGAAACACCGTGGCCCCTTTCTTTGAGATAACTCTGCACTAGTGCGAGCCGCAAATGCCACTTCCAGCTTAGCTGTGCAGCAGAAGAACAACAAGAAGAAGAAATATCTCGAAATATGTCCGTCAGGCCACTTCCCTTGAGATAAATCTGCAAATATCTCGGAAACGAAGCGAGCTATGGCAAAATGTTAAGAGACCTTTTTTGTAGAGAATTATGTTTCCTACTTTTTATGTTCTATGATATTTTTTGATCAGACGCGTAGCTCTCGAGATATATCAAGATATTTAAAAGTTCCGAAGCCGCACCAACATAATAGAGATACAGAAACACCGTGGCCCCTCTCTTTGAGATAACTCTGCACTATTGCGAGCTGGAAATGCCACTTCCAGTTTAGCTGTGCAGAAGAAGAACAACAAGAAGAAGAAATATCTCGAAATATGTCCGTTAGGCCCCTTCCCTTAGGATAAATCTGCAAATATCTCGGAAACGAAGCGAGCTATGGCAAAATGTTGAGAGACCTTTTTTGTAGAGAATTAAGTTTCCTACGTTTTATGTTCTCTGATATTTTTTGATCAGATGCGTAGTTCCCGAGATATATCAAGATATTTAAAAGTTCCGAAGCCGCACCAACATAATAGAGATACAGAAACACCGTGGCCCCTTTCTTTGAGATAACTCTGCACTATTGCGAGCTGTAAATGCCACTTCCAGCTTAGCTGTGCAGAAGAAGAACAACAAGAAGAAGAAATATCTCGAAATATGTCCGTCAGGCCCCTTCCCTTGAGATAAATCTGCAAATATCTCGGAAACGAAGAGAGCTATGGCAAAATGTTAAGAGACCTTTTGTGTAGAGAATTAAGTTTCCTACTTTTTATGTTCTATGATATTTTTTGATCAGACGCGTAGCTCTCGAGATATATCGAGATATTTAAAAGCTCCGAAGCCGCACCAACATAATAGAGATACAGAAACACCGTGGCCCCTTTCTTTGAGATAACTCTGCACTATTGCGAGCTGCAAATGCCACTTCCAGCTTAGCTGTGCAGAGGAAGAACAACAAGAAGAAGAAATATCTCGAAATATGTCCGTCAGGCCACTTCCCTTGAGATAAATCTGCAAATATCTCGGAAACGAAGCGAGCTATGGCAAAATGTTAAGAGACCTTTTTTGTAGAGAATTATGTTTCCTACTTTTTATGTTCTATGATATTTTTTGATCAGACGCGTAGCTCTCGAGATATATCAAGATATTTAAAAGTTCCGAAGCCGCACCAACATAATAGAGATACAGAAACACCGTGGCCCCTCTCTTTGAGATAACTCTGCACTATTGCGAGCTGGAAATGCCACTTCCAGTTTAGCTGTGCAGAAGAAGAACAACAAGAAGAAGAAATATCTCGAAATATGTCCGTTAGGCCCCTTCCCTTAGGATAAATCTGCAAATATCTCGGAAACGAAGCGAGCTATGGCAAAATGTTAAGAGATCTTTTTTGTAGAGAATTATGTTTCCTACAATTTATGTTCTATGATATTTTTTGATCAGAAGCGTAGTTTTCGAGATATATCGAGATATTTAAAAGTTCCGAAGCCGCACCAACATAATAGAGATACAGAAACACCGTGGCCCCTTTCTTTGAGATAACTCTGCACTATTGCGAGCTGCAAATGCCACTTCCAGCTTAGCTGTGCAGAGGAAGAACAACAAGAAGAAGAAATATCTCGAAATATGTCCGTCAGGCCAGTTCCTTTGAGCTGAATCTGCAAATATCTCGGAAACGAAGCGAGCTATGGCAAAATGTTAAGAGACCTTTTTTGTAGAGAATTAAGTTTCCTACTTTTTATCTTCTATGATATTTTCTGATCAGATGCGTAGTTCTCGAGATATATCAAGATATTTAAAAGTTCCGAAGCCGCACCAACATAATAGAGATACAGAAACACCGTGGCCCCTTTCTTTGAGATAACTCTGCACTAGTGCGAGCCGCAAATGCCACTTCCAGCTTAGCTGTGCAGCAGAAGAACAACAAGAAGAAGAAATATCTCGAAATATGTCCGTCAGGCCACTTCCCTTGAGATAAATCTGCAAATATCTCGGAAACGAAGCGAGCTATGGCAAAATGTTAAGAGACCTTTTTTGTAGAGAATTATGTTTCCTACTTTTTATGTTCTATGATATTTTTTGATCAGACGCGTAGCTCTCGAGATATATCAAGATATTTAAAAGTTCCGAAGCCGCACCAACATAATAGAGATACAGAAACACCGTGGCCCCTCTCTTTGAGATAACTCTGCACTATTGCGAGCTGGAAATGCCACTTCCAGTTTAGCTGTGCAGAAGAAGAACAACAAGAAGAAGAAATATCTCGAAATATGTCCGTTAGGCCCCTTCCCTTAGGATAAATCTGCAAATATCTCGGAAACGAAGCGAGCTATGGCAAAATGTTAAGAGACCTTTTTTGTAGAGAATTATGTTTCCTACAATTTATGTTCTATGATATTTTTTGATCAGAAGCGTAGTTTTCGAGATATATCGAGATATTTAAAAGTTCCGAAGCCGCACCAACATAATAGAGATACAGAAACACCGTGGCCCCTTTCTTTGAGATAACTCTGCACTAGTGCGAGCCGCAAATGCCACTTCCAGCTTAGCTGTGCAGAAGAAGAACAACAAGAAGAAGAAATATCTCGAAATATGTCCGTCAGGCCCCTTCCCTTGAGATAAATCTGCAAATATCTCGGAAACGAAGCGAGCTATGGTAAAATGTTAAGAGACCTTTTTTGTAGAGAATTAAGTTTCCTACTTTTTATGTTCTATGATATTTTTTGATCAGATGCGTAGTTCTCGAGATATATCAAGATATTTAAAAGTTCCGAAGCCGCACCAACATAATAGAGATACAGAAACACCGTGGCCCCTTTCTTTGAGATAACTCTGCACTATTGCGAGCTGTAAATGCCACTTCCAGCTTAGCTGTGCAGAAGAAGAACAACAAGAAGAAGAAATATCTCGAAATATGCCCGTCAGGCCCCTTCCCTTGAGATAAATCTGCAAATATCTCGGAAACGAAGAGAGCTATGGCAAAATGTTAAGAGACCTTTTGTGTAGAGAATTAAGTTTCCTACTTTTTATGTTCTATGATATTTTTTGATCAGACGCGTAGCTCTCGAGATATATCGAGATATTTAAAAGCTCCGAAGCCGCACCAACATAATAGAGATACAGAAACACCGTGGCCCCTTTCTTTGAGATAACTCTGCACTATTGCGAGCTGCAAATGCCACTTCCAGCTTAGCTGTGCAGAGGAAGAACAACAAGAAGAAGAAATATCTCGAAATATGTCCGTCAGGCCACTTCCCTTGAGATAAATCTGCAAATATCTCGGAAACGAAGCGAGCTATGGCAAAATGTTAAGAGACCTTTTTTGTAGAGAATTATGTTTCCTACTTTTTATGTTCTATGATATTTTTTGATCAGACGCGTAGCTCTCGAGATATATCAAGATATTTAAAAGTTCCGAAGCCGCACCAACATAATAGAGATACAGAAACACCGTGGCCCCTCTCTTTGAGATAACTCTGCACTATTGCGAGCTGGAAATGCCACTTCCAGTTTAGCTGTGCAGAAGAAGAACAACAAGAAGAAGAAATATCTCGAAATATGTCCGTTAGGCCCCTTCCCTTAGGATAAATCTGCAAATATCTCGGAAACGAAGCGAGCTATGGCAAAATGTTAAGAGATCTTTTTTGTAGAGAATTATGTTTCCTACAATTTATGTTCTATGATATTTTTTGATCAGAAGCGTAGTTTTCGAGATATATCGAGATATTTAAAAGTTCCGAAGCCGCACCAACATAATAGAGATACAGAAACACCGTGGCCCCTTTCTTTGAGATAACTCTGCACTATTGCGAGCTGCAAATGCCACTTCCAGCTTAGCTGTGCAGAGGAAGAACAACAAGAAGAAGAAATATCTCGAAATATGTCCGTCAGGCCAGTTCCTTTGAGCTGAATCTGCAAATATCTCGGAAACGAAGCGAGCTATGGCAAAATGTTAAGAGACCTTTTTTGTAGAGAATTAAGTTTCCTACTTTTTATCTTCTATGATATTTTCTGATCAGATGCGTAGTT
The DNA here is from genome assembly GCF_051020975.1 of Osmia lignaria lignaria. Taxonomy (NCBI): domain Eukaryota; kingdom Metazoa; phylum Arthropoda; class Insecta; order Hymenoptera; family Megachilidae; genus Osmia; species Osmia lignaria. The sequence goes on from NW_027478164.1 coordinate 2,990,350, forward strand.
CTCGAGATATATCAAGATATTTAAAAGTTCCGAAGCCGCACCAACATAATAGAGATACAGAAACACCGTGGCCCCTTTCTTTGAGATAACTCTGCACTAGTGCGAGCCGCAAATGCCACTTCCAGCTTAGCTGTGCAGCAGAAGAACAACAAGAAGAAGAAATATCTCGAAATATGTCCGTCAGGCCACTTCCCTTGAGATAAATCTGCAAATATCTCGGAAACGAAGCGAGCTATGGCAAAATGTTAAGAGACCTTTTTTGTAGAGAATTATGTTTCCTACTTTTTATGTTCTATGATATTTTTTGATCAGACGCGTAGCTCTCGAGATATATCAAGATATTTAAAAGTTCCGAAGCCGCACCAACATAATAGAGATACAGAAACACCGTGGCCCCTCTCTTTGAGATAACTCTGCACTATTGCGAGCTGGAAATGCCACTTCCAGTTTAGCTGTGCAGAAGAAGAACAACAAGAAGAAGAAATATCTCGAAATATGTCCGTTAGGCCCCTTCCCTTAGGATAAATCTGCAAATATCTCGGAAACGAAGCGAGCTATGGCAAAATGTTAAGAGACCTTTTTTGTAGAGAATTATGTTTCCTACAATTTATGTTCTATGATATTTTTTGATCAGAAGCGTAGTTTTCGAGATATATCGAGATATTTAAAAGTTCCGAAGCCGCACCAACATAATAGAGATACAGAAACACCGTGGCCCCTTTCTTTGAGATAACTCTGCACTAGTGCGAGCCGCAAATGCCACTTCCAGCTTAGCTGTGCAGAAGAAGAACAACAAGAAGAAGAAATATCTCGAAATATGTCCGTCAGGCCCCTTCCCTTGAGATAAATCTGCAAATATCTCGGAAACGAAGCGAGCTATGGTAAAATGTTAAGAGACCTTTTTTGTAGAGAATTAAGTTTCCTACTTTTTATGTTCTATGATATTTTTTGATCAGATGCGTAGTTCTCGAGATATATCAAGATATTTAAAAGTTCCGAAGCCGCACCAACATAATAGAGATACAGAAACACCGTGGCCCCTTTCTTTGAGATAACTCTGCACTATTGCGAGCTGTAAATGCCACTTCCAGCTTAGCTGTGCAGAAGAAGAACAACAAGAAGAAGAAATATCTCGAAATATGCCCGTCAGGCCCCTTCCCTTGAGATAAATCTGCAAATATCTCGGAAACGAAGAGAGCTATGGCAAAATGTTAAGAGACCTTTTGTGTAGAGAATCAAGTTTCCTACTTTTTATGTTCTATGATATTTTTGATCAGACGCGTAGCTCTCGAGATATATCAAGATACTTAAAAGTTCCGAAGCCGCACCTACATAATAGAGATACAGAAACACCGTGGCCCCTCTCTTTGAGATAACTCTGCACTATTGCGAGCTGGAAATGCCACTTCCAGTTTAGCTGTGCAGAAGAAGAACAACAAGAAGAAGAAATATCTCGAAATATGTCCGTTAGGCCCCTTCCCTTGAGATAAATCTGCAAATATCTCGGAAACGAAGCGAGCTATGGCAAAATGTTAAGAGACCTTTTTTGTAGAGAATTATGTTTCCTACTTTTTATGTTCTATGATATTTTTTGATCAGAAGCGTAGTTTTCGAGATATATCGAGATATTTAAAAGTTCCGAAGCCGCACCAACATAATAGAGATACAGAAACACCGTGGCCCCTTTCTTTGAGATAACTCTGCACTATTGCGAGCTGCAAATGCCACTTCCAGCTTAGCTGTGCAGAGGAAGAACAACAAGAAGAAGAAATATCTCGAAATATGTCCGTCAGGCCAGTTCCTTTGAGCTGAATCTGCAAATATCTCGGAAACGAAGCGAGCTATGGCAAAATGTTAAGAGACCTTTTTTGTAGAGAATTAAGTTTCCTACTTTTTATCTTCTATGATATTTTCTGATCAGATGCGTAGTTCTCGAGATATATCAAGATATTTAAAAGTTCCGAAGCCGCACCAACATAATAGAGATACAGAAACACCGTGGCCCCTTTCTTTGAGACAACTCTGCACTAGTGCGAGCCGCAAATGCCACTTCCAGCTTAGCTGTGCAGAAGAAGAACAACAAGAAGAAGAAATATCTCGAAATATGTCCGTTAGGCCCCTTCCCTTAGGATAAATCTGCAAATATCTCGGAAACGAAGCGAGCTATGGCAAAATGTTAAGAGACCTTTTTTGTAGAGAATTATGTTTCCTACAATTTATGTTCTATGATATTTTTTGATCAGAAGCGTAGTTTTCGAGATATATCGAGATATTTAAAAGTTCCGAAGCCGCACCAACATAATAGAGATACAGAAACACCGTGGCCCCTTTCTTTGAGATAACTCTGCACTATTGCGAGCTGTAAATGCCACTTCCAGCTTAGCTGTGCAGAAGAAGAACAACAAGAAGAAGAAATATCTCGAAATATGTCCGTCAGGCCCCTTCCCTTGAGATAAATCTGCAAATATCTCGGAAACGAAGAGAGCTATGGCAAAATGTTAAGAGACCTTTTGTGTAGAGAATTAAGTTTCCTACTTTTTATGTTCTATGATATTTTTTGATCAGACGCGTAGCTCTCGAGATATATCAAGATATTTAAAAGTTCCGAAGCCGCACCAACATAATAGAGATACAGAAACACCGTGGCCCCTCTCTTTGAGATAACTCTGCACTATTGCGAGCTGGAAATGCCACTTCCAGTTTAGCTGTGCAGAAGAAGAACAACAAGAAGAAGAAATATCTCGAAATATGTCCGTTAGGCCCCTTCCCTTGAGATAAATCTGCAAATATCTCGGAAACGAAGCGAGCTATGGCAAAATGTTAAGAGACCTTTTTTGTAGAGAATTATGTTTCCTACTTTCTATGCTCTATGATATTTTTTGATCAGAAGCGTAGTTTTCGAGATATATCGAGATATTTAAAAGTTCCGAAGCCGCACCAACATAATAGAGATACAGAAACACCGTGGCCCCTTTCTTTGAGATAACTCTGCACTATTGCGAGCTGCAAATGCCACTTCCAGCTTAGCTGTGCAGAGGAAGAACAACAAGAAGAAGAAATATCTCGAAATATGTCCGTCAGGCCCCTTCCCTTGAGATAAATCTGCAAATATCTCGGAAACGAAGAGAGCTATGGCAAAATGTTAAGAGACCTTTTTTGTAGAGAATTAAGTTTCCTACTTTTTATGTTCTATGATATTTTTTGATCTGATGCGTAGTTCTCGAGATATATCAAGATATTTAAAAGTTCCGAAGCCGCACCAACATAATAGAGATACAGAAACACCGTGGCCCCTTTCTTTGAGATAACTCTGCACTATTGCGCGCTGTAAATGCCACTTCCAGCTTAGCTGTGCAGAAGAAGAACAACAAGAAGAAGAAATATCTCGAAATATGTCCGTCAGGCCCCTTCCCTTGAGATATATCTGCAAATATCTCGGAAACGAAGCGAGCTATGACAAAATGTTAAGAGACCTTTTTTGTAGAGAATTATGTTTCCTACAATTTATGTTCTATGATATTTTTTGATCAGAAGCGTAGTTTTCGAGATATATCGAGATATTTAAAAGTTCCGAAGCCGCACCAACATAATAGAGATACAGAAACACCGTGGCCCCTTTCTTTGAGATAACTCTGCACTAGTGCGAGCCGCAAATGCCACTTCCAGCTTAGCTGTGCAGAAGAAGAACAACAAGAAGAAGAAATATCTCGAAATATGTCCGTCAGGCCCCTTCCCTTGAGATAAATCTGCAAATATCTCGGAAACGAAGCGAGCTATGGCAAAATGTTAAGAGACCTTTTTTGTAGAGAATTAAGTTTCCTACTTTTTATGTTCTATGATATTTTTTGATCAGATGCGTAGTTCTCGAGATATATCAAGATATTTAAAAGTTCCGAAGCCGCACCAACATAATAGAGATACAGAAACACCGTGGCCCCTTTCTTTGAGATAACTCTGCACTATTGCGAGCTGCAAATGCCACTTCCAGCTTAGCTGTGCAGAAGAAGAACAACAAGAAGAAGAAATATCTCGAAATATGTCCGTCAGGCCCCTTCCCTTGAGATAAATCTGCAAATATCTCGGAAACGAAGAGAGCTATGGCAAAATGTTAAGAGACCTTTTTTGTAGAGAATTAAGTTTCCTACTTTTTATGTTCTATGATATTTTTTGATTAGATGCGTAGTTCTCGAGATATATCAAGATATTTAAAAGTTCCGAAGCCGCACCAACATAATAGAGATACAGAAACACCGTGGCCCCTTTCTTTCAGATAACTATGCACTAGTGCGAGCCGCAAATGCCACTTCCAGCTTAGCTGTGCAGAAGAAGAACAACAAGAAGAAGAAATATCTCGAAATATGTCCGTCAGGCCCCTTCCCTTCAGATAAATCTGCAAATATCTCGGAAACGAAGCGAGCTATGGCAAAATGTTAAGAGACCTTTTTTGTAGAGAATTAAGTTTCCTACTTTTTATGTTCTATGATATTTTTTGATCAGATGCGTAGTTCTCGAGATATATCAAGATATTTAAAAGTTCCGAAGCCGCACCAACATAATAGAGATACAGAAACACCGTGGCCCCTTTCTTTGAGATAACTCTGCACTATTGCGAGCTGTAAATGCCACTTCCAGCTTAGCTGTGCAGAGGAAGAACAACAAGAAGAAGAAATATCTCGAAATATGTCCGTCAGGCCAGTTCCTTTGAGCTGATCTGCAAATATCTCGGAAACGACGCGAGCTATGGCAAAATGTTAAGAGACGTTTTTTGTAGAGAATTATGTTTCCTACAATTTATGTTCTATGATATTTTTTGATCAGAAGCGTAGTTTTCGAGATATATCGAGATATTTAAAAGTTCCGAAGCCGCACCAACATAATAGAGATACAGAAACACCGTGGACCCTTTCTTTGAGATAACTCTGCACTATTGCGACCTGCAAATGCCACTTCCAGCTCAGCTGTGCAGAAGAAGAACAACAAGAAGAAGAAATATCTCGAAATATGTCCGTCAGGCCCCTTCCCTTGAGATAAATCTGCAAATATCTCGGAAACGAAGCGAGCTATGGCAAAATGTTAAGAGACCGTTTTTGTAGAGAATTAAGTTTCCTACTTTTTATGTTCTATGATATTTTGTGATCAGATGCGTAGTTCTCGAGATATATCAAGATATTTAATAGTTCCGAAGCCGCACCAACATAATAGAGATACAGAAACACCGTGGCCCCTTTCTTTGAGATAACTCTGCACTATTGCGAGCTGCAAATGCCACTTCCAGCTTAGCTGTGCAGAAGAAGAACAACAAGAAGAAGAAATATCTCGAAATATGTCCGTCAGACCCCTTCCCTTGAGATATATCTGCAAATATCTCGGAAACGAAGCGAGCTATGGCAAAATGTTAAGAGACCTTTTTTGTAGAGAATTATGTTTCCTATAATATAGGTTCTCTGATATTTTTTGATCAGAAGCGTAGTTTTCGAGATATATCGAGATATTTAAAAGTTCCGAAGCCGCACCAACATAATAGAGATACAGAAACACCGTGGCCCCTTTCTTTGAGATAACTCTGCACTAGTGCGAGCCGCAAATGCCACTTCCAGCTTAGCTGTGCAGAAGAAGAACAACAAGAAGAAGAAATATCTCGAAATATGTCCGTCAGGCCCCTTCCCTTGAGATAAATCTGCAAATATCTCGGAAACGAAGCGAGCTATGGCAAAATGTTTAGAGACCTTTCTTGTAGAGAATTAAGTTTCCTACTTTTTATGTAGTATGATATTTTTTGATCAGATGCGTAGTTCTCGAGATATATCAAGATATTTAAAAGTTCCGAAGCCGCACCAACATAATAGAGATACAGAAACACCGTGGCCCCTTTCTTTGAGATAACTCTGCACTATTGCGAGCTGCAAATGCCACTTCCAGCTTAGCTGTGCAGAGGAAGAACAACAAGAAGAAGAAGTATCTCGAAATATGTCCGTCAGGCCCGTTCCTTTGAGCTGAATCTGCAAATATCTCGGAAACGAAGCGAGCTATGGCAAAATGTTAAGAGACGTTTTTTGTAGAGAATTATGTTTCCTACAATTTATGTTCTATGATATTTTTTGATCAGAAGCGTAGTTTTCGAGATATATCGAGATATTTAAAAGTTCCGAAGCCGCACCAACATAATAGAGATACAGAAACACCGTGGCCCCTTTCTTTGAGATAACTCTGCACTAGTGCGAGCCGCAAATGCCACTTCCAGCTTAGCTGTGCAGAAGAAGAACAACAAGAAGAAGAAATATCTCGAAATATGTCCGACAGGCCCCTTCCCTTGAGATAAATCTGCAAATATCTCGGAAACGAAGCGAGCTATGGCGAAATGTTAAGAGACCTTTTTTGTAGAGAATTAAGTTTCCTACTTTTTATCTTCTATGATATTTTTTGATCAGATGCGTAGTTCTCGAGATATATCAAGATATTTAAAAGTTCCGAAGCCGCACCAACATAATAGAGATACAGAAACACCGTGGCCCCTTTCTTTGAGATAACTCTGCACTATTGCGCGCTGCAAATGCCACTTCCAGCTTAGCTGTGCAGAAGAAGAACAACAAGAAGAAGAAATATCTCGAAATATGTCCGTCAGGCCCCTTCCCTTGAGATAAATCTGCAAATATCTCGGAAACGAAGCGAGCTATGGCGAAATGTTAAGAGACCTTTTTTGTAGAGAATTAAGTTTCCTACTTTTTATGTTCTATGATATTTTTCGATCAGAGGCGTAGTTCTCGAGATATATCAAGATATTTAAAAGTTCCGAAGCCGCACCAACATAATAGAGATACAGAAACACCGTGGCCCCTTTCTTTGAGATAACTCTGCACGATTGCGAGCTGGAAATGCCACTTCCACTTTAGCTGTGCAGAAGAAGAACAACAAGAAGAAGAAATATCTCGAAATATGTCCATCAGGACCCTTCCCTTGAGAGAAATCTGCAAATATCTCGGAAACGAAGCGAGCTATGGCAAAATGTTAAGAGACCTTTTTTGTAGAGAATAATGTTTCCGACAATTTACGTTCTATGATATTTTTTGATCAGAAGCGTAGTTTTCGAGATATATCGAAATATTTAAAAGTTCCGAAGCCGCACCAACATAATAGAGATACAGAAACACCGTGGCCCCTTTCTTTGAGATAACTCTGCACTATTGCGAGCTGCAAATGCCACTTCCAGCTTAGCTGTGCAGAAGAAGAACAACAAGAAGAAGAAATATCTCGAAATATGTCCGTCAGGCCCCTTCCCTTGAGATATATCTGCAAATATCTCGGAAACGAAGCGAGCTATGGCAAAATGTTAAGAGACCTTTTTTGTAGAGAATAATGTTTCCTACAATTTACGTTCTATGATATTTTTTGATCAGAAGCGTAGTTTTCGAGATATATCGAGATATTTAAAAGTTCCGAAGCCGCACCAACATAATAGAGATACAGAAACACCGTGGCCCCTTTCTTTGAGATAACTCTGCACTATTGCGACCTGCAAATGCCACTTCCAGCTCAGCTGTGCAGAAGAAGAACAACAAGAAGAAGAAATATCTCGAAATATGTCCGTCAGGCCCCTTCCCTTGAGATAAATCTGCAAATATCTCGGAAACGAAGCGAGCTATGGCAAAATGTTAAGAGACCTTTTTTGTAGAGAATTAAGTTTCGTACTTTTTATGTTCTATGATATTTTTTGATCAGATGCGTAGTTCTCGAGATATATCAAGATATTTAAAAGTTCCGAAGCCGCATCAACATAATAGAGATACAGAAACACCGTGGCCCCTTTCTTTGAGATAACTCTGCACTATTGCGAGCTGCAAATGCCACTTCCAGCTTAGCTGTGCAGAGGAAGGACAACAAGAAGAAGAAGTATCTCGAAATATGTCCGTCAGGCCCGTTCCTTTGAGCTGAATCTGCAAATATCTCGGAAACGAAGCGAGCTATGGCAAAATGTTAAGAGACGTTTTTTGTAGAGAATTATGTTTCCTACAATTTATGTTCTATCATATTTTTTGATCAGAAGCGTAGTTTTCGAGATATATCGAGATATTTAAAAGTTCCGAAGCCGCACCAACATAATAGAGATACAGAAACACCGTGGCCCCTTTCTTTGAGATAACTCTGCACTATTGCGAGCTGCAAATGCCACTTCCAGCTTAGCTGTGCAGAGGAAGAACAAGAAGAAGAAGAAGTATCTCGAAATATGTCCGTCAGGCCCGTTCCTTTGAGCTGAATCTGCAAATATCTCGGAAACGAAGCGAGCTATGGCAAAATGTTAAGAGACGTTTTTTGTAGTGAATTATGTTTCCTACAATTTATGTTCTATGATATTTTTTGATCAGAAGCGTAGTTTTCGAGATATATCGAGATATTTAAAAGTTCCGAAGCCGCACCAACATAATAGAGATACAGAAACACCGTGGCTCCTTTCTTTGAGATAACTCTGCACTAGTGCGAGCCGCAAATGCCACTTCCAGCTTAGCTGTGCAGATGAAGAACAACAAGAAGAAGAAATATCTCGAAATATGTCCGTCAGGCCCCTTCCCTTGAGATAAATCTGCAAATATCTCGGAAACGAAGCGAGCTATGGCAAAATGTTAAGAGACCTTTTTTGTAGAGAATTAAGTTTGCTACTTTTTATGTTCTATGATATTTTTCGATCAGAGGCGTAGTTCTCGAGATATATCAAGATATTTAAAAGTTCCGAAGCCGCACATACATAATAGAGATACAGAAACACCGTGGCCCCTTTCTTTGAGATAACTCTGCACGATTGCGAGCTGGAAATGCCACTTCCAGTTTAGCTGTGCAGAAGAAGAACAACAAGAAGAAGAAATATCTCGAAATATGTCCATCAGGACCCTTCCCTTGAGATAAATCTGCAAATATCTCGGAAACGAAGCGAGCTATGGCAAAATGTTAAGAGACCTTTTTTGTAGAGAATTAAGTTTCCTACTTTTTATGTTCTATGATATTTTTTGATCAGATGCGTAGTTCTCGAGATATATCAAGATATTTAAAAGTTCCGAAGCCGCACCAACATAATAGAGATACAGAAACACCGTGGCCCCTTTCTTTGAGATAACTCTGCACTATTGCGAGCTGCAAATGCCACTTCCAGCTTAGCTGTGCAGAAGAAGAACAACAAGAAGAAGAAATATCTCGAAATATGTCCGTCAGGCCCCTTCCCTTGAGATAAATCTGCAAATATCTCGGAAACGAAGAGAGCTATGGCAAAATGTTAAGAGACCTTTTTTGTAGAGAATTAAGTTTCCTACTTTTCATGTTCTATGATATTTTTTGATCAGATGCGTAGTTCTCGAGATATATCAAGATATTTAAAAGTTCCGAAGCAGCACCAACATAATAGAGATACAGAAACACCGTGGCCCCTTTCTTTGAGATAACTCTGCACTATTGCGAGCTGTAAATGCCACTTCCAGCTTAGCTGTGCTGAAGAAGAACAACAAGAAGAAGAAATATCTCGAAATATGTCCGTCAGGCCAGTTCCTTTGAGCTGAATCTGCAAATATCTCGGAAACGAAGCGAGCTATCGCAAAATGTTAAGAGACGTTTTTTGTAGAGAATTATGTTTCCTACAATTTATGTTCTATGATATTTTTTGATCAGAAGCGTAGTTTTCGAGATATATCGAGATATTTAAAAGTTCCGAAGCCGCACCAACATAATAGAGATACAGAAACACCGTGGCCCCTTTCTTTGAGATAACTCTGCACTATTGCGCGCTGCAAATGCCACTTCCAGCTTAGCTGTGCAGAAGAAGAACAACAAGAAGAAGAAATATCTCGAAATATGTCCGTCAGGCCCCTTCCCTTGAGATAAATCTGCAAATATCTCGGAAACGAAGCGAGCTATGGCAAAATGTTAAGAGACCTTTTTTGTAGAGAATTAAGTTTCCTACTTTTTATGTTCTATGATATTTTTCGATCAGAGGCGTAGTTCTCGAGATATATCAAGATATTTAAAAGCTCCGAAGCCGCACCAACATAATAGAGATACAGAAACACCGTGGCCCCTATCTTTGAGATAACTCTGCACGATTGCGAGCTGGAAATGCCACTTCCAGTTTAGCTGTGCAGAAGAAGAACAACAAGAAGAAGAAATATCTCGAAATATGTCCGGCAGGCCCCTCCCATTGAGATATATCTGCAAATATCTCGGAAACGAAGCGAGCTATGGCAAAATGTTAAGAGACCTTTTTTGTGGGGAATTAAGTTTCCTACTTTTTATGTTCTATGATATTTTTCGATCAGACGCGTAGTTCTCGAGATATATCGAGATATTTAAAAGTTCCGAAGCCGCACCAACATAATAGAGATACAGAAACACCGTGGCCCCTTTCTTTGAGATAACTCTGCACTATTGCGAGCTGCAAATGCCACTTCCAGCTTAGCTGTGCAGAGGAAGAACAACAAGAAGAAGAAGTATCTCGAAATATGTCCGTCAGGCCCGTTCCTTTGAGCTGAATCTGCAAATATCTCGGAAACGAAGCGAGCTATGGCAAAATGTTAAGAGACGTTTTTTGTAGTGAATTATGTTTCCTACAATTTATGTTCTATGATATTTTTTGATCAGATGCGTAGTTCTCGAGATATATCAAGATATTTAAAAGTTCCGAAGCCGCACCAACATAATAGAGATACAGAAACACCGTGGCCCCTTCCTTTGAGATAACTCTGCACTATTGCGAGCTGCAAATGCCACTTCCAGCTTAGCTGTGCAGAGGAAGAACAACAAGAAGAAGAAGTATCTCGAAATATGTCCGTCAGGCCCGTTCCTTTGAGCTGAATCTGCAAATATCTCGGAAACGAAGCGAGCTATGGCAAAATGTTAAGAGACCTTTTTTGTGGAGAATTAAGTTTCCTACTTTTTATGTTCTATGATATTTTTCGATCAGACGCGTAGTTCTCGAGATATATCGAGATATTTAAAAGTTCCGAAGCCGCACCAACATAATAGAGATACAGAAACACCGTGGCTCCTTTCTTTGAGATAACTCTGCACTAGTGCGAGCCGCGAATGCCACTTCCAGCTTAGCTGTGCAGAAGAAGAACAACAAGATGAAGAAATATCTCGAAATATGTCCGTCAGGCCCCTTCCCTTGAGCTGAATCTGCAAATATCTCGGAAACGAAGCGAGCTATGGCAAAATATTAAGAGACGTTTTTTGTAGAGAATTATGTTTCCTACAATTTATGTTCTATGATATTTTTTGATCAGAAGCGTAGTTTTCGAGATATATCGAGATATTTAAAAGTTCCGAAGCCGCACCAACATAATAGAGATACAGAAACACCGTGGCCCCTTTCTTTGAGATAACTCTGCACTATTGCGACCTGCAAATGCCACTTCCAGCTCAGCTGTGCAGAAGAAGAACAACAAGAAGGAGAAATATCTCGAAATATGTCCGTCAGGCCGCTTCCCTTGAGATATATCTGCAAATATCTCGGAAACGAAGCGAGCTATGGCAAAATGTTAAGAGACCTTTTTTGTAGAGAATTAAGTTTCCTACTTTTTATGTTCTATGATATTTTTTGATCAGATGCGTAGTTCTCGAGATATATCAAGATATTTAAAAGTTCCGAAGCCGCACCAACATAATAGAGATACAGAAACACCGTGGCCCCTTTCTTTGAGATAACTCTGCACTATTGCGAGCTGCAAATGCCACTTCCAGCTTAGCTGTGCAGAAGAAGAACAACAAGAAGAAGAAATATCTCGAAATATGTCCGTCAGGCCCCTTCCCTTGAGATAAATCTGCAAATATCTCGGAAACGAAGCGAGCTATGGCAAAATGTTAAGAGACCTTTTTTGTAGAGAATTATGTTTCCTACAATTTACGTTCTCTGATATTTTTTGATCAGAAGCGTAGTTTTCGAGATATATCGAGATATTTAAAAGTTCAGAAGCCGCACCAACATAATAGAGATACAGAAACACCGTGGCCCCTTTCCTTGAGATAACTCTGCACCATTGCGACCTGCAAATGCCACTTCCAGCTTAGCTGTGCAGAAGAGGAACAACAAGAAGAAGAAATATCTCGAAATATGTCCGTCAGGCCCCTTCCCTTGAGATAAATCTGCAAATATCTCGGAAACGAAGCGAGCTATGGCAAAATGTTAAGAGACCATTTTTGTACAGAATTATCTTTCCTACAATTTACGTTCTCCGATATTTTTTGATCAGAAGCGTAGTTTTCGAGATATATCGAGATATTTAAAAGTTCCGAAGCCGCACCAACATAATAGAGATACAGAAACACCGTGGCCCCTTTCTTTGAGATAACTCTGCACTATTGCGACCTGCAAATGCCACTTCCAGCTTAGCTGTGCAGAAGAAGACCAACAAGAAGAAGAAATATCTCGAAATATGTCCGTCAGGCCCCTTCCCTTGAGATAAATCTGCAAATATCTCGGAAACGAAGCGAGCTATGGCAAAATGTTAAGAGACCTTATTTGTGGAGAATTAAGTTTCCTACTTTTTATGTTCTATGATATTTTTTGATCAGAAGCGTAGTTCTCGAGATATATCAAGATATTTAAAAGTTCCGAAGCCGCACCAACATAATAGAGATACAGAAACACCGTGGCCCCTTTCTTTGAGATAACTCTGCACTATTGCGAGCTGCAAATGCCACTTCCAGCTTAGCTGTGCAGAAGAAGAACAACAAGAAGAAGAAATATCTCGAAATATGTCCGTCAGGCCCCTTCCCTTGAGATATATCTGCAAATATCTCGGAAACGAAGCGAGCTATGGCAAAATGTTAAGAGACCTTTTTTGTCGAGAATTATGTTTCCTACAATTTATCTTCTATGATATTTTTTGATCAGAAGCGTAGTTTTCGAGATATATCGAGATATTTAAAAGTTCCGCAGCCGCACCAACATAATAGAGATACAGAAACACCGTGGCCCCTTTCTTTGAGATAACTGTGCACTAGTGCGAGCCACAAATGCCACTTCCAGCTTAGCTGTGCAGAAGAAGAACAACAAGAAGAAGAAATATCTCGAAATATGTCCGTCAGGCCCCTTCCCTTGAGATAAATCTGCAAATATCTCGGAAACGAAGCGAGCTATGGCAAAATGTTAAGAGACCTCTTTTGTAGAGAATTAAGTTTCCTACTTTTTATGTTCTATGATATTTTTCGATCAGATGCGTAGTTCTCGAGATATATCAAGATATTTAAAAGTTCCGAAGCCGCACCAACATAATAGAGATACAGAAACACCGTGGCCCCTTTCTTTGAGATAACTCTGCACTATTGCGACCTGCAAATGCCACTTCCAGCTTAGCTGTGCAGAAGAAGACCAACAAGAAGAAGAAATATCTCGAAATATGTCCGTCAGGCCCCTTCCCTTGAGATAAATCTGCAAATATCTCGGAAACGAAGCGAGCTATGGCAAAATGTTAAGAGACCTTATTTGTGGAGAATTAAGTTTCCTACTTTTTATGTTCTATGATATTATTTGATCAGATGCGTAGTTCTCGAGATATATCAAGATATTTAAAAGCTCCGAAGCCGCACCAACGTAATAGAGATACAGAAACACCGTGGCCCCTTTCTTTGAGATAACTCTGCACTATTGCGAGCTGCAAATGCCACTTCCAGCTTAGCTGTGCAGAAGAAGAACAACAAGAAGAAGAAATATCTCGAAATATGTCCGTCAGGCCCCTTCCCTTGAGATAAATCTGCAAATATCTCGGAAACGAAGCGTGCTATGGCAAAATGTTAAGAGACCTTTTTTGTAGAGAATTATGTTTCCTACAATTTACGTTCTCTGATATTTTTTGATCAGAAGCGTAGTTTTCGAGATATATCGAGATATTTAAAAGTTCCGAAGCCGCACCAACATAATAGAGATACAGAAACACCGTGGCCCCTTTCTTTGAGATAACTCTGCACCATTGCGACCTGCAAATGCCACTTCCAGCTTAGCTGTGCAGAAGAGGAACAACAAGAAGAAGAAATATCTCGAAATATGTCCGTCAGGCCCCTTCCCTTGAGATAAATCTGCAAATATCTCGGAAACGAAGCGAGCTATGGCAAAATGTTAAGAGACCTTTTTTGTACAGAATTATCTTTCCTACAATTTACGTTCTCCGATATTTTTTGATCAGAAACGTAGTTTTCGAGATATATCGAGATATTTAAAAGTTCCGAAGCCGCACCAACATAATAGAGATACAGAAACACCGTGGCCCCTTTCTTTGAGATAACTCTGCACTATTGCGACCTGCAAATGCCACTTCCAGCTTAGCTGTGCAGAAGAAGAACAACAAGAAGAAGAAATATCTCGAAATATGTCCGTCAGGCCCCTTTCCTTGAGATAAATCTGCAAATATCTCGGAAACGAAGCGAGCTATGGCAAAATGTTAAGAGACCTTTTTTGTAGAGAATTAAGTTTCCTACTTTTTATGTTCTATGATATTTTTCGATCAGAGGCGTAGTTCTCGAGATATATCAAGATATTTAAAAGTTCCGAAGCCGCACCAACATAATAGAGATACAGAAACACCGTGGCCCCTTTCTTTGAGATAACTCTGCACGATTGCGAGCTGGAAATGCCACTTCCAGTTTAGCTGTGCAGAAGAAGAACAACAAGAAGAAGAAATATCTCGAAATATGTCCATCAGGACCCTTCCCTTGAGATAAATCTGCAAATATCTCGGAAACGAAGCGAGCTATGGGAAAATGTTAAGAGACCTTTTTTGTAGAGAATTATGTTTCCTACAATTTATGTTCTATGATATTTTTTGATCAGAAGCGTAGTTTTCGAGATATATCGAGATATTTAAAAGTTCCGAAGCCGCACCAACATAATAGAGATACAGAAACAGCGTGGCCCCTTTCTTTGGGATAACTCTGCACTATTGCGAGCTGGAAATGCCACTTCCAGTTTAGCTGTGCAGAAGAAGAACAACAAGAAGAAGAAATATCTCGAAATATGTCCGTCAGGACCCCTCCCTTGAGATAAATCTGCAAATATCTCGGAAACCAAGCGAGCTATGGCAAAATGTTCAGAGACCTTATTTGTAGAGAATTAAGTTTCCTACTTTTTATGTTCTACGATATTTTTTGATCAGATGCGTAGTTCTCGAGATATATCAAGATATTTAAAAGTTCCGAAGCCGCACCAACATAATAGAGATACAGAAACACCGTGGCCCCTTTCTTTGAGATAACTCTGCACTATTGCGAGCTGCAAATGCCACTTCCAGCTTAGCTGTGCAGAAGAAGAACAACAAGAAGAAGAAATATCTCGAAATATGTCCGTCAGGCCCCTTCCCTTGAGATAAATCTGCAAATATCTCGGAAACGAAGCGAGCTATGGCAAAATGTTAAGAGACCTTTTTTGTACAGAATTATCTTTCCTACAATTTACGTTCTCCGATATTTTTTGATCAGAAGCGTAGTTTTCGAGATATATCGAGATATTTAAAAGTTCCGAAGCCGCACCAACATAATAGAGATACAGAAACACCGTGGCCCCTTTCTTTGAGATAACTCTGCACTATTGCGAGCTGCAAATGCCACTTCCAGCTTAGCTGTGCAGAAGAAGAACAACAAGAAGAAGAAATATCTCGAAATATGTCCGTCAGGCCCCTTCCCTTGAGATAAATCTGCAAATATCTCGGAAACGAAGCGAGCTATGGCAAAATGTTAAGAGACCTTTTTTGTAGAGAATTAAGTTTCCTACTTTTTATGTTCTATGATATTTGTCGATCAGAGGCGTAGTTCTCGAGATATATCAAGATATTTAAAAGTTCCGAAGCCGCACCAACATAATAGAGATACAGAAACACCGTGGCCCCTTTCTTTGAGATAACTCTGCACGATTGCGAGCTGGAAATGCCACTTCCAGTTTAGCTGTGCAGAAGAAGAACAACAAGAAGAAGAAATATCTCGAAATATGTCCATCAGGACCCTTCCCTTGAGATAAATCTGCAAATATCTCGGAAACGAAGCGAGCTATGGGAAAATGTTAAGAGACCTTTTTTGTAGGGAATTATGTTTCCTACAATTTATGTTCTATGATATTTTTTGATCAGAAGCGTAGTTTTCGAGATATATCGAGATATTTAAAAGTTCCGAAGCCGCACCAACATAATAGAGATACAGAAACAGCGTGGCCCCTTTCTTTGGGATAACTCTGCACTATTGCGAGCTGGAAATGCCACTTCCAGTTTAGCTGTGCAGAAGAAGAACAACAAGAAGAAGAAATATCTCGAAATATGTCCGTCAGGACCCCTCCCTTGAGATAAATCTGCAAATATCTCGGAAACCAAGCGAGCTATGGCAAAATGTTCAGAGACCTTATTTGTAGAGAATTAAGTTTCCTACTTTTTATGTTCTACGATATTTTTTGATCAGATGCGTAGTTCTCGAGATATATCAAGATATTTAAAAGTTCCGAAGCCGCACCAACATAATAGAGATACAGAAACACCGTGGCCCCTTTCTTTGAGATAACTCTGCACTATTGCGAGCTGCAAATGCCACTTCCAGCTTAGCTGTGCAGAAGAAGAACAACAAGAAGAAGAAATATCTCGAAATATGTCCGTCAGGCCCCTTCCCTTGAGATAAATCTGCAAATATCTCGGAAACGAAGCGAGCTATGGCAAAATGTTAAGAGACCTTTTTTGTAGAGAATTAAGTTTCCTACTTTTTATGTTCTATGATATTTGTCGATCAGAGGCGTAGTTCTCGAGATATATGAAGATATTTAAAAGTTCCGAAGCCGCACCAACATAATAGAGATACAGAAACACCGTGGCCCCTTTCTTTGAGATAACTCTGCACGATTGCGAGCTGGAAATGCCACTTCCAGTTTAGCTGTGCAGAAGAAGAACAACAAGAAGAAGAAATATCTCGAAATGTGTCCATCAGGACCCTTCCCTTGAGATAAATCTGCAAATATCTCGGAAACGAAGCGAGCTATGGCAAAATGTTAAGAGACCTTTTTTGTAGAGAATTATGTTTCCTACAATTTATGTTCTATGATATTTTTTGATCAGAAGCGTAGTTTTCGAGATATATCGAGATATTTAAAAGTTCCGAAGCCGCACCAACATAATAGAGATACAGAAACAGCGTGGCCCCTTTCTTTGGGATAACTCTGCACTATTGCGAGCTGGAAATGCCACTTCCAGTTTAGCTGTGCAGAAGAAGAACAACAAGAAGAAGAAATATCTCGAAATATGTCCGTCAGGACCCCTCCCTTGAGATAAATCTGCAAATATCTCGGAAACCAAGCGAGCTATGGCAAAATGTTCAGAGACCTTATTTGTAGAGAATTAAGTTTCCTACTTTTTATGTTCTACGATATTTTTTGATCAGATGCGTAGTTCTCGAGATATATCAAGATATTTAAAAGTTCCGAAGCCGCACCAACATAATAGAGATACAGAAACACCGTGGCCCCTTTCTTTGAGATAACTCTGCACTATTGCGAGCTGCAAATGCCACTTCCAGCTTAGCTGTGCAGAAGAAGAACAACAAGAAGAAGAAATATCTCGAAATATGTCCGTCAGGCCCCTTCCCTTGAGATAAATCTGCAAATATCTCGGAAACGAAGCGAGCTATGGCAAAATGTTAAGAGACCTTTTTTGTACAGAATTATCTTTCCTACAATTTACGTTCTCCGATATTTTTTGATCAGAAGCGTAGTTTTCGAGATATATCGAGATATTTAAAAGTTCCGAAGCCGCACCAACATAATAGAGATACAGAAACACCGTGGCCCCTTTCTTTGAGATAACTCTGCACTAGTGCGAGCCGCAAATGCCACTTCCAGCTTAGCTGTGCAGCAGAAGAACAACAAGAAGAAGAAATATCTCGAAATATGTCCGTCAGGCCACTTCCCTTGAGATAAATCTGCAAATATCTCGGAAACGAAGCGAGCTATGGCAAAATGTTAAGAGACCTTTTTTGTAGAGAATTATGTTTCCTACTTTTTATGTTCTATGATATTTTTTGATCAGACGCGTAGCTCTCGAGATATATCAAGATATTTAAAAGTTCCGAAGCCGCACCAACATAATAGAGATACAGAAACACCGTGGCCCCTCTCTTTGAGATAACTCTGCACTATTGCGAGCTGGAAATGCCACTTCCAGTTTAGCTGTGCAGAAGAAGAACAACAAGAAGAAGAAATATCTCGAAATATGTCCGTTAGGCCCCTTCCCTTAGGATAAATCTGCAAATATCTCGGAAACGAAGCGAGCTATGGCAAAATGTTAAGAGACCTTTTTTGTAGAGAATTATGTTTCCTACAATTTATGTTCTATGATATTTTTTGATCAGAAGCGTAGTTTTCGAGATATATCAAGATATATAAAAGTTCCGAAGCCGCACCAACATAATAGAGATACAGAAACACCGTGGCCCCTTTCTTTCAGATAACTCTGCACTATTGCGAGCTGGAAATGCCACTTCCAGTTTAGCTGTGCAGAAGAAGAACAACAAGAAGAAGAAATATCTCGAAATATGTCCGTCAGGCCCCTTCCCTTGAGATAAATCTGCAAGTATCTCGGAAACGAAGCGAGCTATGGCAAAATGTTAAGAGACCTTTTTTGTAGAGAATTATGTTTCCTACTTTTTATGTTCTATGATATTTTTTGATCAGACGCGTAGCTCTCGAGATATATCAAGATATTTAAAAGTTCCGAAGCCGCACCAACATAATAGAGATACAGAAACACCGTGGCCCCTCTCTTTGAGATAACTCTGCACTATTGCGAGCTGGAAATGCCACTTCCAGTTTAGCTGTGCAGAAGAAGAACAACAAGAAGAAGAAATATCTCGAAATATGTCCGTTAGGCCCCTTCCCTTAGGATAAATCTGCAAATATCTCGGAAACGAAGCGAGCTATGGCAAAATGTTAAGAGACCTTTTTTGTAGAGAATTATGTTTCCTACAATTTATGTTCTATGATATTTTTTGATCAGAAGCGTAGTTTTCGAGATATATCGAGATATTTAAAAGTTCCGAAGCCGCACCAACATAATAGAGATACAGAAACACCGTGGCCCCTTTCTTTGAGATAACTCTGCACTATTGCGAGCTGGAAATGCCACTTCCAGCTTAGCTGTGCAGAAGAAGAACAACAAGAAGAAGAAATATCTCGAAATATGTCCGTCAGGCCCCTTCCCTTGAGATAAATCTGCAAATATCTCGGAAACGAAGCGAGCTATGGTAAAATGTTAAGAGACCTTTTTTGTAGAGAATTAAGTTTCCTACTTTTTATGTTCTATGATATTTTTTGATCAGAAGCGTAGTTTTCGAGATATATCGAGATATTTAAAAGTTCCGAAGCCGCACCAACATAATAGAGATACAGAAACACCGTGGCTCCTTTCTTTGAGATAACTCTGCACTATTGCGAGCTGTAAATGCCACTTCCAGCTTAGCCGTGCAGAAGAAGAACAACAAGAAGAAGAAATATCTCGAAATATGTCCGTCAGGCCCCTTCCCTTGAGATAAATCTGCAAATATCTCGGAACCGAAGAGAGCTATGGCAAAATGTTAAGAGACCTTTTGTGTAGAGAATTAAGTTTCCTACTTTTTATGTTCTATGATATTTTTTGATCAGACGCGTAGCACTCGAGATATATCAAGATATTTAAAAGTTCCGAAGCCGCACCAACATAATAGAGATACAGAAACACCGTGGCCCCTCTCTTTGAGATAACTCTGCACTATTGCGAGCTGGAAATGCCCCTTCCAGTTTAGCTGTGCAGAAGAAGAACAACAAGAAGAAGAAATATCTCGAAATATGTCCGTTAGGCCCCTTCCCTTGAGATAAATCTGCAAATATCTCGGAAACGAAGCGAGCTATGGCAAAATGTTAAGAGACCTTTTTTGTAGCGAATTATGTTTCCTACTTTTTATGTTCTATGATATTTTTTGATCAGAAGCGTAGTTTTCGAGATATATCGAGATATTTAAAAGTTCCGAAGCCGCACCAACATAATAGAGATACAGAAACACCGTGGCCCCTTTCTTTGAGATAACTCTGCACTATTGCGAGCTGCAAATGCCACTTCCAGCTTAGCTGTGCAGAGGAAGAACAACAAGAAGAAGAAATATCTCGAAATATGTCCGTCAGGCCAGTTCCTTTGAGCTGAATCTGCAAATATCTCGGAAACGAAGCGAGCTATGGCAAAATGTTAAGAGACCTTTTTTGTAGAGAATTAAGTTTCCTACTTTTTATCTTCTATGATATTTTCTGATCAGATGCGTAGTTCTCGAGATATATCAAGATATTTAAAAGTTCCGAAGCCGCACCAACATAATAGAGATACAGAAACACCGTGGCCCCTTTCTTTGAGGTAACTCTGCACTAGTGCGAGCCGCAAATGCCACTTCCAGCTTAGCTGTGCAGCAGAAGAACAACAAGAAGAAGAAATATCTCGAAATATGTCCGTCAGGCCACTTCCCTTGAGATAAATCTGCAAATATCTCGGAAACGAAGCGAGCTATGGCAAAATGTTAAGAGACCTTTTTTGTAGAGAATTATGTTTCCTACTTTTTATGTTCTATGATATTTTTTGATCAGACGCGTAGCTCTCGAGATATATCAAGATATTTAAAAGTTCCGAAGCCGCACCAACATAATAGAGATACAGAAACACCGTGGCCCCTCTCTTTGAGATAACTCTGCACTATTGCGAGCTGGAAATGCCACTTCCAGTTTAGCTGTGCAGAAGAAGAACAACAAGAAGAAGAAATATCTCGAAATATGTCCGTTAGGCCCCTTCCCTTAGGATAAATCTGCAAATATCTCGGAAACGAAGCGAGCTATGGCAAAATGTTAAGAGACCTTTTTTGTAGAGAATTATGTTTCCTACAATTTATGTTCTATGATATTTTTTGATCAGAAGCGTAGTTTTCGAGATATATCGAGATATTTAAAAGTTCCGAAGCCGCACCAACATAATAGAGATACAGAAACACCGTGGCCCCTTTCTTTGAGATAACTCTGCACTATTGCGAGCTGGAAATGCCACTTCCAGCTTAGCTGTGCAGAAGAAGAACAACAAGAAGAAGAAATATCTCGAAATATGTCCGTCAGGCCCCTTCCCTTGAGATAAATCTGCAAATATCTCGGAAACGAAGCGAGCTATGGTAAAATGTTAAGAGACCTTTTTTGTAGAGAATTAAGTTTCCTACTTTTTATGTTCTATGATATTTTTTGATCAGAAGCGTAGTTTTCGAGATATATCGAGATATTTAAAAGTTCCGAAGCCGCACCAACATAATAGAGATACAGAAACACCGTGGCTCCTTTCTTTGAGATAACTCTGCACTATTGCGAGCTGTAAATGCCACTTCCAGCTTAGCTGTGCAGAAGAAGAACAACAAGAAGAAGAAATATCTCGAAATATGTCCGTCAGGCCCCTTCCCTTGAGATAAATCTGCAAATATCTCGGAAACGAAGAGAGCTATGGCAAAATGTTAAGAGACCTTTTGTGTAGAGAATTAAGTTTCCTACTTTTTATGTTCTATGATATTTTTTGATCAGACGCGTAGCTCTCGAGATATATCAAGATATTTAAAAGTTCCGAAGCCGCACCAACATAATAGAGATACAGAAACACCGTGGCCCCTCTCTTTGAGATAACTCTGCACTATTGCGAGCTGGAAATGCCACTTCCAGTTTAGCTGTGCAGAAGAAGAACAACAAGAAGAAGAAATATCTCGAAATATGTCCGTTAGGCCCCTTCCCTTGAGATAAATCTGCAAATATCTCGGAAACGAAGCGAGCTATGGCAAAATGTTAAGAGACCTTTTTTGTAGAGAATTATGTTTCCTACTTTTTATGTTCTATGATATTTTTTGATCAGACGCGTAGCTCTCGAGATATATCAAGATATTTAAAAGTTCCGAAGCCGCACCAACATAATAGAGATACAGAAACACCGTGGCCCCTCTCTTTGAGATAACTCTGCACTATTGCGAGCTGGAAATGCCACTTCCAGTTTAGCTGTGCAGAAGAAGAACAACAAGAAGAAGAAATATCTCGAAATATGTCCGTTAGGCCCCTTCCCTTGAGATAAATCTGCAAATATCTCGGAAACGAAGCGAGCTATGGCAAAATGTTAAGAGACCTTTTGTGTAGAGAATTATGTTTCCTACTTTTTATGTTCTATGATATTTTTTGATCAGAAGCGTAGTTTTCGAGATATATCGAGATATTTAAAAGTTCCGAAGCCGCACCAACATAATAGAGATACAGAAACACCGTGGCCCCTTTCTTTGAGATAACTCTGCACTATTGCGAGCTGCAAATGCCACTTCCAGCTTAGCTGTGCAGAGGAAGAACAACAAGAAGAAGAAATATCTCGAAATATGTCCGTCAGGCCAGTTCCTTTGAGCTGAATCTGCAAATATCTCGGAAACGAAGCGAGCTATGGCAAAATGTTAGGAGACCTTTTTTGTAGAGAATTAAGTTTCCTACTTTTTATCTTCTATGATATTTTCTGATCAGATGCGTAGTTCTCGAGATATATCAAGATATTTAAAAGTTCCGAAGCCGCACCAACATAATAGAGATACAGAAACACCGTGGCCCCTTTCTTTGAGATAACTCTGCACTAGTGCGAGCCGCAAATGCCACTTCCAGCTTCGCTGTGCAGCAGAAGAACAACAAGAAGAAGAAATATCTCGAAATATGTCCGTCAGGCCACTTCCCTTGAGATAAATCTGCAAATATCTCGGAAACGAAGCGAGCTATGGCAAAATGTTAAGAGACCTTTTTTGTAGAGAATTATGTTTCCTACTTTTTATGTTCTGTGATATTTTTTGATCAGACGCGTAGCTCTCGAGATATATCAAGATATTTAAAAGTTCCGAAGCCGCACCAACATAATAGAGATACAGAAACACCGTGGCCCCTCTCTTTGAGATAACTCTGCACTATTGCGAGCTGGAAATGCCACTTCCAGTTTAGCTGTGCAGAAGAAGAACAACAAGAAGAAGAAATATCTCGAAATATGTCCGTTAGGCCCCTTCCCTTGAGATAAATCTGCAAATATCTCGGAAACGAAGCGAGCTATGGCAAAATGTTAAGAGACCTTTTTTGTAGAGAATTAAGTTTCGTACTTTTTATGTTCTATGATATTTTTTGATCAGATGCGTAGTTCTCGATATATATCAAGATATTTAAAAGCTCCGAAGCCGCACCAACATAATAGAGATACAGAAACACCGTGGCCCCTTTGTTTGAGATAACTCTGCACTACTGCGAGCTGCAAATGCCACTTCCAGCTTAGCTGTGCAGAGGAAGAACAACAAGAAGAAGAAATATCTCGAAATATGTCCGTCAGGCCAGTTCCTTTGAGCTGAATCTGCAAATATCTCGGAAACGAAGCGAGCTATGGCAAAATGTTAAGAGACCTTTTTTGTAGAGAATTAAGTTTCCTACTTTTTATCTTCTATGATATTTTCTGATCAGATGCGTAGTTCTCGAGATATATCAAGATATTTAAAAGTTCCGAAGCCGCACCAACATAATAGAGATACAGAAACACCGTGGCCCCTTTCTTTGAGATAACTCTGCACTAGTGCGAGCCGCAAATGCCACTTCCAGTTTAGCTGTGCAGAAGAAGTACAACAAGAAGAAGAAATATCTCGAAATATGTCCGTCAGGCCCCTTCCCTTGAGATAAATCTGCAAATATCTCGGAAACGAAGCGAGCTATGGCAAAATGTTAAGAGACCTTTTTTGTAGAGAATTAAGTTTCCTACTTTTTATGTTCTATGATATTTTTTGATCAGATGCGTAGTTCTCGAGATATATCAAGATATTTAAAAGTTCCGAAGCCGCACCAACATAATAGAGATACAGAAACACCGTGGCCCCTTTCTTTGAGATAACTCTGCACTATTGCGAGCTGTAAATGCCACTTCCAGCTTAGCTGTGCAGAAGAAGAACAACAAGAAGAAGACATATCTCGAAATATGTCCGTCAGGCCCCTTCCCTTGAGATATATCTGCAAATATCTCGGAAACGAAGCGAGCTATGGCAAAATGTTAAGAGACCTTTTTTGTAGAGAATTATGTTTCCTACAATTTATGTTCTATGATATTTTTTGATCAGAAGCGTAGTTTTCGAGATATATCGAGATATTTAAAAGTTCCAAAGCCGCACCAACATAATAGAGATACAGAAACACCGTGGCCCCTTTCTTTGAGATAACTCTGCAGTATTGCGAGCTGTAAATGCCACTTCCAGCTTAGCTGTGCAGAAGAAGAACAACAAGAAGAAGAAATATCTCGAAATATGTCCGTTAGGCCCCTTCCCTTAGGATAAATCTGCAAATATCTCGGAAACGAAGCGAGCTATGGCAAAATGTTAAGAGACCTTTTTTGTAGATAATTATGTTTCCTACAATTTATGTTCTATGATATTTTTTGATCAGAAGCGTAGTTTTCGAGATATATCGAGATATTTAAAAGTTCCGAAGCCGCACCAACATAATAGAGATACAGAAACACCGTGGCCCCTTTCTTTGAGATAACTCTGCACTAGTGCGAGCCGCAAATGCCACTTCCAGCTTAGCTGTGCAGAAGAAGAACAACAAGAAGAAGAAATATCTCGAAATATGTCCGTCAGGCCCCTTCCCTTGAGATAAATCTGCAAATATCTCGGAAACGAAGCGAGCTATGGTAAAATGTTAAGAGACCTTTTTTGTAGAGAATTAAGTTTCCTACTTTTTATGTTCTATGATATTTTTTGATCAGATGCGCAGTTCTCGAGATATATCAAGATATTTAAAAGTTCCGAAGCCGCACCAACATAATAGAGATACAGAAACACCGTGGCCCCTTTCTTTGAGATAACTCTGCACTATTGCGAGCTGCAAATGCCACTTCCAGCTTAGCTGTGCAGAGGAAGAACAACAAGAAGAAGAAATATCTCGAAATATGTCCGTCAGGCCAGTTCCTTTGAGCTGAATCTGCAAATATCTCGGAAACGAAGCGAGCTATGGCAAAATGTTAAGAGACGTTTTTTGTAGAGAATTATGTTTCCTACAATTTATGTTCTATGATATTTTTTGATCAGAAGCGTAGTTTTCGAGATATATCGAGATATTTAAAAGTTCCGAAGCCGCACCAACATAATAGGGATACAGAAACACCGTGGCCCCTTTCTTTGAGATAACTCTGCACTAGTGCGAGCCGCAAATGCCACTTCCAGCTTAGCTGTGCAGAAGAAGTACAACAAGAAGAAGAAATATCTCGAAATATGTCCGTCAGGCCCCTTCCCTTGAGATAAATCTGCAAATATCTCGGAAACGAAGCGAGCTATGGCAAAACGTTAAGAGACCTTTTTTGTAGAGAATTAAGTTTCCTACTTTTTATGTTCTATGATATTTTTTGATCAGATGCGTAGTTCTCGAGATATATCAAGATATTTAAAAGTTCCGAAGCCGCACCAACATAATAGAGATACAGAAACACCGTGGCCCCTCTCTTTGAGATAGCTCTGCACTATTGCGAGCTGGAAATGCCACTTCCAGCTTAGCTGTGCAGAAGAAGAACAACAAGAAGAAGAAATATCTCGAAATATGTCCGTCAGGCCCCTTCCCTTGAGATAAATCTGCAAATATCTCGGAAACGAAGCGAGCTATGGCAAAATGTTAAGAGACGTTTTTTGTAGAGAATTATGTTTTCTACAATTTATGTTCTATGATATTTTTTGATCAGAAGCGTAGTTTTCGAGATATATCGAGATATTTAAAAGTTCCGAAGCCGCACCAACATAATAGGGATACAGAAACACCGTGGCCCCTTTCTTTGAGATAACTCTGCACTAGTGCGAGCCGCAAATGCCACTTCCAGTTTAGCTGTGCAGAAGAAGAACAACAAGAAGAAGAAATATCTCGAAATATGTCCGTCAGTCCCCTTCCCTTGAGATAAATCTGCAAATATCTCGGAAACGAAGCGAGCTATGGCAAAATGTTAAGAGACCTTTTTTGTAGAGAATTAAGTTTCCTGCTTTTTATGTTCTATGATATTTTTTGATCAGATGCGTAGTTCTCGAGATATATCAAGATATTTAAAAGTTCCGAAGCCGCACCAACAGAATAGAGATACAGAAACACCGTGGCCCCTTTCTTTGAGATAACTCTGCACTAGTGCGAGCTGCAAATGCCACTTCCAGCTTAGCTGTGCAGAAGAAGAACAACAAGAAGAAGAAATATCTCGAAATATGTCCGTCAGGCCCCTTCCCTTGAGATAAATCTGCAAATATCTCGGAAACGAAGCGAGCTATGGCAAAATGTTGAGAGACCTTTTTTGTAGAGAATTAAGTTTCCTACTTTTTATGTTCTATGATATTTTTTGATCAGATGCGTAGTTCTCGAGATATATCAAGATATTTAAAAGTTCCGAAGCCGCACCAACATAATAGAGATACAGAAACACCGTGGCCCCTTTCTTTGAGATAACTCTGCAGTATTGCGAGCTGTAAATGCCACTTCCAGCTTAGCTGTGCAGGAGAAGAACAACAAGAAGAAGAAATATCTCGAAATATGTCCGTCAGGCCCCTTCCCTTGAGATATATCTGCAAATATCTCGGAAACGAAGCGAGCTATGGCAAAATCTTAAGAGAGCTTTTTTGTAGAGAATTATGTTTCCTACAATTTATGTTCTATGATATTTTTTGATCAGAAGCGTAGTTTTCGAGATATATCGAGATATTTAAAAGTTCCAAAGCCGCACCAACATAATAGAGATACAGAAACACCGTGGCCCCTTTCTTTGAGATAACTCTGCACTAGTGCGAGCCGCAAATGCCACTTCCAGCTTAGCTGTGCAGAAGAAGAACAACAAGAAGAAGAAATATCTCGAAATATGTCCGTCAGGCCCCTTCCCTTGAGATAAATCTGCAAATATCTCGGAAACGAAGCGAGCTATGGCAAAATGTTGAGAGACCTTTTTTGTAGAGAATTAAGTTTCCTACTTTATATGTTCTATGATATTTTTTGATCAGATGCGTAGTTCTCGAGATATATCAAGATATTTAAAAGTTCCGAAGCCGCACCAACATAATAGAGATACAGAAACACCGTGGCCCCTCTCTTTGAGATAACTCTGCACTATTGCGAGCTGGAAATGCCACTTCCAGTTTAGCTGTGCAGAAGAAGAACAACAAGAAGAAGAAATATCTCGAAATATGTCCGTCAGTCCCCTTCCCTTGAGATAAATCTGCAAATATCTCGGAAACGAAGCGAGCTATGGCAAAATGTTAAGAGACGTTTTTTGTAGAGAATTATGTTTTCTACAATTTATGTTCTATGATATTTTTTGATCAGAAGCGTAGTTTTCGAGATATATCGAGATATTTAAAAGTTCCGAAGCCGCACCAACATAATAGGGATACAGAAACACCGTGGCCCCTTTCTTTGAGATAACTCTGCACTAGTGCGAGCCGCAAATGCCACTTCCAGCTTAGCTGTGCAGAAGAAGAACAACAAGAAGAAGAAATATCTCGAAATATGTCCGTCAGGCCCCTTCCCTTGAGATAAATCTGCAAATATCTCGGAAACGAAGCGAGCTATGGTAAAATGTTAAGAGACCTTTTTTGTAGAGAATTAAGTTTCCTACTTTTTATGTTCTATGATATTTTTTGATCAGATGCGTAGTTCTCGAGATATATCAAGATATTTAAAAGTTCCGAAGCCGCACCAACATAATAGAGATACAGAAACACCGTGGCCCCTTTCTTACAGATAACTCTGCACTATTGCGAGCTGCAAATGCCACTTCCAGCTTAGCTGTGCAGAGGAAGAACAACAAGAAGAAGAAATATCTCGAAATATGTCCGTCAGGCCAGTTCCTTTGAGCTGAATCTGCAAATATCTCGGAAACGAAGCGAGCTATGGCAAAATGTTAAGAGACGTTTTTTGTAGAGAATTATGTTTCCTACAATTTATGTTCTATGATATTTTTTGATCAGAAGCGTAGTTTTCGAGATATATCGAGATATTTAAAAGTGCCGAAGCCGCACCAACATAATAGGGATACAGAAACACCGTGGCCCCTTTCTTTGAGATAACTCTGCACTAGTGCGAGCCGCAAATGCCACTTCCAGCTTAGCTGTGCAGAAGAAGAACAACAAGAAGAAGAAATATCTCGAAATATGTCCGTCAGGCCCCTTCCCTTGAGATAAATCTGCAAATATCTCGGAAACGAAGCGAGCTATGGCAAAATGTTAAGAGACCTTTTTTGTAGAGAATTAAGTTTCCTACTTTTTATGTTCTATGATATTTTTTGATCAGATGCGTAGTTCTCGAGATATATCAAGATATTTAAAAGTTCCGAAGCCGCACCAACATAATAGAGATACAGAAACACCGTGGCCCCTTTTTTTGAGATAACTCTGCACTAGTGCGAGCCGCCAATGCCACTTCCAGCTTAGCTGTGCAGAAGAAGAACAACAAGAAGAAGAAATATCTCGAAATATGTCCGTCAGGCCCCTTCCCTTGAGATAAATCTGCAAATATCTCGGAAACGAAGCGAGCTATGGTAAAATGTTAAGAGACCTTTTTTGTAGAGAATTAAGTTTCCTACTTTTTATGTTCTATGATATTTTTTGATCAGATGCGTAGTTCTCGAGATATATCAAGATATTTAAAAGTTCCGAAGCCGCACCAACATAATAGAGATACAGAAACACCGTGGCCCCTTTCTTACAGATAACTCTGCACTATTGCGAGCTGCAAATGCCACTTCCAGCTTAGCTGTGCAGAGGAAGAACAACAAGAAGAAGAAATATCTCGAAATATGTCCGTCAGGCCAGTTCCTTTGAGCTGAATCTGCAAATATCTCGGAAACGAAGCGAGCTATGGCAAAATGTTAAGAGACGTTTTTTGTAGAGAATTATGTTTCCCACAATTTATGTTCTATGATATTTTTTGATCAGAATCGTAGTTTTCGAGATATATCGAGATATTTAAAAGTTCCGAAGCCGCACCAACATAATAGGGATACAGAAACACCGTGGCCCCTTTCTTTGAGATAACTCTGCACTAGTGCGAGCCGCAAATGCCACTTCCAGCTTAGCTGTGCAGAAGAAGAACAACAAGAAGAAGAAATATCTCGAAATATGTCCGTCAGGCCCCTTCCCTTGAGATAAATCTGCAAATATCTCGGAAACGAAGCGAGCTATGGCAAAATGTTAAGAGACCTTTTGTGTAGAGAATTAAGTTTCCTACTTTTTATGTTCTATGATATTTTTTTATCTGATGCGTAGTTCTCGAGATATATCAAGATATTTAAAAGTTCCGAAGCCGCACCAACATAATAGAGATACAGAAACACCGTGGCCCCTTTCTTTGAGATAACTCTGCACTATTGCGAGCTGTAAATGCCACTTCCAGCTTAGCTGTGCAGAAGAAGAACAACAAGAAGAAGAAATATCTCGAAATATGTCCGTCAGGCCCCTTCCCTTGAGATAAATCTGCAAATATCTCGGAAACGAAGAGAGCTATGGCAAAATGTTAAGAGACCTTTTGTGTAGAGAATTAAGTTTCCTACTTTTTATGTTCTATGATATTTTTTGATCTGATGCGTAGTTCTCGAGATATATCAAGATATTTAAAAGTTCCGAAGCCGCACCAACATAATAGAGATACAGAAACACCGTGGCCCCTTTCTTTGAGATAACTCTGCACTATTGCGAGCTGTAAATGCCACTTCCAGCTTAGCTGTGCAGAAGAAGAACAACAAGAAGAAGAAATATCTCGAAATATGTCCGTCAGGCCCCTTCCCTTGAGATATATCTGCAAATATCTCGGAAACGAAGCGAGCTATGGCAAAATGTTAAGAGACCTTTTTTGTATAGAATTATGTTTCCTACAATTTATGTTCTATGATATTTTTTGATCAGAAGCGTAGTTTTCGAGATATATCGAGATATTTAAAAGTTCCGAAGCCGCACCAACATAATAGAGATACAGAAACACCGTGGCCCCTTTGTTTGAGATAACTCTGCACTACTGCGAGCTGCAAATGCCACTTCCAGCTTAGCTGTGCAGAGGAAGAACAACAAGAAGAAGAAATATCTCGAAATATGTCCGTCAGGCCAGTTCCTTTGAGCTGAATCTGCAAATATCTCGGAAACGAAGCGAGCTATGGCAAAATGTTAAGAGACCTTTTTTGTAGAGAATTAAGTTTCCTACTTTTTATCTTCTATGATATTTTCTGATCAGATGCGTAGTTCTCGAGATATATCAAGATATTTAAAAGTTCCGAAGCCGCACCAACATAATAGAGATACAGAAACACCGTGGCCCCTTTCTTTGAGATAACTCTGCACTAGTGCGAGCCGCAAATGCCACTTCCAGCTTAGCTGTGCAGCAGAAGAACAACAAGAAGAAGAAATATCTCGAAATATGTCCGTCAGGCCACTTCCCTTGAGATAAATCTGCAAATATCTCGGAAACGAAGCGAGCTATGGCAAAATGTTAAGAGACCTTTTTTGTAGAGAATTATGTTTCCTACTTTTTATGTTCTATGATATTTTTTGATCAGACGCGTAGCTCTCGAGATATATCAAGATGTTTAAAAGTTCCGAAGCCGCACCAACATAATAGAGATACAGAAACACCGTGGCCCCTCTCTTTGAGATAACTCTGCACTATTGCGAGCTGGAAATGCCACTTCCAGTTTAGCTGTGCAGAAGAAGAACAACAAGAAGAAGAAATATCTCGAAATATGTCCGTCAGTCCCCTTCCCTAGAGATAAATCTGCAAATATCTCGGAAACGAAGCGAGCTATGGCAAAATGTTAAGAGACGTTTTTTGTAGAGAATTAAGTTTCCTACTTTTTATGTTCTATGATATTTTTTGATCAGATGCGTAGTTCTCGATATATATCAAGATATTTAAAAGTTCCGAAGCCGCACCAACATAATAGAGATACAGAAACACCGTGGCCCCTTTCTTTGAGATAACTCTGCACTATTGCGAGCTGTAAATGCCACTTCCAGCTTAGCTGTGCAGAAGAAGAACAACAAGAAGAAGACATATCTCGAAATATGTCCGTCAGGCCCCTTCCCTTGAGATATATCTGCAAATATCTCGGAAACGAAGCGAGCTATGGCAAAATGTTAAGAGACCTTTTTTGTAGAGAATTATGTTTCCTACAATTTATGTTCTATGATATTTTTTGATTAGAAGCGTAGTTTTCGAGATATATCGAGATATTTAAAAGTTCCAAAGCCGCACCAACATAATAGAGATACAGAAACACCGTGGCCCCTTTCTTTGAGATAACTCTGCACTAGTGCGAGCCGCAAATGCCACTTCCAGCTTAGCTGTGCAGAAGAAGAACAACAAGAAGAAGAAATATCTCGAAATATGTCCGTCAGGCCCCTTCCCTTGAGATAAATCTGCAAATATCTCGGAAACGAAGCGAGCTATGGCAAAATGTTAAGAGACCTTTTTTGTAGAGAATTAAGTTTCCTACTTTTTATGTTCTATGATATTTTTTGATCAGATGCGTAGTTCTCGAGATATATCAAGATATTTAAAAGTTCCGAAGCCGCACCAACATAATAGAGATACAGAAACACCGTGGCCCCTCTCTTTGAGATAGCTCTGCACTATTGCGAGCTGGAAATGCCACTTCCAGCTTAGCTGTGCAGAAGAAGAACAACAAGAAGAAGAAATATCTCGAAATATGTCCGTCAGGCCCCTTCCCTTGAGATAAATCTGCAAATATCTCGGAAACGAAGCGAGCTATGGCAAAATGTTAAGAGACGTTTTTTGTAGAGAATTATGTTTTC
This sequence comes from Osmia lignaria lignaria, assembly GCF_051020975.1. NCBI lineage: Eukaryota > Metazoa > Arthropoda > Insecta > Hymenoptera > Megachilidae > Osmia > Osmia lignaria. The sequence goes on from NW_027478164.1 coordinate 3,022,183, forward strand.
TACAATTTATGTTCTATGATATTTTTTGATCAGAAGCGTAGTTTTCGAGATATATCGAGATATTTAAAAGTTCCGAAGCCGCACCAACATAATAGGGATACAGAAACACCGTGGCCCCTTTCTTTGAGATAACTCTGCACTAGTGCGAGCCGCAAATGCCACTTCCAGTTTAGCTGTGCAGAAGAAGAACAACAAGAAGAAGAAATATCTCGAAATATGTCCGTCAGTCCCCTTCCCTTGAGATAAATCTGCAAATATCTCGGAAACGAAGCGAGCTATGGCAAAATGTTAAGAGACCTTTTTTGTAGAGAATTAAGTTTCCTGCTTTTTATGTTCTATGATATTTTTTGATCAGATGCGTAGTTCTCGAGATATATCAAGATATTTAAAAGTTCCGAAGCCGCACCAACAGAATAGAGATACAGAAACACCGTGGCCCCTTTCTTTGAGATAACTCTGCACTAGTGCGAGCTGCAAATGCCACTTCCAGCTTAGCTGTGCAGAAGAAGAACAACAAGAAGAAGAAATATCTCGAAATATGTCCGTCAGGCCCCTTCCCTTGAGATAAATCTGCAAATATCTCGGAAACGAAGCGAGCTATGGCAAAATGTTGAGAGACCTTTTTTGTAGAGAATTAAGTTTCCTACTTTTTATGTTCTATGATATTTTTTGATCAGATGCGTAGTTCTCGAGATATATCAAGATATTTAAAAGTTCCGAAGCCGCACCAACATAATAGAGATACAGAAACACCGTGGCCCCTTTCTTTGAGATAACTCTGCAGTATTGCGAGCTGTAAATGCCACTTCCAGCTTAGCTGTGCAGGAGAAGAACAACAAGAAGAAGAAATATCTCGAAATATGTCCGTCAGGCCCCTTCCCTTGAGATATATCTGCAAATATCTCGGAAACGAAGCGAGCTATGGCAAAATCTTAAGAGAGCTTTTTTGTAGAGAATTATGTTTCCTACAATTTATGTTCTATGATATTTTTTGATCAGAAGCGTAGTTTTCGAGATATATCGAGATATTTAAAAGTTCCAAAGCCGCACCAACATAATAGAGATACAGAAACACCGTGGCCCCTTTCTTTGAGATAACTCTGCACTAGTGCGAGCCGCAAATGCCACTTCCAGCTTAGCTGTGCAGAAGAAGAACAACAAGAAGAAGAAATATCTCGAAATATGTCCGTCAGGCCCCTTCCCTTGAGATAAATCTGCAAATATCTCGGAAACGAAGCGAGCTATGGCAAAATGTTGAGAGACCTTTTTTGTAGAGAATTAAGTTTCCTACTTTATATGTTCTATGATATTTTTTGATCAGATGCGTAGTTCTCGAGATATATCAAGATATTTAAAAGTTCCGAAGCCGCACCAACATAATAGAGATACAGAAACACCGTGGCCCCTCTCTTTGAGATAACTCTGCACTATTGCGAGCTGGAAATGCCACTTCCAGTTTAGCTGTGCAGAAGAAGAACAACAAGAAGAAGAAATATCTCGAAATATGTCCGTCAGTCCCCTTCCCTTGAGATAAATCTGCAAATATCTCGGAAACGAAGCGAGCTATGGCAAAATGTTAAGAGACGTTTTTTGTAGAGAATTATGTTTTCTACAATTTATGTTCTATGATATTTTTTGATCAGAAGCGTAGTTTTCGAGATATATCGAGATATTTAAAAGTTCCGAAGCCGCACCAACATAATAGGGATACAGAAACACCGTGGCCCCTTTCTTTGAGATAACTCTGCACTAGTGCGAGCCGCAAATGCCACTTCCAGCTTAGCTGTGCAGAAGAAGAACAACAAGAAGAAGAAATATCTCGAAATATGTCCGTCAGGCCCCTTCCCTTGAGATAAATCTGCAAATATCTCGGAAACGAAGCGAGCTATGGTAAAATGTTAAGAGACCTTTTTTGTAGAGAATTAAGTTTCCTACTTTTTATGTTCTATGATATTTTTTGATCAGATGCGTAGTTCTCGAGATATATCAAGATATTTAAAAGTTCCGAAGCCGCACCAACATAATAGAGATACAGAAACACCGTGGCCCCTTTCTTACAGATAACTCTGCACTATTGCGAGCTGCAAATGCCACTTCCAGCTTAGCTGTGCAGAGGAAGAACAACAAGAAGAAGAAATATCTCGAAATATGTCCGTCAGGCCAGTTCCTTTGAGCTGAATCTGCAAATATCTCGGAAACGAAGCGAGCTATGGCAAAATGTTAAGAGACGTTTTTTGTAGAGAATTATGTTTCCTACAATTTATGTTCTATGATATTTTTTGATCAGAAGCGTAGTTTTCGAGATATATCGAGATATTTAAAAGTGCCGAAGCCGCACCAACATAATAGGGATACAGAAACACCGTGGCCCCTTTCTTTGAGATAACTCTGCACTAGTGCGAGCCGCAAATGCCACTTCCAGCTTAGCTGTGCAGAAGAAGAACAACAAGAAGAAGAAATATCTCGAAATATGTCCGTCAGGCCCCTTCCCTTGAGATAAATCTGCAAATATCTCGGAAACGAAGCGAGCTATGGCAAAATGTTAAGAGACCTTTTTTGTAGAGAATTAAGTTTCCTACTTTTTATGTTCTATGATATTTTTTGATCAGATGCGTAGTTCTCGAGATATATCAAGATATTTAAAAGTTCCGAAGCCGCACCAACATAATAGAGATACAGAAACACCGTGGCCCCTTTTTTTGAGATAACTCTGCACTAGTGCGAGCCGCCAATGCCACTTCCAGCTTAGCTGTGCAGAAGAAGAACAACAAGAAGAAGAAATATCTCGAAATATGTCCGTCAGGCCCCTTCCCTTGAGATAAATCTGCAAATATCTCGGAAACGAAGCGAGCTATGGTAAAATGTTAAGAGACCTTTTTTGTAGAGAATTAAGTTTCCTACTTTTTATGTTCTATGATATTTTTTGATCAGATGCGTAGTTCTCGAGATATATCAAGATATTTAAAAGTTCCGAAGCCGCACCAACATAATAGAGATACAGAAACACCGTGGCCCCTTTCTTACAGATAACTCTGCACTATTGCGAGCTGCAAATGCCACTTCCAGCTTAGCTGTGCAGAGGAAGAACAACAAGAAGAAGAAATATCTCGAAATATGTCCGTCAGGCCAGTTCCTTTGAGCTGAATCTGCAAATATCTCGGAAACGAAGCGAGCTATGGCAAAATGTTAAGAGACGTTTTTTGTAGAGAATTATGTTTCCCACAATTTATGTTCTATGATATTTTTTGATCAGAATCGTAGTTTTCGAGATATATCGAGATATTTAAAAGTTCCGAAGCCGCACCAACATAATAGGGATACAGAAACACCGTGGCCCCTTTCTTTGAGATAACTCTGCACTAGTGCGAGCCGCAAATGCCACTTCCAGCTTAGCTGTGCAGAAGAAGAACAACAAGAAGAAGAAATATCTCGAAATATGTCCGTCAGGCCCCTTCCCTTGAGATAAATCTGCAAATATCTCGGAAACGAAGCGAGCTATGGCAAAATGTTAAGAGACCTTTTGTGTAGAGAATTAAGTTTCCTACTTTTTATGTTCTATGATATTTTTTTATCTGATGCGTAGTTCTCGAGATATATCAAGATATTTAAAAGTTCCGAAGCCGCACCAACATAATAGAGATACAGAAACACCGTGGCCCCTTTCTTTGAGATAACTCTGCACTATTGCGAGCTGTAAATGCCACTTCCAGCTTAGCTGTGCAGAAGAAGAACAACAAGAAGAAGAAATATCTCGAAATATGTCCGTCAGGCCCCTTCCCTTGAGATAAATCTGCAAATATCTCGGAAACGAAGAGAGCTATGGCAAAATGTTAAGAGACCTTTTGTGTAGAGAATTAAGTTTCCTACTTTTTATGTTCTATGATATTTTTTGATCTGATGCGTAGTTCTCGAGATATATCAAGATATTTAAAAGTTCCGAAGCCGCACCAACATAATAGAGATACAGAAACACCGTGGCCCCTTTCTTTGAGATAACTCTGCACTATTGCGAGCTGTAAATGCCACTTCCAGCTTAGCTGTGCAGAAGAAGAACAACAAGAAGAAGAAATATCTCGAAATATGTCCGTCAGGCCCCTTCCCTTGAGATATATCTGCAAATATCTCGGAAACGAAGCGAGCTATGGCAAAATGTTAAGAGACCTTTTTTGTATAGAATTATGTTTCCTACAATTTATGTTCTATGATATTTTTTGATCAGAAGCGTAGTTTTCGAGATATATCGAGATATTTAAAAGTTCCGAAGCCGCACCAACATAATAGAGATACAGAAACACCGTGGCCCCTTTGTTTGAGATAACTCTGCACTACTGCGAGCTGCAAATGCCACTTCCAGCTTAGCTGTGCAGAGGAAGAACAACAAGAAGAAGAAATATCTCGAAATATGTCCGTCAGGCCAGTTCCTTTGAGCTGAATCTGCAAATATCTCGGAAACGAAGCGAGCTATGGCAAAATGTTAAGAGACCTTTTTTGTAGAGAATTAAGTTTCCTACTTTTTATCTTCTATGATATTTTCTGATCAGATGCGTAGTTCTCGAGATATATCAAGATATTTAAAAGTTCCGAAGCCGCACCAACATAATAGAGATACAGAAACACCGTGGCCCCTTTCTTTGAGATAACTCTGCACTAGTGCGAGCCGCAAATGCCACTTCCAGCTTAGCTGTGCAGCAGAAGAACAACAAGAAGAAGAAATATCTCGAAATATGTCCGTCAGGCCACTTCCCTTGAGATAAATCTGCAAATATCTCGGAAACGAAGCGAGCTATGGCAAAATGTTAAGAGACCTTTTTTGTAGAGAATTATGTTTCCTACTTTTTATGTTCTATGATATTTTTTGATCAGACGCGTAGCTCTCGAGATATATCAAGATGTTTAAAAGTTCCGAAGCCGCACCAACATAATAGAGATACAGAAACACCGTGGCCCCTCTCTTTGAGATAACTCTGCACTATTGCGAGCTGGAAATGCCACTTCCAGTTTAGCTGTGCAGAAGAAGAACAACAAGAAGAAGAAATATCTCGAAATATGTCCGTCAGTCCCCTTCCCTAGAGATAAATCTGCAAATATCTCGGAAACGAAGCGAGCTATGGCAAAATGTTAAGAGACGTTTTTTGTAGAGAATTAAGTTTCCTACTTTTTATGTTCTATGATATTTTTTGATCAGATGCGTAGTTCTCGATATATATCAAGATATTTAAAAGTTCCGAAGCCGCACCAACATAATAGAGATACAGAAACACCGTGGCCCCTTTCTTTGAGATAACTCTGCACTATTGCGAGCTGTAAATGCCACTTCCAGCTTAGCTGTGCAGAAGAAGAACAACAAGAAGAAGACATATCTCGAAATATGTCCGTCAGGCCCCTTCCCTTGAGATATATCTGCAAATATCTCGGAAACGAAGCGAGCTATGGCAAAATGTTAACAGACCTTTTTTGTAGAGAATTATGTTTCCTACAATTTATGTTCTATGATATTTTTTGATTAGAAGCGTAGTTTTCGAGATATATCGAGATATTTAAAAGTTCCAAAGCCGCACCAACATAATAGAGATACAGAAACACCGTGGCCCCTTTCTTTGAGATAACTCTGCACTAGTGCGAGCCGCAAATGCCACTTCCAGCTTAGCTGTGCAGAAGAAGAACAACAAGAAGAAGAAATATCTCGAAATATGTCCGTCAGGCCCCTTCCCTTGAGATAAATCTGCAAATATCTCGGAAACGAAGCGAGCTATGGCAAAATGTTAAGAGACCTTTTTTGTAGAGAATTAAGTTTCCTGCTTTTTATGTTCTATGATATTTTTTGATCAGATGCGTAGTTCTCGAGATATATCAAGATATTTAAAAGTTCCGAAGCCGCACCAACAGAATAGAGATACAGAAACACCGTGGCCCCTTTCTTTGAGATAACTCTGCACTAGTGCGAGCTGCAAATGCCACTTCCAGCTTAGCTGTGCAGAAGAAGAACAACAAGAAGAAGAAATATCTCGAAATATGTCCGTCAGGCCCCTTCCCTTGAGATAAATCTGCAAATATCTCGGAAACGAAGCGAGCTATGGCAAAATGTTAAGAGACCTTTTTTGTAGAGAATTATGTTTCCTACAATTTATGTTCTATGATATTTTTTGATCAGAAGCGTAGTTTTCGAGATATATCGTGATATTTAAAAGTTCCGAAGCCGCACCAACATAATAAAGATACAGAAACACCGTGGCCCCTTTCTTTGAGATAACTCTGCAGTATTGCGAGCTGTAAATGCCACTTCCAGCTTAGCTGTGCAGGAGAAGAACAACAAGAAGAAGAAATATCTCGAAATATGTCCGTCAGGCCCCTTCCCTTGAGATATATCTGCAAATATCTCGGAAACGAAGCGAGCTATGGCAAAATGTTAAGAGACCTTTTTTGTAGAGAATTAAGTTTCCTGCTTTTTATGTTCTATGATATTTTTTGATCAGATGCGTAGTTCTCGAGATATATCAAGATATTTAAAAGTTCCGAAGCCGCACCAACAGAATAGAGATACAGAAACACCGTGGCCCCTTTCTTTGAGATAACTCTGCACTAGTGCGAGCTGCAAATGCCACTTCCAGCTTAGCTGTGCAGAAGAAGAACAACAAGAAGAAGAAATATCTCGAAATATGTCCGTCAGGCCCCTTCCCTTGAGATAAATCTGCAAATATCTCGGAAACGAAGCGAGCTATGGCAAAATGTTAAGAGACCTTTTTTGTAGAGAATTATGTTTCCTACAATTTATGTTCTATGATATTTTTTGATCAGAAGCGTAGTTTTCGAGATATATCGAGATATTTAAAAGTTCCGAAGCCGCACCAACATAATAGAGATACAGAAACACCGTGGCCCCTTTCTTTGAGATAACTCTGCAGTATTGCGAGCTGTAAATGCCACTTCCAGCTTAGCTGTGCAGGAGAAGAACAACAAGAAGAAGAAATATCTCGAAATATGTCCGTCAGGCCCCTTCCCTTGAGATATATCTGCAAATATCTCGGAAACGAAGCGAGCTATGGCAAAATGTTAAGAGACCTTTTTTGTAGAGAATTAAGTTTCCTGCTTTTTATGTTCTATGATATTTTTTGATCAGATGCGTAGTTCTCGAGATATATCAAGATATTTAAAAGTTCCGAAGCCGCACCAACAGAATAGAGATACAGAAACACCGTGGCCCCTTTCTTTGAGATAACTCTGCACTAGTGCGAGCCGCAAATGCCACTTCCAGCTTAGCTGTGCAGAAGAAGAACAACAAGAAGAAGAAATATCTCGAAATATGTCCGTCAGGCCCCTTCCCTTGAGATAAATCTGCAAATATCTCGGAAACGAAGCGAGCTATGGCAAAATGTTGAGAGACCTTTTTTGTAGAGAATTAAGTTTCCTACTTTTTATGTTCTATGATATTTTTTGATCAGATGCGTAGTTCTCGAGATATATCAAGATATTTAAAAGTTCCGAAGCCGCACCAACATAATAGAGATACAGAAACACCGTGGCCCCTTTCTTTGAGATAACTCTGCAGTATTGCGAGCTGTAAATGCCACTTCCAGCTTAGCTGTGCAGGAGAAGAACAACAAGAAGAAGAAATATCTCGAAATATGTCCGTCAGGCCCCTTCCCTTGAGATATATCTGCAAATATCTCGGAAACGAAGCGAGCTATGGCAAAATCTTAAGAGAGCTTTTTTGTAGAGAATTATGTTTCCTACAATTTATGTTCTATGATATTTTTTGATCAGAAGCGTAGTTTTCGAGATATATCGAGATATTTAAAAGTTCCAAAGCCGCACCAACATAATAGAGATACAGAAACACCGTGGCTCCTTTCTTTGAGATAACTCTGCACTATTGCGAGCTGCAAATGCCACTTCCAGCTTAGCTGTGCAGAAGAAGAACATCAAGAAGAAGAAATATCTCGAAATATGTCCGTCAGGCCCCTTCCCTTGAGATAAATCTGCAAATATCTCGGAAACGAAGAGAGCTATGGCAAAATGTTAAGAGCCCTTTTTTGTAGAGAATTAAGTTTCCTACTTTTTATGTTCTATGATATTTTTTGATCTGATGCGTAGTTCTCGAGATATATCAAGATATTTAAAAGTTCCGAAGCCGCACCAACATAATAGAGATACAGAAACACCGTGGCCCCATTCTTTGAGATAACTCTGCACTATTGCGAGCTGTAAATGCCACTTCCAGCTTAGCTGTGCAGAAGAAGAACAACAAGAAGAAGAAATATCTCTAAATACGTCCGTCAGGCCCCTTCCCTTGAGATATATCTGCAAATATCTCGGAAACGAAGCGAGCTATGGCAAAATGTTAAGAGACCTTTTTTGTAGAGAATTATGTTTCGTACAATTTATGTTCTATGATATTTTTTGATCAGAAGCGTAGTTTTCGAGATATATCGAGATATTTAAAAGTTCCGAAGCCGCACCAACATAATAGAGATACAGAAACACCGTGGCCCCTCTCTTTGAGATAACTCTGCACTACTGCGAGCTGGAAATGCCACTTCCAGTTTAGCTGTGCAGAAGAAGAACAACAAGAAGAAGAAATATCTCGAAATATGTCCGTTAGGCCCCTTCCCTTGAGATAAATCTGCAAATGTCTCGGAAACGAAGCGAGCTATGGCAAAATGTTAAGAGACCTCTTTTGTAGAGAATTAAGCTTCCTACTTTTTATGTTCTATGATATTTTTTGATCAGATGCGTAGTTCTCGAGATATATCAAGATATTTAAAAGTTCCGAAGCCGCACCAACATAATAGAGATACAGAAACACCGTGGCCCCTTTCTTTGAGATAACTTTGCACTATTGCGCGCTGTAAATGCCACTTCCAGCTTAGCTGTGCAGAAGAAGAACATCAAGAAGAAGAAATATCTCGAAATATGTCCGTCAGGCCCCTTCCCTTGAGATAAATCTGCAAATATCTCGGAAACGAAGAGAGCTATGGCAAAATGTTAAGAGACCTTTTTTGTAGAGAATTAAGTTTCCTACTTTTTATGTTCTATGATATTTTTTGATCTGATGCGTAGTTCTCGAGATATATCAAGATATTTAAAAGTTCCGAAGCCGCACCAACATAATAGAGATACAGAAACACCGTGGCCCCTTTCTTTGAGATAACTCTGCACTATTGCGCGCTGTAAATGCCACTTCCAGCTTAGCTGTGCAGAAGAAGAACAACAAGAAGAAGAAATATCTCGAAATATGTCCGTCAGGCCCCTTCCCTTGAGATATATCTGCAAATATCTCGGAAACGAAGCGAGATATGGCGAAATGTTAAGAGACCTTTTTTGTAGAGAATTATGTTTCCTACTTTTTATGTTCTATGATATTTTTTGATCTGATGCGTAGTTCTCGAGATATATCAAGATATTTAAAAGTTCCGAAGCCGCACCAACATAATAGAGATACAGAAACACCGTGGCCCCTTTCTTTGAGATAACTCTGCACTAGTGCGAGCCGCAAATGCCACTTCCAGCTTAGCTGTGCAGAAGAAGAACAACAAGAAGAAGAAATATCACGAAATATGTCCGTCAGGCCCCTTCCCTTGAGATAAATCTGCAAATATCTCGGAAACGAAGCGAGCTATGGCAAAATGTTAAGAGACCTTTTTTGTAGAGAATTATGTTTCCTACAATTTATGTTCTATGATATTTTTTGATTAGAAGCGTAGTTTTCGAGATATATCGAGATATTTAAAAGTTCCAAAGCCGCACCAACATAATAGAGATACAGAAACACCGTGGCCCCTTTCTTTGAGATAACTCTGCACTAGTGCGAGCTGCAAATGCCACTTCCAGCTTAGCTGTGCAGAAGAAGAACAACAAGAAGAAGAAATATCTCGAAATATGTCCGTCAGGCCCCTTCCCTTGAGATAAATCTGCAAATATCTCGGAAACGAAGCGAGCTATGGCAAAATGTTAAGAGACCTTTTTTGTAGAGAATTATGTTTCCTACAATTTATGTTCTATGATATTTTTTGATCAGAAGCGTAGTTTTCGAGATATATCGTGATATTTAAAAGTTCCGAAGCCGCACCAACATAATAAAGATACAGAAACACCGTGGCCCCTTTCTTTGAGATAACTCTGCAGTATTGCGAGCTGTAAATGCCACTTCCAGCTTAGCTGTGCAGGAGAAGAACAACAAGAAGAAGAAATATCTCGAAATATGTCCGTCAGGCCCCTTCCCTTGAGATATATCTGCAAATATCTCGGAAACGAAGCGAGCTATGGCAAAATGTTAAGAGACCTTTTTTGTAGAGAATTAAGTTTCCTGCTTTTTATGTTCTATGATATTTTTTGATCAGATGCGTAGTTCTCGAGATATATCAAGATATTTAAAAGTTCCGAAGCCGCACCAACAGAATAGAGATACAGAAACACCGTGGCCCCTTTCTTTGAGATAACTCTGCACTAGTGCGAGCTGCAAATGCCACTTCCAGCTTAGCTGTGCAGAAGAAGAACAACAAGAAGAAGAAATATCTCGAAATATGTCCGTCAGGCCCCTTCCCTTGAGATAAATCTGCAAATATCTCGGAAACGAAGCGAGCTATGGCAAAATGTTAAGAGACCTTTTTTGTAGAGAATTATGTTTCCTACAATTTATGTTCTATGATATTTTTTGATCAGAAGCGTAGTTTTCGAGATATATCGAGATATTTAAAAGTTCCGAAGCCGCACCAACATAATAGAGATACAGAAACACCGTGGCCCCTTTCTTTGAGATAACTCTGCAGTATTGCGAGCTGTAAATGCCACTTCCAGCTTAGCTGTGCAGGAGAAGAACAACAAGAAGAAGAAATATCTCGAAATATGTCCGTCAGGCCCCTTCCCTTGAGATATATCTGCAAATATCTCGGAAACGAAGCGAGCTATGGCAAAATGTTAAGAGACCTTTTTTGTAGAGAATTAAGTTTCCTGCTTTTTATGTTCTATGATATTTTTTGATCAGATGCGTAGTTCTCGAGATATATCAAGATATTTAAAAGTTCCGAAGCCGCACCAACAGAATAGAGATACAGAAACACCGTGGCCCCTTTCTTTGAGATAACTCTGCACTAGTGCGAGCCGCAAATGCCACTTCCAGCTTAGCTGTGCAGAAGAAGAACAACAAGAAGAAGAAATATCTCGAAATATGTCCGTCAGGCCCCTTCCCTTGAGATAAATCTGCAAATATCTCGGAAACGAAGCGAGCTATGGCAAAATGTTGAGAGACCTTTTTTGTAGAGAATTAAGTTTCCTACTTTTTATGTTCTATGATATTTTTTGATCAGATGCGTAGTTCTCGAGATATATCAAGATATTTAAAAGTTCCGAAGCCGCACCAACATAATAGAGATACAGAAACACCGTGGCCCCTTTCTTTGAGATAACTCTGCAGTATTGCGAGCTGTAAATGCCACTTCCAGCTTAGCTGTGCAGGAGAAGAACAACAAGAAGAAGAAATATCTCGAAATATGTCCGTCAGGCCCCTTCCCTTGAGATATATCTGCAAATATCTCGGAAACGAAGCGAGCTATGGCAAAATCTTAAGAGAGCTTTTTTGTAGAGAATTATGTTTCCTACAATTTATGTTCTATGATATTTTTTGATCAGAAGCGTAGTTTTCGAGATATATCGAGATATTTAAAAGTTCCAAAGCCGCACCAACATAATAGAGATACAGAAACACCGTGGCCCCTTTCTTTGAGATAACTCTGCACTAGTGCGAGCCGCAAATGCCACTTCCAGCTTAGCTGTGCAGAAGAAGAACAACAAGAAGAAGAAATATCTCGAAATATGTCCGTCAGGCCCCTTCCCTTGAGATAAATCTGCAAATATCTCGGAAACGAAGCGAGCTATGGCAAAATGTTGAGAGACCTTTTTTGTAGAGAATTAAGTTTCCTACTTTATATGTTCTATGATATTTTTTGATCAGATGCGTAGTTCTCGAGATATATCAAGATATTTAAAAGTTCCGAAGCCGCACCAACATAATAGAGATACAGAAACACCGTGGCCCCTCTCTTTGAGATAACTCTGCACTATTGCGAGCTGGAAATGCCACTTCCAGTTTAGCTGTGCAGAAGAAGAACAACAAGAAGAAGAAATATCTCGAAATATGTCCGTCAGTCCCCTTCCCTTGAGATAAATCTGCAAATATCTCGGAAACGAAGCGAGCTATGGCAAAATGTTAAGAGACGTTTTTTGTAGAGAATTATGTTTTCTACAATTTATGTTCTATGATATTTTTTGATCAGAAGCGTAGTTTTCGAGATATATCGAGATATTTAAAAGTTCCGAAGCCGCACCAACATAATAGGGATACAGAAACACCGTGGCCCCTTTCTTTGAGATAACTCTGCACTAGTGCGAGCCGCAAATGCCACTTCCAGCTTAGCTGTGCAGAAGAAGAACAACAAGAAGAAGAAATATCTCGAAATATGTCCGTCAGGCCCCTTCCCTTGAGATAAATCTGCAAATATCTCGGAAACGAAGCGAGCTATGGCAAAATGTTGAGAGACCTTTTTTGTAGAGAATTAAGTTTCCTACGTTTTATGTTCTATGATATTTTTTGATCAGATGCGTAGTTCTCGAGATATATCAAGATATTTAAAAGTTCCGAAGCCGCACCAACATAATAGAGATACAGAAACACCGTGGCCCCTTTCTTTGAGATAACTCTGCACTATTGCGAGCTGTAAATGCCACTTCCAGCTTAGCTGTGCAGAAGAAGAACAACAAGAAGAAGAAATATCTCGAAATATGTCCGTCAGGCCCCTTCCCTTGAGATAAATCTGCAAATATCTCGGAAACGAAGCGAGCTATGGCAAAATGTTGAGAGACCTTTTTTGTAGAGAATTAAGTTTCCTACGTTTTATGTTCTATGATATTTTTTGATCAGATGCGTATTTCTCGAGATATATCAAGATATTTAAAAGTTCCGAAGCCGCACCAACATAATAGAGATACAGAAACACCGTGGCCCCTTTCTTTGAGATAACTCTGCACTATTGCGAGCTGCAAATGCCACTTCCAGCTTAGCTGTGCAGAAGAAGAACATCAAGAAGAAGAAATATCTCGAAATATGTCCGTCAGGCCCCTTCCCTTGAGATAAATCTGCAAATATCTCGGAAACGAAGCGAGCTATGGCAAAATGTTGAGAGACCTTTTTTGTAGAGAATTAAGTTTCCTACGTTTTATGTTCTATGATATTTTTTGATCAGATGCGTAGTTCTCGAGATATATCAAGATATTTAAAAGTTCCAAAGCCGCACCAACATAATAGAGATACAGAAACACCGTGGCTCCTTTCTTTGAGATAACTCTGCACTATTGCGAGCTGCAAATGCCACTTCCAGCTTAGCTGTGCAGAAGAAGAACATCAAGAAGAAGAAATATCTCGAAATATGTCCGTCAGGCCCCTTCCCTTGAGATAAATCTGCAAATATCTCGGAAACGAAGAGAGCTATGGCAAAATGTTAAGAGCCCTTTTTTGTAGAGAATTAAGTTTCCTACTTTTTATGTTCTATGATATTTTTTGATCTGATGCGTAGTTCTCGAGATATATCAAGATATTTAAAAGTTCCGAAGCCGCACCAACATAATAGAGATACAGAAACACCGTGGCCCCATTCTTTGAGATAACTCTGCACTATTGCGAGCTGTAAATGCCACTTCCAGCTTAGCTGTGCAGAAGAAGAACAACAAGAAGAAGAAATATCTCTAAATACGTCCGTCAGGCCCCTTCCCTTGAGATATATCTGCAAATATCTCGGAAACGAAGCGAGCTATGGCAAAATGTTAAGAGACCTTTTTTGTAGAGAATTATGTTTCGTACAATTTATGTTCTATGATATTTTTTGATCAGAAGCGTAGTTTTCGAGATATATCGAGATATTTAAAAGTTCCGAAGCCGCACCAACATAATAGAGATACAGAAACACCGTGGCCCCTCTCTTTGAGATAACTCTGCACTACTGCGAGCTGGAAATGCCACTTCCAGTTTAGCTGTGCAGAAGAAGAACAACAAGAAGAAGAAATATCTCGAAATATGTCCGTTAGGCCCCTTCCCTTGAGATAAACCTGCAAATGTCTCGGAAACGAAGCGAGCTATGGCAAAATGTTAAGAGACCTCTTTTGTAGAGAATTAAGCTTCCTACTTTTTATGTTCTATGATATTTTTTGATCAGATGCGTAGTTCTCGAGATATATCAAGATATTTAAAAGTTCCGAAGCCGCACCAACATAATAGAGATACAGAAACACCGTGGCCCCTTTCTTTGAGATAACTTTGCACTATTGCGCGCTGTAAATGCCACTTCCAGCTTAGCTGTGCAGAAGAAGAACATCAAGAAGAAGAAATATCTCGAAATATGTCCGTCAGGCCCCTTCCCTTGAGATAAATCTGCAAATATCTCGGAAACGAAGAGAGCTATGGCAAAATGTTAAGAGACCTTTTTTGTAGAGAATTAAGTTTCCTACTTTTTATGTTCTATGATATTTTTTGATCTGATGCGTAGTTCTCGAGATATATCAAGATATTTAAAAGTTCCGAAGCCGCACCAACATAATAGAGATACAGAAACACCGTGGCCCCTTTCTTTGAGATAACTCTGCACTATTGCGCGCTGTAAATGCCACTTCCAGCTTAGCTGTGCAGAAGAAGAACAACAAGAAGAAGAAATATCTCGAAATATGTCCGTCAGGCCCCATCCCTTGAGATATATCTGCAAATATCTCGGAAACGAAGAGAGCTATGGCAAAATGTTAAGAGACCTTTTTTGTAGAGAATTAAGTTTCCTACTTTTTATGTTCTATGATATTTTTTGATCAGATGCGTAGTTCTCGAGATATATCAAGATATTTAAAAGTTCCAAAGCCGCACCAACATAATAGAGATACAGAAACACCGTGGCTCCTTTCTTTGAGATAACTCTGCACTATTGCGAGCTGCAAATGCCACTTCCAGCTTAGCTGTGCAGAAGAAGAACATCAAGAAGAAGAAATATCTCGAAATATGTCCGTCAGGCCCCTTCCCTTGAGATAAATCTGCAAATATCTCGGAAACGAAGAGAGCTATGGCAAAATGTTAAGAGCCCTTTTTTGTAGAGAATTAAGTTTCCTACTTTTTATGTTCTATGATATTTTTTGATCTGATGCGTAGTTCTCGAGATATATCAAGATATTTAAAAGTTCCGAAGCCGCACCAACATAATAGAGATACAGAAACACCGTGGCCCCTTTCTTTGAGATAACTTTGCACTATTGCGCGCTGTAAATGCCACTTCCAGCTTAGCTGTGCAGAAGAAGAACATCAAGAAGAAGAAATATCTCGAAATATGTCCGTCAGGCCCCTTCCCTTGAGATAAATCTGCAAATATCTCGGAAACGAAGAGAGCTATGGCAAAATGTTAAGAGACCTTTTTTGTAGAGAATTAAGTTTCCTACTTTTTATGTTCTATGATATTTTTTGATCTGATGCGTAGTTCTCGAGATATATCAAGATATTTAAAAGTTCCGAAGCCGCACCAACATAATAGAGATACAGAAACACCGTGGCCCCTTTCTTTGAGATAACTCTGCACTATTGCGCGCTGTAAATGCCACTTCCAGCTTAGCTGTGCAGAAGAAGAACAACAAGAAGAAGAAATATCTCGAAATATGTCCGTCAGGCCCCTTCCCTTGAGATATATCTGCAAATATCTCGGAAACGAAGCGAGATATGGCGAAATGTTAAGAGACCTTTTTTGTAGAGAATTATGTTTCCTACTTTTTATGTTCTATGATATTTTTTGATCTGATGCGTAGTTCTCGAGATATATCAAGATATTTAAAAGTTCCGAAGCCGCACCAACATAATAGAGATACAGAAACACCGTGGCCCCTTTCTTTGAGATAACTCTGCACTAGTGCGAGCCGCAAATGCCACTTCCAGCTTAGCTGTGCAGAAGAAGAACAACAAGAAGAAGAAATATCTCGAAATATGTCCGTCAGGCCCCTTCCCTTGAGATATATCTGCAAATATCTCGGAAACGAAGCGAGCTATGGCAAAATGTTAGGAGACCTTTTTTGTAGAGAATTAAGTTTCCTACTTTTTATGTTCTATGATATTTTTTGATCAGATGCGTAGTTCTCGAGATATATCAAGATATTTAAAAGTTCCGAAGCCGCACCAACATAATAGAGATACAGAAACACCGTGGCCCCTCTCTTTGAGATAACTCTGCACTATTGCGAGCTGGAAATGCCACTTCCAGTTTAGCTGTGCAGAAGAAGAACAACAAGAAGAAGAAATATCTCGAAATATGTCCGTCAGTCCCCTTCCCTTGAGATAAATCTGCAAATATCTCGGAAACGAAGCGAGCTATGGCAAAATGTTAAGAGACGTTTTTTGTAGAGAATTATGTTTTCTACAATTTATGTTCTATGATATTTTTTGATCAGAAGCGTAGTTTTCGAGATATATCGAGATATTTAAAAGTTCCGAAGCCGCACCAACATAATAGGGATACAGAAACACCGTGGCCCCTTTCTTTGAGATAACTCTGCACTAGTGCGAGCCGCAAATGCCACTTCCAGCTTAGCTGTGCAGAAGAAGAACAACAAGAAGAAGAAATATCTCGAAATATGTCCGTCAGGCCCCTTCCCTTGAGATAAATCTGCAAATATCTCGGAAACGAAGCGAGCTATGGCAAAATGTTGAGAGACCTTTTTTGTAGAGAATTAAGTTTCCTACGTTTTATGTTCTATGATATTTTTTGATCAGATGCGTAGTTCTCGAGATATATCAAGATATTTAAAAGTTCCGAAGCCGCACCAACATAATAGAGATACAGAAACACCGTGGCCCCTTTCTTTGAGATAACTCTGCACTATTGCGAGCTGTAAATGCCACTTCCAGCTTAGCTGTGCAGAAGAAGAACAACAAGAAGAAGAAATATCTCGAAATATGTCCGTCAGGCCCCTTCCCTTGAGATAAATCTGCAAATATCTCGGAAACGAAGCGAGCTATGGCAAAATGTTGAGAGACCTTTTTTGTAGAGAATTAAGTTTCCTACGTTTTATGTTCTATGATATTTTTTGATCAGATGCGTATTTCTCGAGATATATCAAGATATTTAAAAGTTCCGAAGCCGCACCAACATAATAGAGATACAGAAACACCGTGGCCCCTTTCTTTGAGATAACTCTGCACTATTGCGAGCTGCAAATGCCACTTCCAGCTTAGCTGTGCAGAAGAAGAACATCAAGAAGAAGAAATATCTCGAAATATGTCCGTCAGGCCCCTTCCCTTGAGATAAATCTGCAAATATCTCGGAAACGAAGCGAGCTATGGCAAAATGTTGAGAGACCTTTTTTGTAGAGAATTAAGTTTCCTACGTTTTATGTTCTATGATATTTTTTGATCAGATGCGTAGTTCTCGAGATATATCAAGATATTTAAAAGTTCCAAAGCCGCACCAACATAATAGAGATACAGAAACACCGTGGCTCCTTTCTTTGAGATAACTCTGCACTATTGCGAGCTGCAAATGCCACTTCCAGCTTAGCTGTGCAGAAGAAGAACATCAAGAAGAAGAAATATCTCGAAATATGTCCGTCAGGCCCCTTCCCTTGAGATAAATCTGCAAATATCTCGGAAACGAAGAGAGCTATGGCAAAATGTTAAGAGCCCTTTTTTGTAGAGAATTAAGTTTCCTACTTTTTATGTTCTATGATATTTTTTGATCTGATGCGTAGTTCTCGAGATATATCAAGATATTTAAAAGTTCCGAAGCCGCACCAACATAATAGAGATACAGAAACACCGTGGCCCCATTCTTTGAGATAACTCTGCACTATTGCGAGCTGTAAATGCCACTTCCAGCTTAGCTGTGCAGAAGAAGAACAACAAGAAGAAGAAATATCTCTAAATACGTCCGTCAGGCCCCTTCCCTTGAGATATATCTGCAAATATCTCGGAAACGAAGCGAGCTATGGCAAAATGTTAAGAGACCTTTTTTGTAGAGAATTATGTTTCGTACAATTTATGTTCTATGATATTTTTTGATCAGAAGCGTAGTTTTCGAGATATATCGAGATATTTAAAAGTTCCGAAGCCGCACCAACATAATAGAGATACAGAAACACCGTGGCCCCTCTCTTTGAGATAACTCTGCACTACTGCGAGCTGGAAATGCCACTTCCAGTTTAGCTGTGCAGAAGAAGAACAACAAGAAGAAGAAATATCTCGAAATATGTCCGTTAGGCCCCTTCCCTTGAGATAAACCTGCAAATGTCTCGGAAACGAAGCGAGCTATGGCAAAATGTTAAGAGACCTCTTTTGTAGAGAATTAAGCTTCCCACTTTTTATGTTCTATGATATTTTTTGATCAGATGCGTAGTTCTCGAGATATATCAAGATATTTAAAAGTTCCGAAGCCGCACCAACATAATAGAGATACAGAAACACCGTGGCCCCTTTCTTTGAGATAACTTTGCACTATTGCGCGCTGTAAATGCCACTTCCAGCTTAGCTGTGCAGAAGAAGAACATCAAGAAGAAGAAATATCTCGAAATATGTCCGTCAGGCCCCTTCCCTTGAGATAAATCTGCAAATATCTCGGAAACGAAGAGAGCTATGGCAAAATGTTAAGAGACCTTTTTTGTAGAGAATTAAGTTTCCTACTTTTTATGTTCTATGATATTTTTTGATCTGATGCGTAGTTCTCGAGATATATCAAGATATTTAAAAGTTCCGAAGCCGCACCAACATAATAGAGATACAGAAACACCGTGGCCCCTTTCTTTGAGATAACTCTGCACTATTGCGCGCTGTAAATGCCACTTCCAGCTTAGCTGTGCAGAAGAAGAACAACAAGAAGAAGAAATATCTCGAAATATGTCCGTCAGGCCCCTTCCCTTGAGATATATCTGCAAATATCTCGGAAACGAAGCGAGATATGGCGAAATGTTAAGAGACCTTTTTTGTAGAGAATTATGTTTCCTACTTTTTATGTTCTATGATATTTTTTGATCTGATGCGTAGTTCTCGAGATATATCAAGATATTTAAAAGTTCCGAAGCCGCACCAACATAATAGAGATACAGAAACACCGTGGCCCCTTTCTTTGAGATAACTCTGCACTAGTGCGAGCCGCAAATGCCACTTCCAGCTTAGCTGTGCAGAAGAAGAACAACAAGAAGAAGAAATATCACGAAATATGTCCGTCAGGCCCCTTCCCTTGAGATAAATCTGCAAATATCTCGGAAACGAAGCGAGCTATGGCAAAATGTTAAGAGACCTTTTTTGTAGAGAATTAAGTTTCCTACTTTTTATGTTCTATGATATTTTTTGATCAGATGCGTAGTTCTCGAGATATATCAAGATATTTAAAAGTTCCGAAGCCGCACCAACATAATAGAGATACAGAAACACCGTGGCCCCTTTCTTTGAGATAACTCTGCACTATTGCGAGCTGCAAATGCCACTTCCAGCTTAGCTGTGCAGAAGAAGAACAACAAGAAGAAGAAATATCTCGAAATATGTCCGTCAGGCCCCATCCCTTGAGATAAATCTGCAAATATCTCGGAAACGAAGAGAGCTATGGCAAAATGTTAAGAGACCTTTTTTGTAGAGAATTAAGTTTCCTACTTTTTATGTTCTATGATATTTTTTGATCAGATGCGTAGTTCTCGAGATATATCAAGATATTTAAAAGTTCCAAAGCCGCACCAACATAATAGAGATACAGAAACACCGTGGCTCCTTTCTTTGAGATAACTCTGCACTATTGCGAGCTGCAAATGCCACTTCCAGCTTAGCTGTGCAGAAGAAGAACATCAAGAAGAAGAAATATCTCGAAATATGTCCGTCAGGCCCCTTCCCTTGAGATAAATCTGCAAATATCTCGGAAACGAAGAGAGCTATGGCAAAATGTTAAGAGCCCTTTTTTGTAGAGAATTAAGTTTCCTACTTTTTATGTTCTATGATATTTTTTGATCTGATGCGTAGTTCTCGAGATATATCAAGATATTTAAAAGTTCCGAAGCCGCACCAACATAATAGAGATACAGAAACACCGTGGCCCCTTTCTTTGAGATAACTTTGCACTATTGCGCGCTGTAAATGCCACTTCCAGCTTAGCTGTGCAGAAGAAGAACATCAAGAAGAAGAAATATCTCGAAATATGTCCGTCAGGCCCCTTCCCTTGAGATAAATCTGCAAATATCTCGGAAACGAAGAGAGCTATGGCAAAATGTTAAGAGACCTTTTTTGTAGAGAATTAAGTTTCCTACTTTTTATGTTCTATGATATTTTTTGATCTGATGCGTAGTTCTCGAGATATATCAAGATATTTAAAAGTTCCGAAGCCGCACCAACATAATAGAGATACAGAAACACCGTGGCCCCTTTCTTTGAGATAACTCTGCACTATTGCGCGCTGTAAATGCCACTTCCAGCTTAGCTGTGCAGAAGAAGAACAACAAGAAGAAGAAATATCTCGAAATATGTCCGTCAGGCCCCTTCCCTTGAGATATATCTGCAAATATCTCGGAAACGAAGCGAGATATGGCGAAATGTTAAGAGACCTTTTTTGTAGAGAATTATGTTTCCTACTTTTTATGTTCTATGATATTTTTTGATCTGATGCGTAGTTCTCGAGATATATCAAGATATTTAAAAGTTCCGAAGCCGCACCAACATAATAGCGATACAGAAACACCGTGGCCCCTTTCTTTGAGATAACTCTGCACTAGTGCGAGCCGCAAATGCCACTTCCAGCTTAGCTGTGCAGAAGAAGAACAACAAGAAGAAGAAATATCTCGAAATATGTCCGTCAGGCCCCTTCCCTTGAGATATATCTGCAAATATCTCGGAAACGAAGCGAGCTATGGCAAAATGTTAGGAGACCTTTTTTGTAGAGAATTAAGTTTCCTACTTTTTATGTTCTATGATATTTTTTGATCAGATGCGTAGTTCTCGAGATATATCAAGATATTTAAAAGTTCCGAAGCCGCACCAACATAATAGAGATACAGAAACACCGTGGCCCCTTTCTTTGAGATAACTCTGCACTATTGCGAGCTGCAAATGCCACTTCCAGCTTAGCTGTGCAGAGGAAGAACAACAAGAAGAAGAAATATCTCGAAATATGTCCGTCAGGCCAGTTCCTTTGAGCTGAATCTGCAAATATCTCGGAAACGAAGCGAGCTATCGCAAAATGTTAAGAGACGTTTTTTGTAGAGAATTATGTTTCCTACAATTTATGTTCTATGATATTTTTTGATCAGAAGCGTAGTTTTCGAGATATATCGAGATATTTAAAAGTTCCGAAGCCGCACCAACATAATAGAGATACAGAAACACCGTGGCCCCTTTCTTTGAGATAACTCTGCACTATTGCGCGCTGCAAATGCCACTTCCAGCTTAGCTGTGCAGAAGAAGAACAACAAGAAGAAGAAATATCTCGAAATATGTCCGTCAGGCCCCTTCCCTTGAGATAAATCTGCAAATATCTCGAAAACGAAGCGAGCTATGGCAAAATGTTAAGAGACCTTTTTTGTAGAGAATTAAGTTTCCTACTTTTTATGTTCTATGATATTTTTCGATCAGAGGCGTAGTTCTCGATATATATCAAGATATTTAAAAGCTCCGAAGCCGCACCAACATAATAGAGATACAGAAACACCGTGGCCCCTATCTTTGAGATAACTCTGCACGATTGCGAGCTGGAAATGCCACTTCCAGTTTAGCTGTGCAGAAGAAGAACAACAAGAAGAAGAAATATCTCGAAATATGTCCGGCAGGCCCCTTCCATTGAGATATATCTGCAAATATCTCGGAAACGAAGCGAGCTATGGCAAAATGTTAAGAGACCTTTTTTGTAGAGAATTAAGTTTCCTACTTTTTATGTTCTATGATATTTTTTGATCAGATGCGTAGTTCTCGAGATATATCAAGATATTTAAAAGTTCCGAAGCCGCACCAACATAATAGAGATACAGAAACACCGTGGCCCCTTTCTTTGAGATAACTCTGCACTATTGCGAGCTGCAAATGCCACTTCCAGCTTAGCTGTGCAGAGGAAGAACAACAAGAAGAAGAAATATCTCGAAATATGTCCGTCAGGCCAGTTCCTTTGAGCTGAATCTGCAAATATCTCGGAAACGAAGCGAGCTATGGCAAAATGTTAAGAGACGTTTTTTGTAGAGAATTATGTTTCCTACAATTTATGTTCTATGATATTTTTTGATCAGAAGCGCAGTTTTCGAGATATATCGAGATATTTAAAAGTTCCGAAGCCGCACCAACATAATAGAGATACAGAAACACCGTGGCCCCTTTCTTTGAGATAACTCTGCACTATTGCGACCTGCAAATGCCACTTCCAGCTCAGCTGTGCAGAAGAAGAACAACAAGAAGAAGAAATATCTCGAAATATGTCCGACAGGCCCCTTCCCTTGAGATAAATCTGCAAATATCTCGGAAACGAAGCGAGCTATGGCAAAATGTTAAGAGACCTTTTTTGTAGAGAATTAAGTTTCCTACTTTTTATGTTCTATGATATTTTTTGATCAGATCCGTAGTTCTCGAGATATATCAAGATATTTAAAAGTTCCGAAGCCGCACCAACATAATAGAGATACAGAAACACCGTGGCTCCTTTCTTTGAGATAAGTCTGCACTAGTGCGAGCCGCAAATGCCACTTCCAGCTTAGCTGTGCAGAAGAAGAACAACAAGAAGAAGAAATATCTCGAAATATGTCCGTCAGGCGCCTTCCCTTGAGATAAATCTGCAAATATCTCGGAAACGAAGCGAGCTATGGCAAAATGTTAAGAAACCTTTTTTGTAGAAAATTAGGTTTCCTACTTTTTATGTTCTATGATATTTTTTGATCAGATGCGTAGTTCTCGAGATATATCAAGATATTTAAAAGTTCCGAAGCCGCACCAACATAATAGAGATACAGAAACACCGTGGCCCCTTTCTTTGAGATAACTCTGCACTATTGCGAGCTGTAAATGCCACTTCCAGCTTAGCTGTGCAGAAGAAGAACAACAAGAAGAAGAAATATCTCGAAATATGTCCGTCAGGCCAGTTCCTTTGAGCTGAATCTGCAAATATCTCGGAAACGAAGCGAGCTATGGCAAAATGTTAAGAGACGTTTTTTGTAGAGAATTATGTTTCCTACAATTTATGTTCTATGATATTTTTTGATCAGAAGCGTAGTTTTCGAGATATATCGAGATATTTAAAAGTTCCGAAGCCGCACCAACATAATAGGGATACAGAAACACCGTGGCCCCTTTCTTTGAGATAACTCTGCACTATTGCGAGCTGTAAATGCCACCTCCAGCTTAGCTGTGCAGAAGAAGAACAACAAGAAGAAGAAATATCTCGAAATATGTCCGTCAGGCCCCTGCCCTTGAGATAAATCTGCAAATATCTCGGAAACGAAGCGAGCTATGGCAAAATGTTAAGAGACCTTTTTTGTAGAGAATTAAGTTTCCTACTTTTTATGTTCTATGATATTTTTCGATCAGAGGCGTAGTTCTCGAGATAT
This sequence comes from Osmia lignaria lignaria, assembly GCF_051020975.1. NCBI lineage: Eukaryota > Metazoa > Arthropoda > Insecta > Hymenoptera > Megachilidae > Osmia > Osmia lignaria. Next base: position 3,045,742 of record NW_027478164.1, read on the forward strand.
ATCAAGATATTTAAAAGTTCCGAAGCCGCACCAACATAATAGAGATACAGAAACACCGTGGCCCCTTTCTTTGAGATAACTCTGCACTAGTGCGAGCCGCAAATGCCACTTCCAGCTTAGCTGTGCAGAAGAAGAACAACAAGAAGAAGAAATATCTCGAAATATGTCCGTCAGGCCCCTTCCCTTGAGATAAATCTGCAAATATCTCGGAAACGAAGCGAGCTATGGCAAAATGTTAAGAGACCTTTTTTGTAGAGAATTAAGTTTCCTACTTTTTATGTTCTATGATATTTTTCGATCAGAGGCGTAGTTCTCGAGATATATCAAGATATTTAAAAGTTCCGAAGCCGCACCAACATAATAGAGATACAGAAACACCGTGGCCCCTTTCTTTGAGATAACTCTGCACTAGTGCGAGCCGCAAATGCCACTTCCAGCTTAGCTGTGCAGAAGAAGAACAACAAGAAGAAGAAATATCTCGAAATATGTCCGTCAGGCCCCTTCCCTTGAGATAAATCTGCAAATATCTCGGAAACGAAGCGAGCTATGGCAAAATGTTAAGAGACCTTTTTTGTAGAGAATTAAGTTTCCTACTTTTTATCTTCTATGATATTTTTCGATCAGAGGCGTAGTTCTCGAGATATATCAAGATATTTAAAAGTTCCGAAGCCGCACCAACATAATAGAGATACAGAAACACCGTGGCCCGTTTCTTTGAGATAACTCTGCACTAGTGCGAGCCGCAAATGCCACTTCCAGCTTAGCTGTGCAGAAGAAGAACAACAAGAAGAAGAAATATCTCGAAATATGTCCGTCAGGCCCCTTCCCTTGAGATAAATCTGCAAATATCTCGGAAACGAAGCGAGCTATGGCAAAATGTTAAGAGACCTTTTTTGTAGAGAATTAAGTTTCCTACTTTTTATGTTCTATGATATTTTTCGATCAGAGGCGTAGTTCTCGAGATATATCAAGATATTTAAAAGTTCCGAAGCCGCACCAACATAATAGAGATACAGAAACACCGTGGCCCCTTTCTTTGAGATAACTCTGCACTATTGCGAGCTGCAAATGCCACTTCCAGCTTAGCTGTGCAGAAGAAGAACAACAAGAAGAAGAAATATCTCGAAATATGTCCGTCAGGCCAGTTCCTTTGAGCTGAATCTGCAAATATCTCGGAAACGAAGCGAGCTATGGCAAAATGTTAAGAGACGTTTTTTGTAGAGAATTATGTTTCCTACAATTTATGTTCTATGATATTTTTTGATCAGAAGCGTAGTTTTCGAGATATATCGAGATATTTAAAAGTTCCGAAGCCGCACCAACATAATAGGGATACAGAAACACCGTGGCCCCTTTCTTTGAGATAATTCTGCACTAGTGCGAGCCGCAAATGCCACTTCCAGCTTAGCTGTGCAGAAGAAGAACAACAAGAAGAAGAAATATCTCGAAATATGTCCGTCAGGCGCCTTCCCTTGAGATAAATCTGCAAATATCTCGGAAACGAAGCGAGCTATGGCAAAATGTTAAGAGACCTTTTTTGTAGAAAATTAGGTTTCCTACTTTTTATGTTCTATGATATTTTTTGATCAGATGCGTAGTTCTCGAGATATATCAAGATATTTAAAAGTTCCGAAGCCGCACCAACATAATAGAGATACAGAAACACCGTGGCCCCTTTCGTTGAGATAACTCTGCACTAGTGCGAGCCGCAAATGCCACTTCCAGCTTAGCTGTACAGAAGAAGAACAACAAGAAGAAGAAATATCTCGAAATATGTCCGTCAGGCCCCTTCCCTTGAGATAAATATGCAAATATCTCGGAAACGAAGCGAGCTATGGCAAAATGTTAAGAGACCTTTTTTGTACAGAATTATGTTTCCTACTTTTTATGTTCTATGATATTTTTTGATCAGATGCGTAGTTCTCGAGATATATTAAGATATTTAAAAGTTCCGAAGCCGCACCAACATAATAGAGATACAGAAACACCGTGGCCCCTTTCTTTGAGATAACTCTGCACTATTGCGAGCTGTAAATGCCACCTCCAGCTTAGCTGTGCAGAAGAAGAACAACAAGAAGAAGAAATATCTCGAAATATGTCCGTCAGGCCCCTGCCCTTGAGATATATCTGCAAATATCTCGGAAACGAAGCGAGCTATGGCAAAATGTTAAGAGACCTTTTTTGTAGAGAATTAAGTTTCCTACTTTTTATGTTCTATGATATTTTTTGATCAGATGCGTAGTTCTCGAGATATATCAAGATATTTAAAAGTTCCGAAGCCGCACCAACATAATAGAGATACAGAAACACCGTGGCCCCTTTCTTTGAGATAACTCTGCACTATTGCGAGCTGCAAATGCCACTTCCAGCTTAGCTGTGCAGAGGAAGAACAACAAGAAGAAGAAATATCTCGAAATATGTCCGTCAGGCCAGTTCCTTTGAGCTGAATCTGCAAATATCTCGGAAACGAAGCGAGCTATGGCAAAATGTTAAGAGACGTTTTTTGTAGAGAATTATATTTCCTACAATTTATGTTCTATGATATTTTTTGATCAGAAGCGTAGTTTTTGAGATATATCGAGATATTTAAAAGTTCCGAAGCCGCACCAACATAATAGAGATACAGAAACACCGTGGCCCCTTTCTTTGAGATAACTCTGCACTATTGCGACCTGCAAATGCCACTTCCAGCTCAGCTGTGCAGAAGAAGAACAACAAGAAGAAGAAATATCTCGAAATATGTCCGTCAGGCCCCTTCCCTTGAGATAAATCTGCAAATATCTCGGAAACGAAGCGAGCTATGGCAAAATGTTAAGAGACCTTTTTTGTAGAGAATTAAGTTTCCTACTTTTTATGTTCTATGATATTTTTTGATCAGATGCGTAGTTCTCGAGATATATCAAGATATTTAAAAGTTCCGAAGCCGCACCAACATAATAGAGATACAGAAACACCGTGGCCCCTTTCGTTGAGATAACTCTGCACTAGTGCGAGCCGCAAATGCCACTTCCAGCTTAGCTGTACAGAAGAAGAACAACAAGAAGAAGAAATATCTCGAAATATGTCCGTCAGGCCCCTTCCCTTGAGATAAATATGCAAATATCTCGGAAACGAAGCGAGCTATGGCAAAATGTTAAGAGACCTTTTTTGTACAGAATTATGTTTCCTACTTTTTATGTTCTATGATATTTTTTGATCAGATGCGTAGTTCTCGAGATATATTAAGATATTTAAAAGTTCCGAAGCCGCACCAACATAATAGAGATACAGAAACACCGTGGCCCCTTTCTTTGAGATAACTCTGCACTATTGCGAGCTGTAAACGCCACCTCCAGCTTAGCTGTGCAGAAGAAGAACAACAAGAAGAAGAAATATCTCGAAATATGTCCGTCAGGCCCCTGCCCTTGAGATATATCTGCAAATATCTCGGAAACGAAGCGAGCTATGGCAAAATGTTAAGAGACCTTTTTTGTAGAGAATTAAGTTTCCTACTTTTTATGTTCTATGATATTTTTTGATCAGATGCGTAGTTCTCGAGATATATCAAGATATTTAAAAGTTCCGAAGCCGCACCAACATAATAGAGATACAGAAACAACGTGGCCCCTTTCTTTGAGATAACTCTGCACTATTGCGAGCTGCAAATGCCACTTCCAGCTTAGCTGTGCAGAGGAAGAACAACAAGAAGAAGAAATATCTCGAAATATGTCCGTCAGGCCAGTTCCTTTGAGCTGAATCTGCAAATATCTCGGAAACGAAGCGAGCTATGGCAAAATGTTAAGAGACGTTTTTTGTAGAGAATTATGTTTCCTACAATTTATGTTCTATGATATTTTTTGATCAGAAGCGTAGTTTTTGAGATATATCGAGATATTTAAAAGTTCCGAAGCCGCACCAACATTATAGAGATACAGAAACACCGTGGCCCCTTTCTTTGAGATAACTCTGCACTATTGCGACCTGCAAATGCCACTTCCAGCTCAGCTGTGCAGAAGAAGAACAACAAGAAGAAGAAATATCTCGAAATATGTCCGTCAGGCCCCTTCCCTTGAGATAAATCTGCAAATATCTCGGAAACGAAGCGAGCTATGGCAAAATGTTAAGAGACCTTTTTTGTAGAGAATTAAGTTTCCTACTTTTTATGTTCTATGATATTTTTTGATCAGATCCGTAGTTCTCGAGATATATCAAGATATTTAAAAGTTCCGAAGCCGCACCAACATAATAGAGATACAGAAACACCGTGGCTCCTTTCTTTGAGATAAGTCTGCACTAGTGCGAGCCGCAAATGCCACTTCCAGCTTAGCTGTGCAGAAGAAGAACAACAAGAAGAAGAAATATCTCGAAATATGTCCGTCAGGCGCCTTCCCTTGAGATAAATCTGCAAATATCTCGGAAACGAAGCGAGCTATGGCAAAATGTTAAGAGACCTTTTTTGTAGAAAATTAGGTTTCCTACTTTTTATGTTCTATGATATTTTTTGATCAGATGCGTAGTTCTCGAGATATATCAAGATATTTAAAAGTTCCGAAGCCGCACCAACATAATAGAGATACAGAAACACCGTGGCCCCTTTCTTTGAGATAACTCTGCACTATTGCGAGCTGTAAATGCCACTTCCAGCTTAGCTGTGCAGAAGAAGAACAACAAGAAGAAGAAATATCTCGAAATATGTCCGTCAGGCCAGTTCCTTTGAGCTGAATCTGCAAATATCTCGGAAACGAAGCGAGCTATGGCAAAATGTTAAGAGACGTTTTTTGTAGAGAATTATGTTTCCTACAATTTATGTTCTATGATATTTTTTGATCAGAAGCGTAGTTTTCGAGATATATCGAGATATTTAAAAGTTCCGAAGCCGCACCAACATAATAGGGATACAGAAACACCGTGGCCCCTTTCTTTGAGATAACTCTGCACTAGTGCGAGCCGCAAATGCCACTTCCAGCTTAGCTGTGCAGAAGAAGAACAACAAGAAGAAGAAATATCTCGAAATATGTCCGTCAGGCGCCTTCCCTTGAGATAAATCTGCAAATATCTCGGAAACGAAGCGAGCTATGGCAAAATGTTAAGAGACCTTTTTTGTAGAAAATTAGGTTTCCTACTTTTTATGTTCTATGATATTTTTTGATCAGATGCGTAGTTCTCGAGATATATCAAGATATTTAAAAGTTCCGAAGCCGCACCAACATAATAGAGATACAGAAACACCGTGGCCCCTTTCTTTGAGATAACTCTGCACTAGTGCGAGCCGCAAATGCCACTTCCAGCTTAGCTGTACAGAAGAAGAACAACAAGAAGAAGAAATATCTCGAAATATGTCCGTCAGGCCCCTTCCCTTGAGATAAATATGCAAATATCTCGGAAACGAAGCGAGCTATGGCAAAATGTTAAGAGACCTTTTTTGTACAGAATTATGTTTCCTACTTTTTATGTTCTATGATATTTTTTGATCAGATGCGTAGTTCTCGAGATATATTAAGATATTTAAAAGTTCCGAAGCCGCACCAACATAATAGAGATACAGAAACACCGTGGCCCCTTTCTTTGAGATAACTCTGCACTATTGCGAGCTGTAAATGCCACCTCCAGCTTAGCTGTGCAGAAGAAGAACAACAAGAAGAAGAAATATCTCGAAATATGTCCGTCAGGCCCCTGCCCTTGAGATAAATCTGCAAATATCTCGGAAACGAAGCGAGCTATGGCAAAATGTTAAGAGACCTTTTTTGTAGAGAATTAAGTTTCCTACTTTTTATGTTCTATGATATTTTTCGATCAGAGGCGTAGTTCTCGAGATATATCAAGATATTTAAAAGTTCCGAAGCCGCACCAACATAATAGAGATACAGAAACACCGTGGCCCCTTTCTTTGAGATAACTCTGCACTAGTGCGAGCCGCAAATGCCACTTCCAGCTTAGCTGTGCAGAAGAAGAACAACAAGAAGAAGAAATATCTCGAAATATGTCCGTCAGGCCCCTTCCCTTGAGATAAATCTGCAAATATCTCGGAAACGAAGCGAGCTATGGCAAAATGTTAAGAGACCTTTTTTGTAGAGAATTAAGTTTCCTACTTTTTATGTTCTATGATATTTTTCGATCAGAGGCGTAGTTCTCGAGATATATCAAGATATTTAAAAGTTCCGAAGCCGCACCAACATAATAGAGATACAGAAACACCGTGGCCCCTTTCTTTGAGATAACTCTGCACTAGTGCGAGCCGCAAATGCCACTTCCAGCTTAGCTGTGCAGAAGAAGAACAACAAGAAGAAGAAATATCTCGAAATATGTCCGTCAGGCGCCTTCCCTTGAGATAAATCTGCAAATATCTCGGAAACGAAGCGAGCTATGGCAAAATGTTAAGAGACCTTTTTTGTAGAAAATTAGGTTTCCTACTTTTTATGTTCTATGATATTTTTTGATCAGATGCGTAGTTCTCGAGATATATCAAGATATTTAAAAGTTCCGAAGCCGCACCAACATAATAGAGATACAGAAACACCGTGGCCCCTTTCTTTGAGATAACTCTGCACTATTGCGAGCTGTAAATGCCACTTCCAGCTTAGCTGTGCAGAAGAAGAACAACAAGAAGAAGAAATATCTCGAAATATGTCCGTCAGGCCAGTTCCTTTGAGCTGAATCTGCAAATATCTCGGAAACGAAGCGAGCTATGGCAAAATGTTAAGAGACGTTTTTTGTAGAGAATTATGTTTCCTACAATTTATGTTCTATGATATTTTTTGATCAGAAGCGTAGTTTTCGAGATATATCGAGATATTTAAAAGTTCCGAAGCCGCACCAACATAATAGGGATACAGAAACACCGTGGCCCCTTTCTTTGAGATAATTCTGCACTAGTGCGAGCCGCAAATGCCACTTCCAGCTTAGCTGTGCAGAAGAAGAACAACAAGAAGAAGAAATATCTCGAAATATGTCCGTCAGGCGCCTTCCCTTGAGATAAATCTGCAAATATCTCGGAAACGAAGCGAGCTATGGCAAAATGTTAAGAGACCTTTTTTGTAGAAAATTAGGTTTCCTACTTTTTATGTTCTATGATATTTTTTGATCAGATGCGTAGTTCTCGAGATATATCAAGATATTTAAAAGTTCCGAAGCCGCACCAACATAATAGAGATACAGAAACACCGTGGCCCCTTTCGTTGAGATAACTCTGCACTAGTGCGAGCCGCAAATGCCACTTCCAGCTTAGCTGTACAGAAGAAGAACAACAAGAAGAAGAAATATCTCGAAATATGTCCGTCAGGCCCCTTCCCTTGAGATAAATATGCAAATATCTCGGAAACGAAGCGAGCTATGGCAAAATGTTAAGAGACCTTTTTTGTACAGAATTATGTTTCCTACTTTTTATGTTCTATGATATTTTTTGATCAGATGCGTAGTTCTCGAGATATATTAAGATATTTAAAAGTTCCGAAGCCGCACCAACATAATAGAGATACAGAAACACCGTGGCCCCTTTCTTTGAGATAACTCTGCACTATTGCGAGCTGTAAATGCCACCTCCAGCTTAGCTGTGCAGAAGAAGAACAACAAGAAGAAGAAATATCTCGAAATATGTCCGTCAGGCCCCTGCCCTTGAGATATATCTGCAAATATCTCGGAAACGAAGCGAGCTATGGCAAAATGTTAAGAGACCTTTTTTGTAGAGAATTAAGTTTCCTACTTTTTATGTTCTATGATATTTTTTGATCAGATGCGTAGTTCTCGAGATATATCAAGATATTTAAAAGTTCCGAAGCCGCACCAACATAATAGAGATACAGAAACACCGTGGCCCCTTTCTTTGAGATAACTCTGCACTATTGCGAGCTGCAAATGCCACTTCCAGCTTAGCTGTGCAGAGGAAGAACAACAAGAAGAAGAAATATCTCGAAATATGTCCGTCAGGCCAGTTCCTTTGAGCTGAATCTGCAAATATCTCGGAAACGAAGCGAGCTATGGCAAAATGTTAAGAGACGTTTTTTGTAGAGAATTATGTTTCCTACAATTTATGTTCTATGATATTTTTTGATCAGAAGCGTAGTTTTTGAGATATATCGAGATATTTAAAAGTTCCGAAGCCGCACCAACATTATAGAGATACAGAAACACCGTGGCCCCTTTCTTTGAGATAACTCTGCACTATTGCGACCTGCAAATGCCACTTCCAGCTCAGCTGTGCAGAAGAAGAACAACAAGAAGAAGAAATATCTCGAAATATGTCCGTCAGGCCCCTTCCCTTGAGATAAATCTGCAAATATCTCGGAAACGAAGCGAGCTATGGCAAAATGTTAAGAGACCTTTTTTGTAGAGAATTAAGTTTCCTACTTTTTATGTTCTATGATATTTTTTGATCAGATGCGTAGTTCTCGAGATATATCAAGATATTTAAAAGTTCCGAAGCCGCACCAACATAATAGAGATACAGAAACACCGTGGCTCCTTTCTTTGAGATAAGTCTGCACTAGTGCGAGCCGCAAATGCCACTTCCAGCTTAGCTGTGCAGAAGAAGAACAACAAGAAGAAGAAATATCTCGAAATATGTCCGTCAGGCGCCTTCCCTTGAGATAAATCTGCAAATATCTCGGAAACGAAGCGAGCTATGGCAAAATGTTAAGAGACCTTTTTTGTAGAAAATTAGGTTTCCTACTTTTTATGTTCTATGATATTTTTTGATCAGATGCGTAGTTCTCGAGATATATCAAGATATTTAAAAGTTCCGAAGCCGCACCAACATAATAGAGATACAGAAACACCGTGGCCCCTTTCTTTGAGATAACTCTGCACTATTGCGAGCTGTAAATGCCACCTCCAGCTTAGCTGTGCAGAAGAAGAACAACAAGAAGAAGAAATATCTCGAAATATGTCCGTCAGGCCCCTGCCCTTGAGATATATCTGCAAATATCTCGGAAACGAAGCGAGCTATGGCAAAATGTTAAGCGACCTTTTTTGTAGAGAATTATGTTTCCTACAATTTATGTTCTATGATATTTTTTGATCAGATGCGTAGTTCTCGAGATATATCAAGATATTTAAAAGTTCCGAAACCGCACCAACATAATAGAGATACAGAAACACCGTGGCCCCTTTCTTTGAGATAACTCTGCACTATTGCGAGCTGCAAATGCCACTTCCAGCTTAGCTGTGCAGAGGAAGAACAACAAGAAGGAGAAGTATCTCGAAATATGTCCGTCAGGCCCGTTCCTTTGAGCTGAATCTGCAAATATCTCGGAAACGAAGCGAGCTATGGCAAAATGTTAAGAGACCTTTTTTGTAGAAAATTAGGTTTCCTACTTTTTATGTTCTATGATATTTTTTGATCAGATGCGTAGTTCTCGAGATATATCAAGATATTTAAAAGTTCCGAAGCCGCACCAACATAATAGAGATACAGAAACATCGTGGCCCCTTTCTTTGAGATAACTCTGCACTATTGCGAGCTGTAAATGCCACTTCCAGCTTAGCTGTGCAGAAGAAGAACAACAAGAAGAAGAAATATCTCGAAATATGTCCGTCAGGCCAGTTCCTTTGAGCTGAATCTGCAAATATCTCGGAAACGAAGCGAGCTATGGCAAAATGTTAAGAGACGTTTTTTGTAGAGAATTATGTTTCCTACAATTTATGTTCTATGATATTTTTTGATCAGAAGCGTAGTTTTCGAGATATATCGAGATATTTAAAAGTCCCGAAGCCGCACCAACATAATAGGGATACAGAAACACCGTGGCCCCTTTCTTTGAGATAACTCTGCACTAGTGCGAGCCGCAAATGCCACTTCCAGCTTAGCTGTGCAGAAGAAGAACAACAAGAAGAAGAAATATCTCGAAATATGTCCGTCAGGCGCCTTCCCTTGAGATAAATCTGCAAATATCTCGGAAACGAAGCGAGCTATGGCAAAATGTTAAGAGACCTTTTTTGTAGAAAATTAGGTTTCCTACTTTTTATGTTCTATGATATTTTTTGATCAGATGCGTACTTCTCGAGATATATCAAGATATTTAAAAGTTCCGAAGCCGCACCAACATAATAGAGATACAGAAACACCGTGGCCCCTTTCTTTGAGATAACTCTGCACTAGTGCGAGCCGCAAATGCCACTTCCAGCTTAGCTGTACAGAAGAAGAACAACAAGAAGAAGAAATATCTCGAAATATGTCCGTCAGGCCCCTTCCCTTGAGATAAATATGCAAATATCTCGGAAACGAAGCGAGCTATGGCAAAATGTTAAGAGACCTTTTTTGTACAGAATTATGTTTCCTACTTTTTATGTTCTATGATATTTTTTGATCAGATGCGTAGTTCTCGAGATATATTAAGATATTTAAAAGTTCCGAAGCCGCACCAACATAATAGAGATACAGAAACACCGTGGCCCCTTTCTTTGAGATAACTCTGCACTATTGCGAGCTGTAAATGCCACCTCCAGCTTAGCTGTGCAGAAGAAGAACAACAAGAAGAAGAAATATCTCGAAATATGTCCGTCAGGCCCCTGCCCTTGAGATATATCTGCAAATATCTCGGAAACGAAGCGAGCTATGGCAAAATGTTAAGAGACCTTTTTTGTAGAGAATTATGTTTCCTACAATTTATGTTCTATGATATTTTTTGATCAGATGCGTAGTTCTCGAGATATATCAAGATATTTAAAAGTTCCGAAACCGCACCAACATAATAGAGATACAGAAACACCGTGGCCCCTTTCTTTGAGATAACTCTGCACTATTGCGAGCTGCAAATGCCACTTCCAGCTTAGCTGTGCAGAGGAAGAACAACAAGAAGGAGAAGTATCTCGAAATATGTCCGTCAGGCCCGTTCCTTTGAGCTGAAACTTCAAATATCTCGGAAACGAAGCGAGCTATGGCAAAATGTTAAGAGACGTTTTTTGTAGTGAATTATGTTTCCTACAATTTATGTTCTATGATATTTTTTGATCAGAAGCGTAGTTTTCGAGATATATCGAGATATTTAAAAGTTCCGAAGCCGCACCAACATAATAGAGATACAGAAACACCGTGGCTCCTTTCTTTGAGATAACTCTGCACTAGTGCGAGCTGCAAATGCCACTTCCAGCTTAGCTGTGCAGAAGAAGAACAACAAGAAGAAGAAATATCTCGAAATATGTCCGTCAGGCCCCTTCCCTTGAGATAAATCTGCAAATATCTCGGAAACGAAGCGAGCTATGGCAAAATGTTAAGAGACCTTTTTTGTAGAGAATTAAGTTTCCTACTTTTTATGTTCTATGATATTTTTTGATCAGATGCGCAGTTCTCGAGATATATCAAGATATTTAAAAGTTCCGAAGCCGCACCAACATAATAGAGATACAGAAACACCGTGGCCCCTTTCTTTGAGATAACTCTGCACTATTGCGAGCTGCAAATGCCACTTCCAGCTTAGCTGTGCAGAAGAAGAACAACAAGAAGAAGAAATATCTCGAAATATGTCCGTCAGGCCCCTTCATTTGAGATAAATCTGCAAATATCTCGGAAACGAAGCGAGCTATGGCAAAATGTTAAGAGACCTTTTTTGTAGAGAATTAAGTTTCCTACTTTTTATGTTCTATGATATTTTTTGATCAGATGCGTAGTTCTCGAGATATATCAAGATATTTAAAAGCTTCGAAGCTGCACCAACATAATAGAGATACAGAAACACCGTGGCCCCTTTCTTTGAGATAACTCTGCACGATTGCGAGCTGGAAATGCCACTTCCAGTTTAGCTGTGCAGAAGAAGAACAACAAGAAGAAGAAATATCTCGGAATATGTCCATCAGGACCCTTCCCTTGAGATAAATCTGCAAATATCTCGGAAACGAAGCGAGCTATGGCAAAATGTTAAGAGACCTTTTTTGTAGAGAATTAAGTTTCCTACTTTTTATGTTCTATGATATTTTTCGATCAGAGGCGTAGTTCTCGAGATATATCAAGATATTTAAAAGTTCCGAAGCCGCAACAACATAATAGAGATACAGAAACACCGTGGCCCCTTTCTTTGAGATAACTCTGCACTAGTGCGAGCCGCAAATGCCACTTCCAGCTTAGCTGTGCAGAAAAAGAACAACAAGAAGAAGAAATATCTCGAAATATGTCCGTCAGGCGCCTTCCCTTGAGATAAATCTGCAAATATCTCGGAAACGAAGCGAGCTATGGCAAAATGTTAAGAGACCTTTTTTGTAGAAAATTAGGTTTCCTACTTTTTATGTTCTATGATATTTTTTGATCAGATGCGTAGTTCTCGAGATATATCAAGATATTTAAAAGTTCCGAAGCCGCACCAACATAATAGAGATACAGAAACACCGTGGCCCCTTTCTTTGAGATAACTCTGCACTAGTGCGAGCCGCAAATGCCACTTCCAGCTTAGCTGTACAGAAGAAGAACAACAAGAAGAAGAAATATCTCGAAATATGTCCATCAGGACCCTTCCCTTGAGATAAATCTGCAAATATCTCGGAAACCAAGCGAGCTATGGCAAAATGTTGAGAGACCTTTTTTGTAGAGAATTATGTTTCCTACAATTTATGTTCTATGATATTTTTTGATCAGAAGCGTAGTTTTCGAGATATATCGAGATATTTAAAAGTTGCGAAGCCGCACCAACATAATAGAGATACAGAAACACCGTGGCCCCTTTCTTTGGGATAACTCTGCACTATTGCGAGCTGGAAATGCCACTTCCAGTTTAGCTGTGCAGAAGAAGAACAACAAGAAGAAGAAATATCTCGAAATATGTCCGTCAGGACCCTTCCCTTGAGATAAATCTGCAAATATCTCGGAAACGAAGCGAGCTACGGCAAAACGTTAAGAGACCTTTTTTGTAGAGAATTATGTTTCCTACAATTTATGTTCTATGATATTTTTTGATCAGATGCGTAGTTCTCGAGATATATCAAGATATTTAAAAGTTCCGAAGCCGCACCAGCATAATAGAGATAGAGAAACACCGTGGCCCCTTTCTTTGAGATAACTCTGCACTATTGCGAGCTGCAAATGCCACTTCCAGCTTAGCTGTGCAGAAGAAGAACAACAAGAAGAAGAAATATCTCGAAATATGTCCGTCAGGCCCCTTCCCTTGAGATAAATCTGCAAATATCTCGGAAACGAAGCGAGCTATGGCAAAATGCTAAGAGACCTTTTTTGTAGAGAATTAAGTTTCCTACTTTTTATGTTCTATGATATTTTTTGATCAGATGCGTAGTTCTCGAGATATATCAAGATGTTTAAAAGTTCCGAAGCCGCACCAACATAATAGAGATACAGAAACATCGTGGCCCCTTTCTGTGAGATAACTCTGCACTATTGCGAGCTGCAAATGCCACTTCCAGCTTAGCTGTGCAGAGGAAGAACAACAAGAAGAAGAAATATCTCGAAATATGTCCGTCAGGCTCCTTCCCTTGAGATAAATCTGCAAATATCTCGGAAACGAAGCGAGCTATGGCAAAATATTAAGAGACCTTTTTTGTAGAGAATTAAGTTTCCTACTTTTTATGTTCTATGATATTTTTTGATCAGATGCGCAGTTCTCGAGATATATCAAGATATTTAAAAGTTCCGAAGCCGCACCAACATAATAGAGATACAGAAACACCGTGGCCCCTTTCTTTGAGATAACTCTGCACTATTGCGAGCTGCAAATGCCACTTCCAGCTTAGCTGTGCAGAAGAAGAACAACAAGAAGAAGAAATATCTCGAAATATGTCCGTCAGATCCCTTCATTTGAGATAAATCTGCAAATATCTCGGAAACGAAGCGAGCTATGGCAAAATGTTAAGAGACCTTTTTTGTAGAGAATTAAGTTTCCTACAATTTATGTTCTATGATATTTTTTGATCAGATGCGTAGTTCTCGAGATATATCAAGATATTTAAAAGCTTCGAAGCTGCACCAACATAATAGAGGTACAGAAACACCGTGGCCCCTTTCTTTGAGATAACTCTGCACTATTGCGAGCTGCAAATGCCACTTCCAGCTTAGCTGTGCAGAAGAAGAACAACAAGAAGAAGAAATATTTCGAAATATGTCCGTCAGGCCCCTTCCCTTGAGATAAATCTGCAAATATCTCGGAAACGAAGCGAGCTATGGCAAAATGTTAAGAGACCTTATTTGTAGAGAATTAAGTTTCCTACTTTTTATGTTCTATGATATTTTTTGATCAGATGCGTAGTTCTCGAGATATATCAAGATATTTAAAAGCTTCGAAGCTGCACCAACATAATAGAGATACAGAAACACCGTGGCCCCTTTCTTTGAGATAACTCTGCACGATTGCGAGCTGGAAATGCCACTTCCAGTTTAGCTGTGCAGAAGAAGAACAACAAGAAGAAGAAATATCTCGAAATATGTCCATCAGGACCCTTCCCTTGAGATAAATCTGCAAATATCTCGGAAACGAAGCGAGCTATGGCAAAATGTTAAGAGACCTTTTTTGTAGAGAATTATGTTTCCTACAATTTATGTTCTATGATATTTTTTGATCAAAAGCGTAGTTTTCGAGATATATCGAGATATTTAAAAGTTGCGAAGCCGCACCAACATAATAGAGATACAGAAACACCGTGGCCCCTTTCTTTGGGATAACTCTGCACTATTGCGAGCTGGAAATGCCACTTCCAGTTTAGCTGTGCAGAAGAAGAACAACAAGAAGAAGAAATATCTCGAAATATGTCCGTCAGGACCCTTCCCTTGAGATAAATCTGCAAATATCTCGGAAACGAAGCGAGCTACGGCAAAACGTTAAGAGACCTTTTTTGTAGAGAATTATGTTTCCTACAATTTATGTTCTATGATATTTTTTGATCAGATGCGTAGTTCTCGAGATATATCAAGATATTTAAAAGTTCCGAAGCCGCACCAACATAATAGAGATAGAGAAACACCGTGGCCCCTTTCTTTGAGATAACTCTGCACTATTGTGAGCTGCAAATGCCACTTCCAGCTTCGCTGTGCAGAAGAAGAACAACAAGAAGAAGAAATATCTCGAAATATGTCCGTCAGGCCCCTTCCCTTGAGATACATCTGCAAATATCTCGGAAACGAAGCGAGCTATGGCAAAATGTTAAGAGACCTTTTTTGTAGAGAATTAAGTTTCCTACTTTTTATGTTCTATGATATTTTTTGATCAGATGCGTAGTTCTCGAGATATATCAAGATATTTAAAAGTTCCGAAGCCGCGCCAACATAATAGAGATACAGAAACACCGTGGCCCCTTTCTTTGAGATAACTCTGCACTATTGCGAGCTGCAAATGCCACTTCCAGCTTAGCTGTGCAGAGGAAGAACAACAAGAAGAAGAAATATCTCGAAATATGTCCGTCAGGCCCCTTCCCTTGAGATAAATCTGCAAATATCTCGGAAACGAAGCGAGCTATGGCAAAATGTTAAGAGACCTTTTTTGTAGAGAATTAAGTTTCCTACTTTTTATGTTCTATGATATTTTTTGATCAGATGCGCAGTTCTCGAGATATATCAAGATATTTAAAAGTTCCGAAGCCGCAGCAACATAATAGAGATACAGAAACACCGTGGCCACTTTCTTTGAGATAACTCTGCACTATTGCGAGCTGCAAATGCCACGTCCAGCTCAGCTGTGCAGAAGAAGAACAACAAGAAGAAGAAATATCTCGAAATATGTCCGTCAGGCCCCTTCCCTTGAGATAAATCTGCAAATATCTCGGAAACGAAGAGAGCTATGGCAAAATGTTAAGAGACCTTTTTTGTAGAGAATTAAGTTTCCTACTTTTTATGTTCTATGATATTTTTTGATCAGATGCGCAGTTCTCGAGATATATCAAGATATTTAAAAGTTCCGAAGCCGCACCAACATAATAGAGATACAGAAACACCGTGGCCCCTTTCTTTGAGATAACTTTCCACTATTGCGAGCTGTAAATGCCACTTCCAGCTTAGCTGTGCAGAAGAAGAACAACAAGAAGAAGAAATATCTCGAAATATGTCCGTCAGGCCCCTTCCCTTGAGATATATCTGCAAATATCTCGGAAACGAAGCAAGCTATGGCAAAATGTTAAGAGACCTTTTTTGTAGAGAATTATGTTTCCTACAATTTATGTTCTATGATATTTTTTGATCAGATGCGCAGTTCTCGAGATATATCAAGATATTTAAAAGTTCCGAAGCCGCACCAACATAATAGAGATACAGAAACACCGTGGCCCCTTTCTTTGAGATAACTTTCCACTATTGCGAGCTGTAAATGCCACTTCCAGCTTAGCTGTGCAGAAGAAGAACAACAAGAAGAAGAAATATCTCGAAATATGTCCGTCAGGCCCCTTCCCTTGAGATATATCTGCAAATATCTCGGAAACGAATCAAGCTATGGCAAAATGTTAAGAGACCTTTTTTGTAGAGAATTATGTTTCCTACAATTTATGTTCTATGATATTTTTTGATCAGAAGCGTAGTTTTCGAGATATATCAAGATATTTAAAAGTTCCGAAGCCGCACCAACATAATAGAGATACAGAAACACCGTGGCCCCTTTCTTTGGGATAACTCTGCACTATTGCGAGCTGGAAATGCCACTTCCAGTTTAGCTGTGCAGAACAAGAACAACAAGAAGAAGAAATATCTCGAAATATGTCCGTCAGGCCCCTTCCCTTGAGATAAATCTGCAAATATCTCGGAAACGAAGCGAGCTATGGCAAAATGTTAAGAGACCTTTTTTGTAGAGAATTAAGTTTCCTACTTTTTATGTTCTATGATATTTTTTGATCAGATGCGCAGTTCTCGAGATATATCAAGATATTTAAAAGTTCCGAAGCCGCAGCAACATAATAGAGATACAGAAACACCGTGGCCACTTTCTTTGAAATAACTCTGCACTATTGCGAGCTGCAAATGCCACGTCCAGCTCAGCTGTGCAGAAGAAGAACAACAAGAAGAAGAAATATCTCGAAATATGTCCGTCAGGCCCCTTCCCTTGAGATAAATCTGCAAATATCTCGGAAACGAAGACAGCTATGGCAAAATGTTAAGAGACCTTTTTTGTAGAGAATTAAGTTTCCTACTTTTTATGCTCTATGATATTTTTTGATCAGATGCGCAGTTCTCGAGATATATCAAGATATTTAAAAGTTCCGAAGCCGCACCAACATAATAGAGATACAGAAACACCGTGGCCCCTTTCTTTGAGATAACTTTCCACTATTGCGAGCTGTAAATGCCACTTCCAGCTTAGCTGTGCAGAAGAAGAACAACAAGAAGAAGAAATATCTCGAAATATGTCCGTCAGGCCCCTTCCCTTGAGATATATCTGCAAATATCTCGGAAACGAAGCAAGCTATGGCAAAATGTTAAGAGACCTTTTTTGTAGAGAATTATGTTTCCTACAATTTATGTTCTATGATATTTTTTGATCAGAAGCGTAGTTTTCGAGATATATCAAGATATTTAAAAGTTCCGAAGCCGCACCAACATAATAGAGATACAGAAACACCGTGGCCGCTTTCTTTGGGATAACTCTGCACTGTTGCGAGCTGGAAATGCCACTTCCAGTTTAGCTGTGCAGAACAAGAACAACAAGAAGAAGAAATATCTCGAAATATGTCCGTCAGGCCCCTTCCCTTGAGATAAATCTGCAAATATCTCGGAAACGAAGCGAGCTATGGCAAAATGTTAAGAGACCTTTTTTGTAGAGAATTAAGTTTCCTACTTTTTATGTTCTATGATATTTTTTGATCAGATGCGCAGTTCTCGAGATATATCAAGATATTTAAAAGTTCCGAAGCCGCAGCAACATAATAGAGATACAGAAACACCGTGGCCACTTTCTTTGAGATAACTCTGCACTATTGCGAGCTGCAAATGCCACGTCCAGCTCAGCTGTGCAGAAGAAGAACAACAAGAAGAAGAAATATCTCGAAATATGTCCGTCAGGCCCCTTCCCTTGAGATAAATCTGCAAATATCTCGGAAACGAAGACAGCTATGGCAAAATGTTAAGAGACCTTTTTTGTAGAGAATTAAGTTTCCTACTTTTTATGTTCTATGATATTTTTTGATCAGATGCGCAGTTCTCGAGATATATCAAGATATTTAAAAGTTCCGAAGCCGCACCAACATAATAGAGATACAGAAACACCGTGGCCCCTTTCTTTGAGATAACTTTCCACTATTGCGAGCTGTAAATGCCACTTCCAGCTTAGCTGTGCAGAAGAAGAACAACAAGAAGAAGAAATATCTCGAAATATGTCCGTCAGGCCCCTTCCCTTGAGATATATCTGCAAATATCTCGGAAACGAAGCAAGCTATGGCAAAATGTTAAGAGACCTTTTTTGTAGAGAATTATGTTTCCTACAATTTATGTTCTATGATATTTTTTGATCAGAAGCGTAGTTTTCGAGATATATCAAGATATTTAAAAGTTCCGAAGCCGCACCAACATAATAGAGATACAGAAACACCGTGGCCCCTTTCTTTGAGATAACTCTGCACTATTGCGAGCTGCAAATGCCACTTCCAGCTTAGCTGTGCAGAAGAAGAACAACAAGAAGAAGAAATATTTCGAAATATGTCCGTCAGGCCCCTTCCCTTGAGATAAATCTGCAAATATCTCGGAAACGAAGCGAGCTATGGCAAAATGTTAAGAGACCTTATTTGTAGAGAATTAAGTTTCCTACTTTTTATGTTCTATGATATTTTTTGATCAGATGCGTAGTTCTCGAGATATATCAAGATATTTAAAAGCTTCGAAGCTGCACCAACATAATAGAGATACAGAAACACCGTGGCCCCTTTCTTTGAGATAACTCTGCACGATTGCGAGCTGGAAATGCCACTTCCAGTTTAGCTGTGCAGAAGAAGAACAACAAGAAGAAGAAATATCTCGAAATATGTCCGTCAGGCCCCTTCCCTTGAGATATATCTGCAAATATCTCGTGAACGAAGCGAGCTATGGCAAAATGTTAAGAGACCTTTTTTGTAGAGAACTATGTTTCCTACAATTTATGTTCTATGATATTTTTTGATCAGATGCGTAGTTCTCGAGATATACCAAGATATTTAAAAGTTCCGAAGCCGCACCAACATAATAGAGATACAGAAACACCGTGGCCCCATTCTTTGAGATAACTCTGCACTATTGCGAGCTGCAAATGCCACTTCCAGCTTAGCTGTGCAGAGGAAGAACAACAAGAAGAAGGAATATCTCGAAATATGTCCGTCAGGCCAGTTCCTTTGAGCTGAATCTGCAAATATCTCGGAAACGAAGCGAGCTATGGCAAAATGTTAAGAGACGTTTTTTGTAGAGAATTATGTTTCCTACAATTTATGTTCTATGATATTTTTTGATCAGAAGCGTAGTTTTCGAGATATATCGAGATATTTAAAAGTTCCGAAGCCGCACCAACATAATAGAGATACAGAAACACCGTGACCCCTTTCTTTGAGATAACTCTGCACTAGTGCGAGCCGCAAATGCCACTTCCAGCTTAGCTGTGCAGAACAAGAACAACAAGAAGAAGAAATATCTCGAAATATGTCCGTCAGGCACCTTCCCTTGAGATAAATCTGCAAATATCTCGGAAACGAAGCGAGCTATTGCAAAATGTTAAGAGACCTTTTTTGTAGAGAATTGAGTTTCCTACAATTTATGTTCTATGATATTTTTTGATCAGAAGCGTAGTTTTCGAGATATATCGAGATATTTAAAAGTTCCGAAGCCGCACCAACATAATAGAGATACAGAAACATCGTGGCCCCTTTCTTTGGGATAACTCTGCACTATTGCGAGCTGGAAATGCCACTTCCAGTATAGCTGTGCAGAAGAAGAACAACAAGAAGAAGAAATATCTCGAAATATGTCCGTCAAGACCCTTCCCTTGAGATATATCTGCAAATATCTCGGAAACGAAGCGAACTATTGCAAAACGTTAAGAGACCTTTTTTGTAGAGAATTAAGTTTCCTACTTTTTATGCTGTATGATATTTTTTATCAGAAGCGTAGTTTTCGAGATATATCGAGATATTTAAAAGTTCCGAAGCCGCACCAACATAATAGAGATACAGAAACACCGTGGCCCCTTTCTTTGGGATAACTCTGCACTATTGCGAGCAGCAAATGCCACTTCCAGCTTAGCTGTGCAGAAGAAGAACAACAAGAAGAAGAAATATCTCGAAATATGTCCGTCAGGCCACTTCCCTTGAGATAAATCTGCAAATATCTCGGAAACGAAGCGAACTATGGCAAAATGTTAAGAGACCTTTTTTGTAGAGAATTAAGTTTCCTACTTTTTATGTTCGATGATATTTTTTGATCAGATGCGTAGTTCTCGAGATATATCAAGATATTTAAAAGTTCCGAAGCTGCACCAACATAATAGAGGTACAGAAACACCGTGGCCTCTTTCTTTGAGATAACTCTGCACTATTGCGAGCTGCAAATGTCGCTTCGAGCTTAGCTGTGCAGAAGAAGAACAACAAGAAGAAGAAATATCTCGAAATATGTCCGTCAGACCCCTTCCCTTGAGATGAATCTGCAAATATCTCGGAAACGAAGCGAGCTATGGCAAAATATTAAGAGACCTTTTTTGTAGAGAATAATGTTTCCTACAATTTACGTTCTATGATATTTTTTGATCAGAAGCGTAGTTTTCGAGATATATCGAGATATTTAAAAGTTCCGAAGCCGCACCAACATAATAGGGATACAGAAACACCGTGGCCCCTTTCTTTGAGATAACTCTGCACTAGTGCGAGCCGCAAATGCCACTTCCAGCTTAGCTGTGCAGAAGAAGAGCAACAAGAAGAAGAAATATCTCGAAATATGTCCGACAGGCCCCTTCCCTTGAGATAAATCTGCAAATATCTCGGAAACGATGCGAGCTATGGCGAAATGTTAAGAGACCTTTTTTGTAGAGAATTAAGTTTCCTACTTTTTATCTTCTATGATATTTTTTGATCAGATGCGTAGTTCTCGAGATAGATCAAGATACTTAAAAGTTCCGAAGCCGCACCAACATAATAGAGATACAGAAACACCGTGGCCCCTCTCTTTGAGATAACTCTGCACTATTGCGAGCTGCAAATGCCACTTCCAGCTTAGCTGTGCAGAAGAAGAACAACAAGAAGAAGAAGTATCTCGAAATATGTCCGTCAGGCCCCTTCCCTTGAGATAAATCTGCAAATATCTCGGAAACGAAGCGAGCTATGGCAAAATGTTTAGAGACCTTTCTTGTAGAGAATTAAGTTTCCTACTTTTTATGTAGTATGATATTTTTTGATCAGATGCGTAGTTCTCGAGATATATCAAGATATTTAAAAGTTCCGAAGCCGCACCAACATAATAGAGATACAGAAACACCGTGGCCCCTTTCGTTGAGATAACTCTGCACTAGTGCGAGCCGCAAATGCAACTTCCAGCTTAGCTGTGCAGAAGAAGAACAACAAGAAGAAGAAATATCTCGAAATATGTCCGTCAGGCCCCTTCCCTTGAGATAAATCTGCAAATATCTCGGAAACGAAGCGAGCTATGGCAAAATGTTAAGAGACCTTTTTTGTAGAGAATTAAGTTTCCTACTTTGTATGTTCTATGATATTTTTTGATCAGACGCGTAGTTCTCGAGATATATCAAGATATTTAAAAGTTCCGAAGCCGCACCAACATAATAGAGATACAGAAACAGCGTGGCCCCTTTCTTTGAGATATCTCTGCACTATTGCGAGCTGCAAATGCCACTTCCAGCTTAGCTGCGCAGAAGAAGAACAACAAGAAGAAGAAATATCTCGAAATATGTCCGTCAGGCCCCTTCCCTTGAGATATATCTGCAAATATCTCGGAAACGAAGCGAGCTATGGCAAAATGTTAAGAGACCTTTTTTGTAGAGAATTATGTTTCCTATAATTTATGTTCTATGATATTTTCTAATCAGATGCGTAGTTCTCGAGATATACCAAGATATTTAAAAGTTCCGAAGCCGCACTAACATAATAGAGATACAGAAACACCGTGGCCCCTTTCTTTGAGATAACTCTGCACTATTGCGAGCTGCAAATGCCACTTCCAGCTTAGCTGTGCAGAGGAAGAACAACAAGAAGAAGGAATATCTCGAAATATGTCCGTCAGGCCAGTTCCTTTGAGCTGAATCTGCAAATATCTCGGAAACGAAGCGAGCTATGGCAAAATGTTAAGAGACGTTTTTTGTAGAGAATTATGTTTCCTACAATTTATGTTCTATGATATTTTTTGATCAGATGCGTAGTTCTCGAGATATATCAAGATATTTAAAAGTTCCGAAGCCGCACCAACATAATAGAGATACAGAAACACCGTGGCCCCATTCTTTGAGATAACGCTGCACTAGTGCGAGCCGCAAATGCCACTTCCAGCTTAGCTGTGCAGAACAAGAACAACAAGAAGAAGAAATATCTCGAAATATGTCCGTCAGCCACCTTCCCTTGAGATAAATCTGCAAATATCTCGGAAACGAAGCGAGCTATTGCAAAATCTTGAGAGACCTTTTTTGTAGAGAATTGAGTTTCCTACTTTTTATGTTCTATGATATTTTTTGATCAGATGCGTAGTTCTCGAGATATATCAAGATATTTAAAAGTTCCGAAGCCGCACCAACATAATAGAGATACAGAAACACCGTGGCCCCTTTCTTTCAGATAACTATGCACTATTGCGAGCTGCAAATGCCACTTCCAGCTTAGCTGCGCAGAAGAAGAACAACCAGAAGAAGAAATATCTCGAAATATGTCCGTCAGGCCCCTTCCCTTGAGATATATCTGCAAATATCTCGGAAACGAAGCGAGCTATGGCAAAATGTTAAGAGACCTTTTTTGTAGAGAATTATGTTTCCTACAATTTATGTTCTATGATATTTTTTGATCAGAAGCGTAGTTTTCGAGATATATCGAGATATTTAAAAGTTCCGAAGCCGCATCAACATAATAGAGATACAGAAACACTGTGGCCCCTTTCTTTGAGATAACTCTGCACTAGTGCGAGCCGCAAATGCCACTTCCAGCTTAGCTGTGCAGAAGAAGAGCAACAAGAAGAAGAAATATCTCGAAATATGTCCGACAGGCCCCTTCCCTTGAGATAAATCTGCAAATATCTCGGAAACGAAGCGAGCTATGGCGAAATGTTAAGAGACCTTTTTTGTAGAGAATTAAGTTTCCTACTTTTTATCTTCTATGATATTTTTTGATCAGATGCGTAGTTCTCGAGATAGATCAAGATACTTAAAAGTTCCGAAGCCGCACCAACATAATAGAGATACAGAAACACCGTGGCCCCTCTCCTTGAGATAACTCTGCACTATTGCGAGCTGCAAATGCCACTTCCAGCTTAGCTGTGCAGAAGAAGAACAACAAGAAGAAGAAATATCTCGAAATATGTCCGTCAGGCCCCTTCCCTTGAGATAAATCTGCAAATATCTCGGAAACGAAGCGAGCTATGGCAAAATGTTTAGAGACCTTTCTTGTAGAGAATTAAGTTTCCTACTTTTTATGTAGTATGATATTTTTTGATCAGATGCGTAGTTCTCGAAATATATCAAGATATTTAAAAGTTCCGAAGCCGCACCAACATAATAGAGATACAGAAACACCGTGGCCCCTTTCTTTGAGATAACTCTGCACTATTGCGCGCTGCAAATGCCACTTCCAGCTTAGCTGTGCAGAAGAAGAACAACAAGAAGAAGAAATATCTCGAAATATGTCCGTCAGGCCCCTTCCCTTGAGATAAATCTGCAAATATCTCGGAAACGAAGCGCGCTATGGCAAAATGTTAAGAGACCTTTTTTGTAGAGAATTATGTTTCCTACAATTTATGTTCTATGATATTTTTTGATCAGAAGCGTAGTTTTCGAGATATATCGAGATATTTAAAAGTTCCGAAGCCGCACCAACATAATAGAGATACAGAAACATCGTGGCCCCTTTCTTTGGGATAACTCTGCACTATTGCGAGCTGGAAATGCCACTTCCAGTTTAGCTGTGCAGAAGAAGAACAACAAGAAGAAGAAATATCTCGAAATATGTCCGTCAGGCCCCTTCCCTTGAGATAAATCTGCAAATATCTCGGAAACGAAGCGAGCTATGGCAAAATGTTTAGAGACCTTTCTTGTAGAGAATTAAGTTTCCTACTTTTTATGTAGTATGATATTTTTTGATCAGATGCGTAGTTCTCGAGATATATCAAGATATTTAAAAGTTCCGAAGCCGCACCAACATAATAGAGATACAGAAACACCGTGGCCCCTTTCTTTGAGATAACTCTGCACTATTGCGCGCTGCAAATGCCACTTCCAGCTTAGCTGTGCAGAAGAAGAACAACAAGAAGAAGAAATATCTCGAAATATGTCCGTCAGGCCCCTTCCCTTGAGATAAATCTGCAAATATCTCGGAAACGAAGCGAGCTATGGCAAAATGTTAAGAGACCTTTTTTGTAGAGAATTATGTTTTCTACAATTTATGTTCTATGATATTTTTTGATCAGAAGCGTAGTTTTCGAGATATATCGAGATATTTAAAAGTTCCGAAGCCGCACCAACATAATAGAGATACAGAAACATCGTGGCCCCTTTCTTTGGGATAACTCTGCACTATTGCGAGCTGGAAATGCCACTTCCAGTTTAGCTGTGCAGAAGAAGAACAACAAGAAGAAGAAATATCTCGAAATATGTCCGTCAGGACCCTTCCCTTGAGATAAATCTGCAAATATCTCGGAAACGAAGCGAGCTATGGCAAAATGTTAAGAGACCTTTTTTGTAGAGAATTATGTTTCCTACAATTTATGTTCTATGATATTTTTTGATCAGAAGCGTAGTTTTCGAGATATATCGAGATATTTAAAAGTTCCGAAGCCGCACCAACATAATAGAGATACAGAAACACCGTGGCCCCTTTCTTTGAGATAACTCTGCACTAGTGCGAGCCGCAAATGCCACTTCCAGCTTAGCTGTGCAGAAGAAGAACAACAAGAAGAAGAAATATCTCGAAACATGTCCGTCAGGCCCCTTCCCTTGAGATAAATCTGCAAATATCTCGGAAACGAAGCGAGCTATGGCAAAATGTTAAGAGACCTTTTTTGTAGAGAATTAAGTTTCCTACTTTTTATGTTCTGTGATATTTTTTGATCAGATGCGTAGTTCTCGAGATATATCAAGATATTTTAAAGTTCCGAAGCCGCACCAACATAATAGGGATACAGAAACACCGTGGCCCCTTTCTTTGAGATAACTCTGCACTAGTGCGAGCCGCAAATGCCACTTCCAGCTTAGCTGTGCAGAAGAAGAACAACAAGAAGAAGAAATATCTCGAAATATGTCCGTCAGGCCCCTTCCCTTGAGATAAATCTGCAAATATCTCGGAAACGAAGCGAGCTATGGCAAAATGTTAAGAGACCTTTTTTGTAGAGAATTAAGTTTCCTATTTTTTATGTTCGATGATATTTTTTGATCAGGTGCGTAGTTCTCGAGATATATCAAGATATTTAAAAGTTCCGAAGCTGCACCAACATAATAGAGGTACAGAAACACCGTGGCCTCTTTCTTTGAGATAACTCTGCACTATTGCGAGCTGCAAATGCCACTTCGAGCTGAGCTGTGCAGAAGAAGAACAACAAGAAGAAGATTATATCTCGAAATATGTCCGTCAGGCCCCTTCCCTTGAGATAAATCTGCAAATATCTCGGAAACGAAGCGAGCTATGGCAAAATGTTAAGAGACCTTTTTTGTAGAGAATTAAGTTTCCTATTTTTTATGTTCGATGATATTTTTTGATCAGGTGCGTAGTTCTCGAGATATATCAAGATATTTAAAAGTTCCGAAGCTGCACCAACATAATAGAGGTACAGAAACACCGTGGCCTCTTTCTTTGAGATAACTCTGCACTAGTGCGAGCCGCAAATGCCACTTCCAGCTTAGCTGTGCAGAAGAAGAGCAACAAGAAGAAGAAATATCTCGAAATATGTCCGACAGGCCCCTTCCCTTGAGATAAATCTGCAAATATCTCGGAAACGAAGCGAGCTATGGCAAAATGTTAAGAGACCTTTTTTGTAGAGAATTAAGTTTCCTACTTTTTATGTTCTATGATATTTTTTGATCAGATGCGGAGTTCTCGAGATATATCAAGATATTTAAAAGTTCCGAAGCCGCACCAACATAATAGAGATACAGATACACCGTGGCCCCTTTCTTTGAGATAACTCTGCACTATTGCGAGCTGCAAATGCCACTTCCAGCTTAGCTGTGCAGAGGAAGAACAACAAGAAGAAGAAATATCTCGAAATATGTCCGTCAGGCCAGTTCCTTTGAGCTGAATCTGCAAATATCTCGGAAACGAAGCGAGCTATGGCAAAATGTTAAGAGACGTTTTTTGTAGAGAATTATGTTTCCTACAATTTATGTTCTATGATATTTTTTGATCAGAAGCGTAGTTTTCCAGATATATCGAGATATTTAAAAGTTCCGAAGCCGCACCAACATAATAGGGATACAGAAACACCGTGGCCCCTTTCTTTGAGATAACTCTGCACTAGTGCGAGCCGCAAATGCCACTTCCAGCTTAGCTGTGCAGAAGAAGAACAACAAGAAGAAGAAATATCTCGAAATATGTCCGTCAGGCCCCTTCCCTTGAGATAAATCTGCAAATATCTCGGAAACGAAGAGAGCTATGGCGAAATGTTAAGAGACCTTTTTTGTAGAGAATTAAGTTTCCTACTTTTTATCGTCTATGATATTTTTTGATCAGATGCGTAGTTCTCGAGATAGATCAAGATACTTAAAAGTTCCGAAGCCGCACCAACATAATAGAGATACAGAAACACCGTGGCCCCTCTCTTTGAGATAACTCTGCACTATTGCGAGCTGCAAATGCCACTTCCAGCTTAGCTGTGCAGAAGAAGAACAACAAGAAGAAGAAATATCTCGAAATATGTCCGTCAGTCCCCTTCCCTTGAGATAAATCTGCAAATATCTCGGAAACGAAGCGAGCTATGGCAAAATGTTTAGAGACCTTTCTTGTAGAGAATTAAGTTTCCTACTTTTTATGTAGTATGATATTTTTTGATCAGATGCGTAGTTCTCGAGATATATCAAGATATTTAAAAGTTCCGAAGCCGCACCAACATAATAGAGATACAGAAACACCGTGGCCCCTTTCTTTGAGATAACTCTGCACTATTGCGCGCTGCAAATGCCACTTCCAGCTTAGCTGTGCAGAAGAAGAACAACAAGAAGAAGAAATATCTCGAAATATGTCCGTCAGGCCCCTTCCCTTGAGATAAATCTGCAAATATCTCGGAAACGAAGCGAGCTATGGCAAAATGTTAAGAGACCTTTTTTGTAGAGAATTATGTTTCCTACAATTTATGTTCTATGATATTTTTTGATCAGAAGCGTAGTTTTCGAGATATATCGAGATATTTAAAAGTTCCGAAGCCGCACCAACATAATAGAGATACAGAAACATCGTGGCCCCTTTCTGTGGGATAACTCTGCACTATTGCGAGCTGGAAATGCCACTTCCAGTTTAGCTGTGCAGAAGAAGAACAACAAGAAGAAGAAATATCTCGAAATATGTCCGTCAGGACCCTTCCCTTGAGATAAATCTGCAAATATCTCGGAAACGAAGCGAGCTATGGCAAAATGTAAAGAGACCGTTTTTGTAGAGAATTATGTTTCCTACTTTTTATGTTCTATGATATTTTTTGATCAGACGCGTAGTTCTCGAGATATATCAAGATATTTAAAAGTTCCGAAGCCGCTCCAACATAATAGAGATACAGAAACACCGTGGCCCCTTTCTTTGAGATAACTCTGCACTATTGCGAGCTGCAAATGCCACTTCCAGCTTAGCTGTGCAGAAGAAGAACAACAAGAAGAAGAAATATCTCGAAATATGTCCGTCAGGCCCCTTCCCTTGAGATAAATCTGCAAATATCTCGGAAACGAAGAGAGCTATGGCAAAATGTTAAGAGACCTTTTTTGTAGAGAATTAAGTTTCCTACTTTTCATGTTCTATGATATTTTTTGATCAGATGCGTAGTTCTCGAGATATATCAAGATATTTAAAAGTTCCGAAGCCGCACCAACATAATAGAGATACAGAAACACCGTGGCCCCTTTCTTTGAGATAACTCTGCACTATTGCGAGCTGCAAATGCCACTTCCAGCTTAGCTGTGCAGAGGAAGAACAACAAGAAGAAGAAATATCTCGAAATATGTCCGTCAGGCCAGTTCCTTTGAGCTGAATCTGCAAATATCTCGGAAACGAAGCGAGCTATGGCAAAATGTTGAGACGTTTTTTGTAGAGAATTATGTTTCCTACAATTTATGTTCTATGATATTTTTTGATCAGAAGCGTAGTTTTCGAGATATATCGAGATATTTAAAAGTTCCGAAGCCGCACCAACATAATAGGGATACAGAAACACCGTGGCCCCTTTCTTTGAGATAACTCTGCACTAGTGCGAGCCGCAAATGCCACTTCCAGCTTAGCTGTGCAGAAGAAGAACAACAAGAAGAAGAAATATCTCGAAATATGTCCGTCAGGCCACTTCCCTTGAGATAAATCTGCAAATATCTCGGAAACGAAGCGAGCTATGGCAAAATCTTAAGAGACGTTTTTTGTAGAGAATTATGTTTCCTACAATTTATGTTCTATGATATTTTTTGATCAGAAGCGTAGTTTTCGAGATATATCGAGATATTTAAAAGTTCCGAAGCCGCACCAACATAATAGAGATACAGAAACACCGTGGCCCCTTTCTTTGAGATAACTGTGCACTAGTGCGAGCCGCAAATGCCACTTCCAGCTTAGCTGTGCAGAAGAAGAGCAACAAGAAGAAGAAATATCTCGAAATATGTCCGACAGGCCCCTTCCCTTGAGATAAATCTGCAAATATCTCGGAAACGAAGCGAGCTATGGCAAAATGTTTAGAGACCTTTCTTGTAGAGAATTAAGTTTCCTACTTTTTATGTAGTATGATATTTTTTGATCAGATGCGTAGTTCTCGAGATATATCAAGATATTTAAAAGTTCCGAAGCCGCACCAACATAATAGAGATACAGAAACACCGTGGCCCCTTTCTTTGAGATAACTCTGCACTATTGCGCGCTGCAAATGCCACTTCCAGCTTAGCTGTGCAGAAGAAGAACAACAAGAAGAAGAAATATCTCGAAATATGTCCGTCAGGCCCCTTCCCTTGAGATAAATCTGCAAATATCTCGGAAACGAAGCGAGCTATGGCAAAATGTTAAGAGACCTTTTTTGTAGAGAATTATGTTTCCTACAATTTATGTTCAATGATATTTTTTGATCAGAAGCGTAGTTTTCGAGATATATCGAGATATTTAAAAGTTCCGAAGCCGCACCAACATAATAGAGATACAGAAACATCGTGGCCCCTTTCTGTGGGATAACTCTGCACTATTGCGAGCTGGAAATGCCACTTCCAGTTTAGCTGTGCAGAAGAAGAACAACAAGAAGAAGAAATATCTCGAAATATGTCCGTCAGGACCCTTCCCTTGAGATAAATCTGCAAATATCTCGGAAACGAAGCGAGCTATGGCAAAATGTAAAGAGACCTTTTTTGTAGAGAATTAAGTTTCCTACTTTTTATGTTCGATGATATTTTTTGATCAGATGCGTAGTTCTCGAGATATATCAAGATATTAAAAAGTTCCGAAGCTGCACCAACATAATAGAGGTACAGAAACACCGTGGCCTCTTTCTTTGAGATAACTCTGCACTATTGCGAGCTGCAAATGCCACTTCGAGCTCAGCTGTGCAGAAGAAGAACAACAAGAAGAAGAAATATCTCGAAATATGTCCGTCAGACCCCTTCCCTTGAGATGAATCTGCAAATATCTCGGAAACGAAGCGAGCTATGGCAAAATGTTAAGAGACCGTTTTTGTAGAGAATTATGTTTCCTACTTTTTATGTTCTATGATATTTTTTGATCAGACGCGTAGTTCTCGAGATATATCAAGATATTTAAAAGTTCCGAAGCCGCTCCAACATAATAGAGATACAGAAACACCGTGGCCCCTTTCTTTGAGATAACTCTGCACTAGTGCGAGCCGCAAATGCCACTTCCAGCTTAGCTGTGCAGAAGAAGAACAACAAGAAGAAGAAATATCTCGAAATATGTCCGTCAGGCCCCTTCCCTTGAGATAAATCTGCAAATATCTCGGAAACGAAGAGAGCTATGGCGAAATGTTAAGAGACCTTTTTTGTAGAGAATTAAGTTTCCTACTTTTTATCGTCTATGATATTTTTTGATCAGATGCGTAGTTCTCGAGATAGATCAAGATACTTAAAAGTTCCGAAGCCGCACCAACATAATAGAGATACAGAAACACCGTGGCCCCTCTCTTTGAGATAACTCTGCACTATTGCGAGCTGCAAATGCCACTTCCAGCTTAGCTGTGCAGAAGAAGAACAACAAGAAGAAGAAATATCTCGAAATATGTCCGTCAGGCCCCTTCCCTTGAGATAAATCTGCAAATATCTCGGAAACGAAGCGAGCTATGGCAAAATGTTTAGAGACCTTTCTTGTAGAGAATTAAGTTTCCTACTTTTTATGTAGTATGATATTTTTTGATCAGATGCGTAGTTCTCGAGATATATCAAGATATTTAAAAGTTCCGAAGCCGCACCAACATAATAGAGATACAGAAACACCGTGGCCCCTTTCTTTGAGATAACTCTGCACTATTGCGCGCTGCAAATGCCACTTCCAGCTTAGCTGTGCAGAAGAAGAACAACAAGAAGAAGAAATATCTCGAAATATGTCCGTCAGGCCCCTTCCCTTGAGATAAATCTGCAAATATCTCGGAAACGAAGCGAGCTATGGCAAAATGTTAAGAGACCATTTTTGTAGAGAATTATGTTTCCTACAATTTATGTTCTATGATATTTTTTGATCAGAAGCGTAGTTTTCGAGATATATCGAGATATTTAAAAGTTCCGAAGCCGCACCAACATAATAGAGATACAGAAACATCGTGGCCCCTTTCTTTGAGATAACTCTGCACTATTGCGAGCTGCAAATGCCACTTCCAGCTTAGCTGTGCAGAGGAAGAACAACAAGAAGAAGAAATATCTCGAAATATGTCCGTCAGGCCAGTTCCTTTGAGCTGAATCTGCAAATATCTCGGAAACGAAGCGAGCTATGGCAAAATGTTGAGACGTTTTTTGTAGAGAATTATGTTTCCTACAATTTATGTTCTATGATATTTTTTGATCAGAAGCGTAGTTTTCGAGATATATCGAGATATTTAAAAGTTCCGAAGCCGCACCAACATAATAGGGATACAGAAACACCGTGGCCCCTTTCTTTGAGATAACTCTGCACTAGTGCGAGCCGCAAATGCCACTTCCAGCTTAGCTGTGCAGAAGAAGAACAACAAGAAGAAGAAATATCTCGAAATATGTCCGTCAGGCCACTTCCCTTGAGATAAATCTGCAAATATCTCGGAAACGAAGCGAGCTATGGCAAAATCTTAAGAGACGTTTTTTGTAGAGAATTAAGTTTCCTACTTTTTATGTAGTATGATATTTTTTGATCAGATGCGTAGTTCTCGAGATATATCAAGATATTTAAAAGTTCCGAAGCCGCACCAACATAATAGAGATACAGAAACACCGTGGCCCCTTTCTTTGAGATAACTCTGCACTATTGCGCGCTGCAAATGCCACTTCCAGCTTAGCTGTGCAGAAGAAGAACAACAAGAAGAAGAAATATCTCGAAATATGTCCGTCAGGCCCCTTCCCTTGAGATAAATCTGCAAATATCTCGGAAACGAAGCGAGCTATGGCAAAATGTTAAGAGACCTTTTTTGTAGAGAATTATGTTTCCTACAATTTATGTTCTATGATATTTTTTGATCAGAAGCGTAGTTTTCGAGATATATCGAGATATTTAAAAGTTCCGAAGCCGCACCAACATAATAGAGATACAGAAACATCGTGGCCCCTTTCTGTGGGATAACTCTGCACTATTGCGAGCTGGAAATGCCACTTCCAGTTTAGCTGTGCAGAAGAAGAACAACAAGAAGAAGAAATATCTCGAAATATGTCCGTCAGGACCCTTCCCTTGAGATAAATCTGCAAATATCTCGGAAACGAAGCGAGCTATGGCAAAATGTAAAGAGACCTTTTTTGTAGAGAATTAAGTTTCCTACTTTTTATGTTCGATGATATTTTTTGATCAGATGCGTAGTTCTCGAGATATATCAAGATATTAAAAAGTTCCGAAGCTGCACCAACATAATAGAGGTACAGAAACACCGTGGCCTCTTTCTTTGAGATAACTCTGCACTATTGCGAGCTGCAAATGCCACTTCGAGCTCAGCTGTGCAGAAGAAGAACAACAAGAAGAAGAAATATCTCGAAATATGTCCGTCAGACCCCTTCCCTTGAGATGAATCTGCAAATATCTCGGAAACGAAGCGAGCTATGGCAAAATGTTAAGAGACCGTTTTTGTAGAGAATTATGTTTCCTACTTTTTATGTTCTATGATATTTTTTGATCAGACGCGTAGTTCTCGAGATATATCAAGATATTTAAAAGTTCCGAAGCCGCTCCAACATAATAGAGATACAGAAACACCGTGGCCCCTTTCTTTGAGATAACTCTGCACTATTGCGAGCTGCAAATGCCACTTCCAGCTTAGCTGTGCAGAAGAAGAACAACAAGAAGAAGAAATATCTCGAAATATGTCCGTCAGGCCCCTTCCCTTGAGATAAATCTGCAAATATCTCGGAAACGAAGAGAGCTATGGCAAAATGTTAAGAGACCTTTTTTGTAGAGAATTAAGTTTCCTACTTTTCATGTTCTATGATATTTTTTGATCAGATGCGTAGTTCTCGAGATATATCAAGATATTTAAAAGTTCCGAAGCCGCACCAACATAATAGAGATACAGAAACACCGTGGCCCCTTTCTTTGAGATAACTCTGCACTATTGCGAGCTGCAAATGCCACTTCCAGCTTAGCTGTGCAGAGGAAGAACAACAAGAAGAAGAAATATCTCGAAATATGTCCGTCAGGCCAGTTCCTTTGAGCTGAATCTGCAAATATCTCGGAAACGAAGCGAGCTATGGCAAAATGTTGAGACGTTTTTTGTAGAGAATTATGTTTCCTACAATTTATGTTCTATGATATTTTTTGATCAGAAGCGTAGTTTTCGAGATATATCGAGATATTTAAAAGTTCCGAAGCCGCACCAACATAATAGGGATACAGAAACACCGTGGCCCCTTTCTTTGAGATAACTCTGCACTAGTGCGAGGCGCAAATGCCACTTCCAGCTTAGCTGTGCAGAAGAAGAACAACAAGAAGAAGAAATATCTCGAAATATGTCCGTCAGGCCACTTCCCTTGAGATAAATCTGCAAATATCTCGGAAACGAAGCGAGCTATGGCAAAATCTTAAGAGACGTTTTTTGTAGAGAATTATGTTTCCTACAATTTATGTTCTATGATATTTTTTGATCAGAAGCGTAGTTTTCGAGAAATATCGAGATATTTAAAAGTTCCGAAGCCGCACCAACATAATAGAGATACAGAAACACCGTGGCCCCTTTCTTTGAGATAACTGTGCACTAGTGCGAGCCGCAAATGCCACTTCCAGCTTAGCTGTGCAGAAGAAGAGCAACAAGAAGAAGAAATATCTCGAAATATGTCCGACAGGCCCCTTCCCTTGAGATAAATCTGCAAATATCTCGGAAACGAAGCGAGCTATGGCAAAATGTTAAGAGACCTTTTCTGTAGAGAATTAAGTTTCCTACTTTTTACGTTCTATGATATTTTTTGATCAGATGCGTAGTTCTCGAGATATATCAAGATATTTAAAAGTTCCGAAGCCGCACCAACATAATAGGGATACAGAAACACCGTGGCCCCTTTCTTTGAGATAACTCTGCACTAGTGCGAGCCGCAAATGCCACTTCCAGCTTAGCTGTGCAGAAGAAGAACAACAAGAAGAAGAAATATCTCGAAATATGTCCGTCAGGCCCCTTCCCTTGAGATAAATCTGCAAATATCTCGGAAACGAAGCGAGCTATCGCAAAATGTTAAGAGACCTTTTTTGTAGAGAATTATGTTTCCTACAATTTATGTTCTACGATATTTTTTGATCAGAAGCGTAGTTTTCGAGATATATCGAGATATTTAAAAGTTCCGAAGCCGCACCAACATAATAGAGATACAGAAACACCGTGGCCCCTTTCTTTGAGATAACTCTGCACTAGTGCGAGCCGCAAATGCCACTTCCAGCTTAGCTGTGCAGAAGAAGAACAACAAGAAGAAGAAATATCTCGAAATATGTCCGTCAGGCCCCTTCCCTTGAGATAAATCTGCAAATATCTCGGAAACGAAGCGAGCTATGGCAAAATGTTTAGAGACCTTTCTTGTAGAGAATTAAGTTTCCTACTTTTTATGTAGTATGATATTTTTTGATCAGATGCGTAGTTCTCGAGATATATCAAGATATTTAAAAGTTCCGAAGCCGCACCAACATAATAGAGATACAGAAACACCGTGGCCCCTTTCTTTGAGATAACTCTGCACTATTGCGCGCTGCAAATGCCACTTCCAGCTTAGCTGTGCAGAAGAAGAACAACAAGAAGAAGAAATATCTCGAAATATGTCCGTCAGGCCCCTTCCCTTGAGATAAATCTGCAAATATCTCGGAAACGAAGCGAGCTATGGCAAAATGTTAAGAGACCTTTTTTGTAGAGAATTATGTTTCCTACAATTTATGTTCTATGATATTTTTTGATCAGAAGCGTAGTTTTCGAGATATATCGAGATATTTAAAAGTTCCGAAGCCGCACCAACATAATAGAGATACAGAAACATCGTGGCCCCTTTCTGTGGGATAACTCTGCACTATTGCGAGCTGGAAATGCCACTTCCAGTTTAGCTGTGCAGAAGAAGAACAACAAGAAGAAGAAATATCTCGAAATATGTCCGTCAGGACCCTTCCCTTGAGATAAATCTGCAAATATCTCGGAAACGAAGCGAGCTATGGCAAAATGTAAAGAGACCGTTTTTGTAGAGAATTATGTTTCCTACTTTTTATGTTCTATGATATTTTTTGATCAGACGCGTAGTTCTCGAGATATATCAAGATATTTAAAAGTTCCGAAGCCGCTCCAACATAATAGGGATACAGAAACACCGTGGCCCCTTTCTTTGAGATAACTCTGCACTATTGCGAGCTGCAAATGCCACTTCCAGCTTAGCTGTGCAGAAGAAGAACAACAAGAAGAAGAAATATCTCGAAATATGTCCGTCAGGCCCCTTCCCTTGAGATAAATCTGCAAATATCTCGGAAACGAAGAGAGCTATGGCAAAATGTTAAGAGACCTTTTTTGTAGAGAATTAAGTTTCCTACTTTTCATGTTCTATGATATTTTTTGATCAGATGCGTAGTTCTCGAGATATATCAAGATATTTAAAAGTTCCGAAGCCGCACCAACATAATAGAGATACAGAAACACCGTGGCCCCTTTCTTTGAGATAACTCTGCACTATTGCGAGCTGCAAATGCCACTTCCAGCTTAGCTGTGCAGAGGAAGAACAACAAGAAGAAGAAATATCTCGAAATATGTCCGTCAGGCCAGTTCCTTTGAGCTGAATCTGCAAATATCTCGGAAACGAAGCGAGCTATGGCAAAATGTTGAGCCGTTTTTTGTAGAGAATTATGTTTCCTACAATTTATGTTCTATGATATTTTTTGATCAGAAGCGTAGTTTTCGAGATATATCGAGATATTTAAAAGTTCCGAAGCCGCACCAACATAATAGAGATACAGAAACACCGTGGCCCCTTTCTTTGAGATAACTGTGCACTAGTGCGAGCCGCAAATGCCACTTCCAGCTTAGCTGTGCAGAAGAAGAGCAACAAGAAGAAGAAATATCTCGAAATATGTCCGACAGGCCCCTTCCCTTGAGATAAATCTGCAAATATCTCAGAAACGAAGCGAGCTATGGCAAAATGTTTAGAGACCTTTCTTGTAGAGAATTAAGTTTCCTACTTTTTATGTAGTATGATATTTTTTGATCAGATGCGTAGTTCTCGAGATATATCAAGATATTTAAAAGTTCCGAAGCCGCACCAACATAATAGAGATACAGAAACACCGTGGCCCCTTTCTTTGAGATAACTCTGCACTATTGCGCGCTGCAAATGCCACTTCCAGCTTAGCTGTGCAGAAGAAGAACAACAAGAAGAAGAAATATCTCGAAATATGTCCGTCAGGCCCCTTCCCTTGAGATAAATCTGCAAATATCTCGGAAACGAAGCGAGCTATGGCAAAATGTTAAGAGACCTTTTTTGTAGAGAATTATGTTTCCTACAATTTATGTTCTATGATATTTTTTGATCAGAAGCGTAGTTTTCGAGATATATCGAGATATTTAAAAGTTCCGAAGCCGCACCAACATAATAGAGATACAGAAACATCGTGGCCCCTTTCTGTGGGATAACTCTGCACTATTGCGAGCTGGAAATGCCACTTCCAGTTTAGCTGTGCAGAAGAAGAACAACAAGAAGAAGAAATATCTCGAAATATGTCCGTCAGGACCCTTCCCTTGAGATAAATCTGCAAATATCTCGGAAACGAAGCGAGCTATGGCAAAATGTAAAGAGACCTTTTTTGTAGAGAATTAAGTTTCCTACTTTTTATGTTCGATGATATTTTTTGATCAGATGCGTAGTTCTCGAGATATATCAAGATATTAAAAAGTTCCGAAGCTGCACCAACATAATAGAGGTACAGAAACACCGTGGCCTCTTTCTTTGAGATAACTCTGCACTATTGCGAGCTGCAAATGCCACTTCGAGCTCAGCTGTGCAGAAGAAGAACAACAAGAAGAAGAAATATCTCGAAATATGTCCGTCAGACCCCTTCCCTTGAGATGAATCTGCAAATATCTCGGAAACGAAGCGAGCTATGGCAAAATGTTAAGAGACCGTTTTTGTAGAGAATTATGTTTCCTACTTTTTATGTTCTATGATATTTTTTGATCAGACGCGTAGTTCTCGAGATATATCAAGATATTTAAAAGTTCCGAAGCCGCTCCAACATAATAGAGATACAGAAACACCGTGGCCCCTTTCTTTGAGATAACTCTGCACTATTGCGAGCTGCAAATGCCACTTCCAGCTTAGCTGTGCAGAAGAAGAACAACAAGAAGAAGAAATATCTCGAAATATGTCCGTCAGGCCCCTTCCCTTGAGATAAATCTGCAAATATCTCGGAAACGAAGAGAGCTATGGCAAAATGTTAAGAGACCTTTTTTGTAGAGAATTAAGTTTCCTACTTTTCATGTTCTATGATATTTTTTGATCAGATGCGTAGTTCTCGTGATATATCAAGATATTTAAAAGTTCCGAAGCCGCACCAACATAATAGAGATACAGAAACACCGTGGCCCCTTTCTTTGAGATAACTCTGCACTATTGCGAGCTGCAAATGCCACTTCCAGCTTAGCTGTGCAGAGGAAGAACAACAAGAAGAAGAAATATCTCGAAATATGTCCGTCAGGCCAGTTCCTTTGAGCTGAATCTGCAAATATCTCGGAAACGAAGCGAGCTATGGCAAAATGTTGAGACGTTTTTTGTAGAGAATTATGTTTCCTACAATTTATGTTCTATGATATTTTTTGATCAGAAGCGTAGTTTTCGAGATATATCGAGATATTTAAAAGTTCCGAAGCCGCACCAACATAATAGGGATACAGAAACACCGTGGCCCCTTTCTTTGAGATAACTCTGCACTAGTGCGAGCCGCAAATGCCACTTCCAGCTTAGCTGTGCAGAAGAAGAACAAGAAGAAGAAGAAATATCTCGAAATATGTCCGTCAGGCCACTTCCCTTGAGATAAATCTGCAAATATCTCGGAAACGAAGCGAGCTATGGCAAAATCTTAAGAGACGTTTTTTGTAGAGAATTATGTTTCCTACAATTTATGTTCTATGATATTTTTTGATCAGATGCGTAGTTTTCGAGATATATCGAGATATTTAAAAGTTCCGAAGCCGCACCAACATAATAGAGATACAGAAACACCGTGGCCCGTTTCTTTGAGATAACTGTGCACTAGTGCGAGCCGCAAATGCCACTTCCAGCTTAGCTGTGCAGAAGAAGAGCAACAAGAAGAAGAAATATCTCGAAATATGTCCGACAGGCCCCTTCCCTTGAGATAAATCTGCAAATATCTCGGAAACGAAGCGAGCTATGGCAAAATGTTAAGAGACCTTTTCTGTAGAGAATTAAGTTTCCTACTTTTTACGTTCTATGATATTTTTTGATCAGATGCGTAGTTCTCGAGATATATCGAGATATTTAAAAGTTCCGAAGCCGCACCAACATAATAGAGATACAGAAACACCGTGGCCCCTTTCTTTGAGATAACTCTGCACTAGTGCGAGCCGCAAATGCCACTTCCAGCTTAGCTGTGCAGAAGAAGAACAACAAGAAGAAGAAATATCTCGAAATATGTCCGTCAGGCCCCTTCCCTTGAGATATATCTGCAAATATCTCGGAAACGAAGCGAGCTATGGCAAAATGTTAAGAGACCTTTTTTGTAGAGAATTATGTTTCCTACAATTTATGTTCTATGATATTTTTTGATCAGAAGCGTAGTTTTCGTGATATATCGAGATATTTAAAAGTTCCGAAGCCGCACCAACATAATAGAGATACAGAAACACCGTGGCCCCTTTCTTTGAGATAACTCTGCACTAGTGCGAGCCGCAAATGCCACTTCCAGCTTAGCTGTGCAGAAGAAGAACAACAAGAAGAAGAAATATCTCGAAATATGTCCGTCAGGCCCCTTCCCTTGAGATAAATATGCAAATATCTCGGAAACGAAGCGAGCTATGGCAAAATGTTAAGAGACCTTTTTTGTAGAGAATTAAGTTTCCTACTTTTTATGTTGTATGATATTTTTTGATCAGAAGCGTAGTTTTCGAGATATATCGAGATATTTAAAAGTTCCGAAGCCGCACCAACATAATAGAGATACAGAAACACCGTGGCCCCTTTCTTTGAGATAACTCTGCACTGTTGCGAGCTGCAAATGCCACTTCCAGCTTAGCTGTGCAGAGGAAGAACAACAAGAAGAAGAAATATCTCGAAATATGTCCGTCAGGCCCCTTCCCTTGAGATATATCTGCAAATATCTCGGAAACGAAGCGAGCTATGGCAAAATGTTAAGAGACCTTTTTTGTAGAGAATTAAGTTTCCTACCTTTTATGTTCTATGATATTTTTTGATCAGATGCGTAGTTCTCGAGATATATCAAGATATTTAAAAGTTCCGAAGCCGCACCAACATAATAGAGATACAGAAACACCGTGGCCCCTTTCTTTGAGATAACTCTGCACTATTGCGAGCTGCAAATGCCACTTCCAGCTTAGCTGTGTAGAGGAAGAACAACAAGAAGAAGAAATATCTCGAAATATGTCCGTCAGGCCCCTTCCCTTGAGATATATCTGCAAATATCTCGGAAACGAAGCGAGCTATGGCAAAATGTTAAGAGACCTTTTTTGTAGAGAATTATGTTTCCTACAATTTATGTTCTATGATATTTTTTGATCAGAAGCGTAGTTTTCGAGATATATCGAGATATTTAAAAGTTCCGAAGCCGCACCAACATAATAGAGATACAGAAACACCGTGGCCCCTTTCTTTGAGATAACTCTGCACTAGTGCGAGCCGCAAATGCCACTTCCAGCTTAGCTATGCAGAAGAAGAACAACAAGAAGAAGAAATATCTCGAAATATGTCCGTCAGGCCCCTTCCCTTGAGATAAATATGCAAATATCTCGGAAACAAAGCGAGCTATGGCAAAATGTTAAGAGACCTTTTTTGTAGAGAATTAAGTTTCCTACTTTTTATGTTCTATGATATTTTTTGATCAGATACGTAGTTCTCGAGATATATCAAGATATTTAAAAGTTCCGAAGCCGCACCAACATAATAGAGATACAGAAACACCGTGGCCCCTTTCTTTGAGATAACTCTGCACTATTGCGAGCTGGAAATGCCACTTCCAGTTTAGCTGTGCAGAAGAAGAACAACAAGAAGAAGAAATATCTCGAAATATGTCCGTTAGGCCCCTTCCCTTGAGATAAATCTGCAAATATCTCGGAAACAAAGCGAGCTATGGCAAAATGTTAAGAGACCTTTTTTGTAGAGAATTAAGTTTCCTACTTTTTATGTTCTATGATAGTTTTTGATCAGAAGCGTAGTTTTCGAGATATATCGAGATATTTAAAAGTTCCGAAGCCGCACCAACATAATAGAGATACAGAAACACCGTGGCCCCTTTCTTTGAGATAACTCTGCACTATTGCGAGCTGCAAATGCCACTTCCAGCTTAGCTGTGCAGAGGAAGAACAACAAGAAGAAGAAATATCTCGAAATATGTCCGTCAGGCCCCTTCCCTTGAGATATATCTGCAAATATCTCGGAAACGAAGCGAGCTATGGCAAAATGTTAAGAGACCTTTTTTGTAGAGAATTAAGTTTCCTACCTTTTATGTTCTATGATATTTTTTGATCAGATGCGTAGTTCTCGAGATATATCAAGATATTTAAAAGTTCCGAAGCCGCACCAACATAATAGAGATACAGAAACACCGTGGCCCCTTTCTTTGAGATAACTCTGCACTATTGCGAGCTGCAAATGCCACTTCCAGCTTAGCTGTGTAGAGGAAGAACAACAAGAAGAAGAAATATCTCGAAATATGTCCGTCAGGCCCCTTCCCTTGAGATATATCTGCAAATATCTCGGAAACGAAGCGAGCTATGGCAAAATGTTAAGAGACCTTTTTTGTAGAGAATTATGTTTCCTACAATTTATGTTCTATGATATTTTTTGATCAGAAGCGTAGTTTTCGAGATATATCGAGATATTTAAAAGTTCCGAAGCCGCACCAACATAATAGAGATACAGAAACACCGTGGCCCCTTTCTTTGAGATAACTCTGCACTAGTGCGAGCCGCAAATGCCACTTCCAGCTTAGCTGTGCAGAAGAAGAACAACAAGAAGAAGAAATATCTCGAAATATGTCCGTCAGGCCCCTTCCCTTGAGATAAATATGCAAATATCTCGGAAACGAAGCGAGCTATGGCAAAATGTTAAGAGACCTTTTTTGTAGAGAATTAAGTTTCCTACTTTTTATGTTCTATGATATTTTTTGATCAGATGCGTAGTTCTCGAGATATATCAAGATATTTAAAAGTTCCGAAGCCGCACCAACATAATAGAGATACAGAAACACCGTGGCCCCTTTCTTTGAGATAACTCTGCACTATTGCGAGCTGTAAATGCCACTTCCAGCTTAGCTGTGCAGAGGAAGAACAACAAGAAGAAGAAATATCTCGAAATATGTCCGTCAGGCCCCTTCCCTTGAGATAAATCTGCAAATATCTCGGAAACAAAGCGAGCTATGGCAAAATGTTAAGAGACCTTTTTTGTAGAGAATTAAGTTTCCTACTTTTTATGTTCTATGATATTTTTTGATCAGAAGCGTAGTTTTCGAGATATATCGAGATATTTAAAAGTTCCGAAGCCGCACCAACATAATAGAGATACAGAAACACCGTGGCCCCTTTCTTTGAGATAACTCTGCACTAGTGCGAGCCGCAAATGCCACTTCCAGCTTAGCTGTGCAGAAGAAGAACAACAAGAAGAAGAAATATCTCGAAATATTTCCGTCAGGCCCCTTCCCTTGAGATAAATATGCAAATATCTCGGAAACGAAGCGAGCTATGGCAAAATGTTAAGAGACCTTTTTTGTAGAGAATTAAGTTTCCTACTTTTTATGTTCTATGATATTTTTTGATCAGATGCGTAGTTCTCGAGATATATCGAGATATTTAAAAGTTCCGAAGCTGCACCAACATAATAGAGATACAGAAACACCGTGGCCCCTTTCTTTGAGATAACTCTGCACTAGTGCGAGCCGCAAATGCCACTTCCAGCTTAGCTGTGCAGAAGAAGAACAACAAGAAGAAGAAATATCTCGAAATATGTCCGTCAGGCCCCTTCCCATGAGATAAATATGCAAATATCTCGGAAACGAAGCGAGCTATGGCAAAATGTTAAGAGACCTTCTTTGTAGAGAATTAAGTTTCCTACTTTTTATGTTCTATGATATTTTTTGATCAGATGCGTAGTTCTCGAGATATATCAAGATATTTAAAAGTTCCGAAGCCGCACCAACATAATAGAGATACAGAAACACCGTGGCCCCTTTCTTTGAGATAACTCTGCACTATTGCGAGCTGCAAATGCCACCTCCAGCTTAGCTGTGCAGAGGAAGAACAACAAGAAGAAGAAATATCTCGAAATATGTCCGTCAGGCCAGTTCCTTTGAGCTGAATCTGCAAATATCTCGGAAACGAAGCGAGCTATGGCAAAATGTTAAGAGACGTTTATTGTAGAGAATTAAGTTTCCTACTTTTTATGTTCTATGATATTTTTTGATCAGAAGCGTAGTTTTCGAGATATATCGAGATATTTAAAAGTTCCGAAGCCGCACCAACATAATAGAGATACAGAAACACCGTGGCCCCTTTCTTTGAGATAACTCTGCACTAGTGCGAGCCGCAAATGCCACTTCCAGCTTAGCTGTGCAGAAGAAGAACAACAAGAAGAAGAAATATCTCGAAATATTTCCGTCAGGCCCCTTCCCTTGAGATAAATATGCAAATATCTCGGAAACGAAGCGAGCTATGGCAAAATGTTAAGAGACCTTTTTTGTAGAGAATTAAGTTTCCTACTTTTTATGTTCTATGATATTTTTTGATCAGATGCGTAGTTCTCGAGATATATCGAGATATTTAAAAGTTCCGAAGCTGCACCAACATAATAGAGATACAGAAACACCGTGGCCCCTTTCTTTGAGATAACTCTGCACTAGTGCGAGCCGCAAATGCCACTTCCAGCTTAGCTGTGCAGAAGAAGAACAACAAGAAGAAGAAATATCTCGAAATATGTCCGTCAGGCCCCTTCCCATGAGATAAATATGCAAATATCTCGGAAACGAAGCGAGCTATGGCAAAATGTTAAGAGACCTTCTTTGTAGAGAATTAAGTTTCCTACTTTTTATGTTCTATGATATTTTTTGATCAGATGCGTAGTTCTCGAGATATATCAAGATATTTAAAAGTTCCGAAGCCGCACCAACATAATAGAGATACAGAAACACCGTGGCCCCTTTCTTTGAGATAACTCTGCACTATTGCGAGCTGCAAATGCCACTTCCAGCTTAGCTGTGCAGAGGAAGAACAACAAGAAGAAGAAATATCTCGAAATATGTCCGTCAGGCCAGTTCCTTTGAGCTGAATCTGCAAATATCTCGGAAACGAAGCGAGCTATGGCAAAATGTTAAGAGACGTTTATTGTAGAGAATTATGTTTCCTACAATTTATGTTCTATGATATTTTTTGATCAGAAGCGTAGTTCTCGAGATATATCAAGATATTTAAAAGTTCCGAAGCCGCACCAACATAATAGAGATACAGAAACACCGTGGCCCCTCTCTTTGAGATAACTCTGCACTATTGCGAGCTGGAAATGCCACTTCCAGTTTAGCTGTGCAGAAGAAGAACAACAAGAAGCAAAAATATCTCGAAATATGTCCGTTAGGCCCCTTCCCTTGAGATAAATCTGCAAATATCTCGGAAACGAAGCGAGCTATGGGCAAAATGTTAAGAGACCTTATTTGTAGAGAATTAAGTTTCCTACCTTTTACGTTCTATGATATTTTTTGATCAGATGCGTAGTTCTCGAGATATATCAAGATATTTAAAAGTTCCGAAGCCGCACCAACATAATAGAGATACAGAAACACCGTGGCCCCTTTCTTTGAGATAACTCTGCACTATTGCGAGCTGCAAATGCCACTTCCAGCTTAGCTGTGCAGAAGAAGAACAACAAGAAGAAGAAATATCTCGAAATATGTCCGTTAGGCCCCTTCCCTTGAGATAAATCTGCAAATATCTCGGAAACGAAGCG
Organism: Osmia lignaria lignaria; assembly: GCF_051020975.1. Classification (NCBI taxonomy): domain Eukaryota; kingdom Metazoa; phylum Arthropoda; class Insecta; order Hymenoptera; family Megachilidae; genus Osmia; species Osmia lignaria. Next base: position 3,089,745 of record NW_027478164.1, read on the forward strand.
AGCTATGGTAAAATGTTAAGAGACCTTTTTTGTAGAGAATTAAGTTTCCTACTTTTTATGTTCTATGATATTTTTTGATCAGATGCGTAGTTCTCGAGATATATCAAGATATTTAAAAGTTCCGAAGCCGCACCAACATAATAGAGATACAGAAACACCGTGGCCCCTTTCTTTGAGATAACTCTGCACTATTGCGAGCTGCAAATGCCACTTCCAGCTTAGCTGTGCAGAAGAAGAACAACAAGATGAAGAAATATTTCGAAATATGTCCGTTAGGCCCCTTCCCTTGAGATAAATCTGCAAATATCTCGGAAACGAAGAGAGCTATGGCAAAATGTTAAGAGACCTTTTTTGTAGAGAATTAAGTTTCCTACTTTTCATGTTCTATGATATTTTTTGATCAGATGCGCAGTTCTCGAGATATATCAAGATATTTACAAGTTCCGAAGCAGCACCAACATAATAGAGATACAGAAACACCGTGGCCCCTTTCTTTGAGATAACTCTGCACTAGTGCGAGCCGCAAATGCCACTTCCAGCTTAGCTGTGCAGAAGAAGAACAACAAGAAGAAGAAATATCTCGAAATATGTCCGTCAGGCCCCTTCCCTTGAGATAAATCTGCAAATATCTCGGAAACGAAGCGAGCTATGGCAAAATGTTAAGAGACCTTTTTTGTAGAGAATTAAGTTTCCTACTTTTCATGTTCTATGATATTTTTTGATCAGATGCGCAGTTCTCGAGATATATCAAGATATTTAAAAGTTCCGAAGCCGCACCAACATAATAGAGATACAGAAACACCGTGGCCCCTTTCTTTGAGATATCTCTGCACTATTGCGAGCTGCAAATGCCACTTCCAGCTTAGCTGTGCAGAAGAAGAACAACAAGAAGAAGAAATATCTCGAAATATGTCCGTCAGGCCCCTTCCCTTGACATAAATCTGCAAATATCTCGGAAACGAAGCGAGCTATGGCAAAATGTTAAGAGACCTTATTTGTAGAGAATTAAGTTTCCTACTTTTTACGTTCTATGATATTTTTTGATCAGATGCGTAGTTCTCGAGATATATCAAGATATTTAAAAGTTCCGAAACCGCACCAACATAATAGAGATACAGAAACACCGTGGCCCCTTTCTTTGAGATATCTCTGCACTATTGCGAGCTGCAAATGCCACTTCCAGCATAGCTGTGCAGAAGAAGAACAACAAGAAGAAGAAATATCTCGAAATATGTCCGTCAGGCCCCTTCCCTTGACATAAATCTGCAAATATCTCGGAAACGAAGCGAGCTATGGCAAAATGTTAAGAGACCTTATTTGTAGAGAATTAAGTTTCCTACTTTTTACGTTCTATGATATTTTTTGATCAGATGCGTAGTTCTCGAGATATATCAAGATATTTAAAAGTTCCGAAGCCGCACCAACATAATAGAGATACAGAAACACCGTGGCCCCTTTCTTTGAGATAACTCTGCACTATTGCGAGCTGTAAATGCCACTTCCAGCTTAGCGGTGCAGAAGAAGAACAACAAGAAGAAGAAATATCTCGAAATATGTCCGTCAGGCCCCTTCCCTTGAGATATATCTGCAAATATCTCGGAAACGAAGCGAGCTATGGCAAAATGTTAAGAGACCTTTTTTGTAGAGAATTATGTTTCCTATAATTTATGTTCTATGATATTTTTTGATCAGATGCGTAGTTCTCGAGATATATCAAGATATTTAAAAGTTCCGAAGCCGCACCAACATAATAGAGATACAGAAACACTGTGGCCCCTTTCTTTGAGATAACTCTGCACTAGTGCGAGCCGCAAATGCCACTTCCAGCTTAGCTGTGCAGAAGAAGAACAACAAGAAGAAGAAATATCTCGAAATATGTCCGTCAGGCCCCTTCCCTTGAGATAAGTCTGCAAATATCTCGGAAACGAAGCGAGCTATGGCAAAATGTTAAGAGACCTTATTTGTAGAGAATTAAGTTTCCTACTTTTTACGTTCTATGATATTTTTTGATCAGATGCGTAGTTCTCGAGATATATCAAGATATTTAAAAGTTCCGAAACCGCACCAACATAATAGAGATACAGAAACACCGTGGCCCCTTTCTTTGAGATATCTCTGCACTATTGCGAGCTGCAAATGCCACTTCCAGCTTAGCTGTGCAGAAGAAGAACAACAAGAAGAAGAAATATCTCGAAATATGTCCGTCAGGCCCCTTCCCTTGACATAAATCTGCAAATATCTCGGAAACGAAGCGAGCTATGGCAAAATGTTAAGAGACCTTATTTGTAGAGAATTAAGTTTCCTACTTTTTACGTTCTATGATATTTTTTGATCAGATGCGTAGTTCTCGAGATATATCAAGATATTTAAAAGTTCCGAAGCCGCACCAACATAATAGAGATACAGAAACACCGTGGCCCCTTTCTTTGAGATAACTCTGCACTATTGCGAGCTGCAAATGCCACTTCCAGCTTAGCTGTGCAGAAGGAGAACAACAAGAAGAAGAAATATCTCGAAATATGTCCGTCAGGCCCCTTCCCTTGAGATAAATCTGCAAATATCTCGGAAACGAAGCGAGCTATGGCAAAATGTTAAGAGACCTTATTTGTAGAGAATTAAGTTTCCTACTTTTTACGTTCTATGATATTTTTTGATCAGATGCGTAGTTCTCGAGATATATCAAGATATTTAAAAGTTCCGAAGCCGCACCAACATAATAGAGATACAGAAACACTGTGGCCCCTTTCTTTGAGATAACTCTGCACTAGTGCGAGCCGCAAATGCCACTTCCAGCTTAGCTGTGCAGAAGAAGAACAACAAGAAGAAGAAATATCTCGAAATATGTCCGTCAGGCCCCTTCCCTTGAGATAAATCTGCAAATATCTCGGAAACGAAGCGAGCTATGGCAAAATGTTAAGAGACCTTATTTGTAGAGAATTAAGTTTCCTACTTTTTACGTTCTATGATATTTTTTGATCAGATGCGTAGTTCTCGAGATATATCAAGATATTTAAAAGTTCCGAAACCGCACCAACATAATAGAGATACAGAAACACCGTGGCCCCTTTCTTTGAGATATCTCTGCACTATTGCGAGCTGCAAATGCCACTTCCAGCTTAGCTGTGCAGAAGAAGAACAACAAGAAGAAGAAATATCTCGAAATATGTCCGTCAGGCCCCTTCCCTTGACATAAATCTGCAAATATCTCGGAAACGAAGCGAGCTATGGCAAAATGTTAAGAGACCTTATTTGTAGAGAATTAAGTTTCCTACTTTTTACGTTCTATGATATTTTTTGATCAGATGCGTAGTTCTCGAGATATATCAAGATATTTAAAAGTTCCGAAGCCGCACCAACATAATAGAGATACAGAAACACCGTGGCCCCTTTCTTTGAGATAACTCTGCACTATTGCGAGCTGCAAATGCCACTTCCAGCTTAGCTGTGCAGAAGGAGAACAACAAGAAGAAGAAATATCTCGAAATATGTCCGTCAGGCCCCTTCCCTTGAGATAAATCTGCAAATATCTCGGAAACGAAGCGAGCTATGGCAAAATGTTAAGAGACCTTATTTGTAGAGAATTAAGTTTCCTACTTTTTACGTTCTATGATATTTTTTGATCAGATGCGTAGTTCTCGAGATATATCAAGATATTTAAAAGTTCCGAAACCGCACCAACATAATAGAGATACAGAAACACCGTGGCCCCTTTCTTTGAGATATCTCTGCACTATTGCGAGCTGCAAATGCCACTTCCAGCTTAGCTGTGCAGAAGAAGAACAACAAGAAGAAGAAATATCTCGAAATATGTCCGTCAGGCCCCTTCCCTTGACATAAATCTGCAAATATCTCGGAAACGAAGCGAGCTATGGCAAAATGTTAAGAGACCTTATTTGTAGAGAATTAAGTTTCCTACTTTTTACGTTCTATGATATTTTTTGATCAGATGCGTAGTTCTCGAGATATATCAAGATATTTAAAAGTTCCGAAGCCGCACCAACATAATAGAGATACAGAAACACCGTGGCCCGTTTCTTTGAGATAACTCTGCACTATTGCGAGCTGCAAATGCCACTTCCAGCTTAGCTGTGCAGAAGAAGAACAACAAGAAGAAGAAATATCTCGAAATATGTCCGTCAGGCCAGTTCCTTTGAGCTGAATCTGCAAATATCTCGGAAACGAAGCGAGCTATGGCAAAATGTTAAGAGACGTTTATTGTAGAGAATTATGTTTCCTACAATTTATGTTCTATGATATTTTTTGATCAGAAGCGTAGTTTTCGAGATATATCGAGATATTTAAAAGTTCCGAAGCCGCACCAACATAATAAAGATCCAGAAACACCGTGGCCCCTTTCTTTGAGATAACTGTGCACTAGTGCGAGCCGCAAATGCCACTTCCAGCTTAGCTGTGCAGAAGAAGAACAACAAGAAGAAGAAATATCTCGAAATATGTCCGTCAGGCCCCTTCCCTTGAGATAAATCTGCAAATATCTCGGAAACGAAGCGAGCTATGGCAAAATGTTAAGAGACCGTTTTTGTAGAGAATTAAGTTTCCTACTTTTTATGTTCTATGATATTTTTTGATCAGACGCGTAGTTCTCGAGATATATCAAGATATTTAAAAGTTCCGAAGCCGCACCAACATAATAGAGATACAGAAACACCGTGGCCCCTTTCATTGAGATAACTCTGCACTATTGCGAGCTGCAAATGCCACTTCCAGCTTAGCTGTGCAGAAGAAGAACAACAAGAAGAAGAAATATCTCGAAATATGTCCGTCAGGCCCCTTCCCTTGAGATAAATCTGCAAATATCTCGGAAACGAAGAGAGCTATGGCAAAATGTTAAGAGACCTTTTTTGTAGAGAATTAAGTTTCCTACTTTTCATGTTCTATGATATTTTTTGATCAGATGCGTAGTTCTCGAGATATATCAAGATATTTAAAAGTTCCGAAGCCGCACCAACATAATAGAGATACAGAAACACCGTGGCCCCTTTCTTTGAGATAACTCTGCACTAGTGCGAGCCGCAAATGCCACTTCCAGCTTAGCTGTGCAGAAGAAGAACAACAAGAAGAAGAAATATCTCGAAATATGTCCGTCAGGCCCCTTCCCTTGAGATAAATCTGCAAATATCTCGGAAACGAAGCGAGCTATGGCAAAATGTTAAGAGACCTTTTTTGTAGAGTATTATGTTTCCTACTTTTTATGTTCTATGATATTTTTTGATCAGACCCGTAGTTCTCGAGATATATCAAGATATTTAAAAGTTCCGAAGCCGCACCAACATAATAGAGATACAGAAACACCGTGGCCCCTTTCTTTGAGATAACTCTGCACTAGTGCGAGCCGCAAATGCCACTTCCAGCTTAGCTGTGCAGAAGAAGAACAACAAGAAGAAGAAATATCTCGAAATATGTCCGTCAGGCCCCTTCCCTTGAGATAAATCTGCAAATATCTCGGAAACGAAGCGAGCTATGGCAAAATGTTAAGAGACCTTTTTTGTAGAGAATTAAGTTTCCTACTTTTTATGTTCTATGATATTTTTTGATCAGATGCGTAGTTCTCGAGATATATCAAGATATTTAAAAGTTCCGAAGCCGCACCAACATAATAGAGATACAGAAACACCGTGGCCCCTTTCTTTGAGATAACTCTGCACTATTGCGAGCTGCAAATGCCACTTCCAGCTTAGCTGTGCAGAAGAAGAACAACAAGAAGAAGAAATATCTCGAAATATGTCCGTTAGGCCCGTTCCCTTGAGATAAATCTGCAAATATCTCGGAAACGAAGCGAGCTATGGCAAAATGTTAAGAGACCTTTTTTGTAGAGAATTAAGTTTCCTACTTTTTATGTTCTATGATATTTTTTGATCAGATGCGTAGTTCTCGAGATATATCAAGATATTTAAAAGTTCCGAAGCCGCACCAACATAATAGAAATACAGAAACACCGTGGCCCCTTTCTTTGAGATAACTCTGCACTATTGCGAGCCGCAAATGCCACTTCCAGCTTAGCTGTGCAGAAGAAGAACAACAAGAAGAAGAAATATCTCGAAATATGTCCGTCAGGCCCCTTCCCTTGAGATAAATATGCAAATATCTCGGAAACGAAGCGAGCTATGGCAAAATGTTAAGAGACCTTTTTTGTAGAGAATTAAGTTTCCTACTTTTTATGTTCTATGATATTTTTTGATCAGATGCGTAGTTCTCGAGATATATCAAGATATTTAAAAGTTCCGAAGCCGCACCAACATAATAGAGATACAGAAACACCGTGGCCCCTTTCTTTGAGATAACTCTGCACTATTGCGAGCTGGAAATGCCACTTCCAGTTTAGCTGTGCAGAAGAAGAACAACAAGAAGAAGAAATATCTCGAAATATGTCCGTTAGGCCCCTTCCCTTGAGATAAATCTGCAAATATCTCGGAAACGAAGCGAGCTATGGCAAAATGTTAAGAGACCTTTTTTGTAGAGAATTAAGTTTCCTACTTTTTATGTTGTATGATATTTTTTGATCAGAAACGTAGTTTTCGAGATATATCGAGATATTTAAAAGTTCCGAAGCCGCACCAACATAATAGAGATACAGAAACACCGTGGCCCCTTTCTTTGAGATAACTCTGCACTGTTGCGAGCTGCAAATGCCACTTCCAGCTTAGCTGTGCAGAGGAAGAACAACAAGAAGAAGAAATATCTCGAAATATGTCCGTCAGGCCCCTTCCCTTGAGATATATCTGCAAATATCTCGGAAACGAAGCGAGCTATGGCAAAATGTTAAGAGACCTTTTTTGTAGAGAATTAAGTTTCCTACCTTTTATGTTCTATGATATTTTTTGATCAGATGCGTAGTTCTAGAGATATATCAAGATATTTAAAAGTTCCGAAGCCGCACCAACATAATAGAGATACAGAAACAGCGTGGCCCCTTTCTTTGAGATAACTCTGCACTATTGCGAGCTGTAAATGCGACTTCCAGCTTAGCTGTGCAGAAGAAGAACAACAAGAAGAAGAAATATCTCGAAATATGTCCGTCAGGCCCCTTCCCTTGAGATATATCTGCAAATATCTCGGAAACGAAGCGAGCTATGGCAAAATGTTAAGAGACCTTTTTTGTAGAGAATTATGTTTCCTACAATTCATGTTCTATGATATTTTTTGGTCAGAAGCGTAATTTTCGAGATATATCGAGATATTTAAAAGTTCCAAAGCCGCACCAACATAATAGAGATACAGAAACACCGTGGCCCCTTTCTTTGAGATAACTCTGCACTAGTGCGAGCCGCAAATGCCACTTCCAGCTTAGCTGTGCAGAAGAAGAACAACAAGAAGAAGAAATATCTCGAAATATGTCCGTCAGGCCCCTTCCCTTGAGATAAATCTGCAAATATCTCGGAAACGAAGCGAGCTATGGCAAAATGTTGAGAGACCTTATTTGTAGAGAATTAAGTTTCCTACCTTTTACGTTCTATGATATTTTTTGATCAGATGCGTAGTTCTCGAGATATATCAAGATATTTAAAAGTTCCGAAACCGCACCAACATAATAGAGATACATAAACACCGTGACCCCTTTCTTTGAGATAACTCTGCACTAGTGCGAGCCGCAAATGCCACTTCCAGCTTAGCTGTGCAGAAGAAGAACAACAAGAAGAAGAAATATCTCGAAATATGTCCGTTAGGCCCCTTCCCTTGAGATAAATCTGCAAATATCTCGGAAACGAAGCGAGCTATGGCAAAATGTTAAGAGACCTTTTTTGTAGAGAATTAAGTTTCCTACTTTTTATGTTCTATGATATTTTTCGATCAGATGCGTAGTTCTCGAGATATATCAAGATACTTAAAAGTTCCGAAGCCGCACCAACATAATAGAGATACAGAAACACCGTGGCCCCTTTCTTTGAGATAACTCTGCACTATTGCGAGCTGGAAATGCCACTTCCAGTTTAGCTGTGCAGAAGAAGAACAACAAGAAGAAGAAATATCTCGAAATATGTCCGTTAGGCCCCTTCCCTTGAGATAAATCTGCAAATATCTCGGAAACGAAGCGAGCTATGGCAAAATCTTAAGAGACCTTTTTTGTAGAGAATTAAGTTTCCTACTTTTTATGTTCTATGATATTTTTTGATCAGATACGTAGTTCTCGAGATATATCAAGATATTTAAAAGTTCCGAAGCCGCACCAACATAATAGAGATACAGAAACACCGTGGCCCCTTTCTTTGAGATAACTCTGCACTATTGCGAGCTGCAAATGCCACTTCCAGCTTAGCTGTGCAGAAGAAGAACAACAAGAAGAAGAAATATCTCGAAATATGTCCGTTAGGCCCCTTCCCTTGAGATAAATCTGCAAATATCTCGGAAACGAAGCGAGCTATGGCAAAATGTTAAGAGACCTTTTTTGTAGAGAATTATGTTTCCTACAATTTATGTTCTATGATATTTTTTGATCAGAAGCGTAGTTTTCGAGATATATCGAGATATTTAAAAGTTCCGAAGCCGCACAAACATAATAGAGATACAGAAACACCGTGGCCCCTTTCTTTGAGATAACTCTGCACTAGTGCGAGCCGCAAATGCCATTTCCAGCTTAGCTGTGCAGAAGAAGAACAACAAGAAGAAGAAATATCTCGAAATATGTCCGTCAGGCCCCTTCCCTTGAGATAAATCTGCAAATATCTCGGAAACGAAGCGAGCTATGGCAAAATGTTAAGAGACCTTTTTTGTAGAGAATTAAGTTTCCTACTTTTTATGTTCTATGATATTTTTTGATCAGAAGCGTAGTTTTCGAGATATATCAAGATATTTAAAAGTTCCGAAGCCGCACCAACATAATAGAGATACAGAAACACCGTGGCCCCTTTCTTTCAGATAACTATGCACTATTGCGAGCTGCAAATGCCACTTCCAGCTTAGCTGTGCAGAAGAACAACAAGAAGAAGAAATATCTCGAAATATGTCCGTCAGGCCCCTTCCCTTGAGATAAATCTGCAAATATCTCGGAAACGAAGAGAGCTATGGCAAAATGTTAAGAGACTTTTTTTGTAGAGAATTAAGTTTCCTACTTTTTATTTTCTATGATATTTTTTGATCTGATGCGTAGTTCTCGAGATATATCAAGATATTTAAAAGTTCCGAAGCCGCACCAACATAATAGAGATACAGAAACACCGTGGCCCCTTTCTTTGAGATAACTCTGCACTATTGCGAGCTGGAAATGCCACTTCCAGCTTAGCTGTGCAGACGAAGAACAACAAGAAGAAGAAATATCTCGAAATATGTCCGTCAGGCCCCTTCCCTTGAGATATATCAGCAAATATCTCGGAAACGAAGCGAGCTATGGCAAAATGTTAAGAGACCTTTTTTGTAGAGAATTATGTTTCCTACAATTTATGTTCTATGATATTTTTTGATCAGAAGCGTAGTTTTCGAGATACATCGAGATATTTAAAAGTTCCGAAGCCGCACCAACATAATAGAGATACAGAAACACCGTGGCCCCTTTCTTTGAGATAACTCTGCACTAGTGCGAGCCGCAAATGCCACTTCCAGCTTAGCTGTGCAGAAGAAGAACAACAAGAAGAAGAAATATCTCGAAATATGTCCGTCAGGCCCCTTCCCTTGAGATAAATCTGCAAATATCTCGGAAACGAAGAGAGCTATGGCAAAATGTTAAGAGACCTTTTTTGTAGAGAATTAAGTTTCCTACTTTTTATGTTCTATGATATTTTTTGATCAGATGCGTAGTTCTCGAGATATATCAAGATATTTAAAAGTTCCGAAGCCGCACCAACATAATAGAGATACAGAAACACCGTGGCCCCTTTCTTTGAGATAACTCTGCACTATTGCGAGCTGCAAATGCCACTTCCAGCTTAGCTGTGCAGAAGAAGAACAACAAGAAGAAGAAATATCTCGAAATATGTCCGTTAGGCCCCTTCCCTTGAGATAAATCTGCAAATATCTCGGAAACGAAGCGAGCTATGGCAAAATGTTAAGAGACCTTTTTTGTAGAGAATTATGTTTCCTACAATTTATGTTCTATGATATTTTTTGATCAGAAGCGTAGTTTTCGAGATATATCGAGATATTTAAAAGTTCCGAAGCCGCACCAACATAATAGAGATACAGAAACACCGTGGCCCCTTTCTTTGAGATAACTCTGCACTAGTGCGAGCCGCAAATGCCATTTCCAGCTTAGCTGTGCAGAAGAAGAACAACAAGAAGAAGAAATATCTCGAAATATGTCCGTCAGGCCCCTTCCCTTGAGATAAATCTGCAAATATCTCGGAAACGAAGCGAGCTATGGCAAAATGTTAAGAGACCTTTTTTGTAGAGAATTAAGTTTCCTACTTTTTATGTTCTATGATATTTTTTGATCAGAAGCGTAGTTTTCGAGATATATCAAGATATTTAAAAGTTCCGAAGCCGCACCAACATAATAGAGATACAGAAACACCGTGGCCCCTTTCTTTCAGATAACTATGCACTATTGCGAGCTGCAAATGCCACTTCCAGCTTAGCTGTGCAGAAGAACAACAAGAAGAAGAAATATCTCGAAATATGTCCGTCAGGCCCCTTCCCTTGAGATAAATCTGCAAATATCTCGGAAACGAAGAGAGCTATGGCAAAATGTTAAGAGACTTTTTTTGTAGAGAATTAAGTTTCCTACTTTTTATGTTCTATGATATTTTTTGATCTGATGCGTAGTTCTCGAAATATATCAAGATATTTAAAAGTTCCGAAGCCGCACCAACATAATAGAGATACAGAAACACCGTGGCCCCTTTCTTTGAGATAACTCTGCACTATTGCGAGCTGGAAATGCCACTTCCAGCTTAGCTGTGCAGAAGAAGAACAACAAGAAGAAGAAATATCTCGAAATATGTCCGTCAGGCCCCTTCCCTTGAGATATATCAGCAAATATCTCGGAAACGAAGCGAGCTATGGCAAAATGTTAAGAGACCTTTTTTGTAGAGAATTATGTTTCCTACAATTTATGTTCTATGATATTTTTTGATCAGAAGCGTAGTTTTCGAGATACATCGAGATATTTAAAAGTTCCGAAGCCGCACCAACATAATAGAGATACAGAAACACCGTGGCCCCTTTCTTTGAGATAACTCTGCACTAGTGCGAGCCGCAAATGCCACTTCCAGCTTAGCTGTGCAGAAGAACAACAAGAAGAAGAAATATCTCGAAATATGTCCGTCAGGCCCCTTCCCTTGAGATAAATCTGCAAATATCTCGGAAACGAAGCGAGCTATGACAAAATGTTAAGAGACGTTTTTTATAGAGAATTATGTTTCCTACAATTTATGCTCTATGATATTTTTTGATCAGAAGCGTAGTTTTCGAGATATATCGAGATATTTAAAAGTTCCGAAGCCGCACCAACATAATAGGGATACAGAAACACCGTGGCCCCTTTCTTTGAGATAACTCTGCACTAGTGCGAGCCGCAAATGCCACTTCCAGCTTAGCTGTGCAGAAGAAGAACAACAAGAAGAAGAAATATCTCGAAATATGTCCGTCGGGCCCCTTCCCTTGAGATAAATCTGCAAATATCTCGGAAACGAAGCGAGCTATGGCAAAATGTTAAGAGACGTTTTTTATAGAGAATTATGTTTCCTACAATTTATGTTCTATGATATTTTTTGATCAGAAGCGTAGTTTTCGAGATATATCGAGATATTTAAAAGTTCCGAAGCCGCACCAACATAATAGGGATACAGAAACACCGTGGCCCCTTTCTTTGAGATAACTCTGCACTATTGCGAGCTGGAAATGCCACTTCCAGTTTAGCTGTGCAGAAGAAGAACAACAAGAAGAAGAAATATCTCGAAATATGTCCGTTAGGCCCCTTCCCGTGAGATAAATCTGCAAATATCTCGGAAACGAAGCGAGCTATGGCAAAATGTTAAGAGACCTCTTTTGTAGAGAATTAAGTTTCCTACTTGTTATGTTCTATGATATTTTTTGATCAGATGCGTAGTTCTCGAGATATATCAAGATATTTAAAAGTTCCGAAGCCGCACCAACATAATAGAGATACAGAAACACCGTGGCCCCTTTCTTTGAGATAACTCTGCACTATTGCGAGCTGCAAATGCCACTTCCAGCTTAGCTGTGCAGAAGAAGAACAACAAGAAGAAGAAATATCTCGAAATATGTCCGTCAGGCCAGTTCCTTTGAGCTGAATCTGCAAATATCTCGGAAACGAAGCGAGCTATGGCAAAATGTTAAGAGACGTTTTTTGTAGAGAATTATGTTTCCTACAATTTATGTTCTATGATATTTTTTGATCAGAAGCGTAGTTTTCGAGATATATCGAGATATTTAAAAGTTCCGAAGCCGCACCAACATAATAGAGATACAGAAACACCGTGGCCGCTTTCTTTGAGATAACTCTGCACTAGTGCGAGCCGCAAATGCCACTTCCAGCTTAGCTGTGCAGAAGAAGAACAACAAGAAGAAGAAATATCTCGAAATATGTCCGTCAGGCCCCTTCCCTTGAGATAAATCTGCAAATATCTCGGAAACGAAGCGAGCTATGGCAAAATGTTAAGAGACCGTTTTTGTAGAGAATTAAGTTTCCTACTTTTTATGTTGTATGATATTTTTTGATCAGACGCGTAGTTCTCGAGATATATCAAGATATTTAAAAGTTCCGAAGCCGCACCAACATAATAGAGATACAGAAACACCGTGGCCCCTTTCTTTGAGATAACTCTGCACTATTGCGAGCTGCAAATGCCACTTCCAGCTTAGCTGTGCAGAAGAAGAACAACAAGAAGAAGAAATATCTCGAAATATGTCCGTCAGGCCCCTTCCCTTGAGATAAATCTGCAAATATCTCGGAAACCAAGAGAGCTATGGCAAAATGTTAAGAGACCTTTTTTGTAGAGGGTTATGTTTCCTACAATTTATGTTCTATGATATTTTTTGATCAGAAGCGTAGTTTTCGAGATATATCGAGATATTTAAAAGTTCCGAAGCCGCACCAACATAATAGAGATACAGAAACACCGTGACCCCTTTCTTTGGGATAACTCTGCACTATTGCGAGCTGCAAATGCCACTTCCAGCTTTGCTGTGCAGAAGAAGAACAACAAGAAGAAGAAATATCTCGAAATATGTCCGTCAGACCCCTTCCCTTGAGATGAATCTGCAAATATCTCGGAAACGAAGCGAGCTATGGCAAAATGTTAAGAGACCTTTTTTGTAGAGAATAATGTTTCCTACCATTTACGTTCTATGATATTTTTTGATCAGAAGCCTAGTTTTCGAGATATATCGAGATATTTAAAAGTTCCGAAGCCGCACCAACATAATAGAGATACAGAAACACCGTGGCCCCTTTCTTTGAGATAACTCTGCACTATTGCGAGCTGGAAATGCCACTTCCAGTTTAGCTGTGCAGAAGAAGAACAACAAGAAGAAGAAATATCTCGAAATATGTCCGTCAGGCCCCTTCCCTTGAGATAAATCTGCAAATATCTCGGAAACCAAGCGAGCTATGGCAAAATGTTAAGAGACCTTTTTTGTAGAGAATTAAGTTTCCTACTTTTTATCTTCTATGATATTTTTTGATCAGATGCGTAGTTCTCGAGATATATCAAGATATTTATAAGTTCCGAAGCCGCACCAACATAATAGAGATACAGAAACACCGTGGCCGCTTTCTTTGAGATAACTCTGCACTAGTGCGAGCCGCAAATGCCACTTCCAGCTTAGCTGTGCAGAAGAAGAACAACAAGAAGAAGAAATATCTCGAAATATGTCCGTCAGGCCCCTTCCCTTGAGATAAATCTGCAAATATCTCGGAAACGAAGCGAGCTATGGCAAAATGTTAAGAGACCGTTTTTGTAGAGAATTAAGTTTCCTACTTTTTATGTTGTATGATATTTTTTGATCAGACGCGTAGTTCTCGAGATATATCAAGATATTTAAAAGTTCCGAAGCCGCACCAACATAATAGAGATACAGAAACACCGTGGCCCCTTTCTTTGAGATAACTCTGCACTATTGCGAGCTGCAAATGCCACTTCCAGCTTAGCTGTGCAGAAGAAGAACAACAAGAAGAAGAAATATCTCGAAATATGTCCGTCAGGCCCCTTCCCTTGAGATAAATCTGCAAATATCTCGGAAACCAAGAGAGCTATGGCAAAATGTTAAGAGACCTTTTTTGTAGAGGGTTATGTTTCCTACAATTTATGTTCTATGATATTTTTTGATCAGAAGCGTAGTTTTCGAGATATATCGAGATATTTAAAAGTTCCGAAGCCGCACCAACATAATAGAGATACAGAAACACCGTGACCCCTTTCTTTGGGATAACTCTGCACTATTGCGAGCTGCAAATGCCACTTCCAGCTTTGCTGTGCAGAAGAAGAACAACAAGAAGAAGAAATATCTCGAAATATGTCCGTCAGACCCCTTCCCTTGAGATGAATCTGCAAATATCTCGGAAACGAAGCGAGCTATGGCAAAATGTTAAGAGACCTTTTTTGTAGAGAATAATGTTTCCTACAATTTACGTTCTATGATATTTTTTGATCAGAAGCCTAGTTTTCGAGATATATCGAGATATTTAAAAGTTCCGAAGCCGCACCAACATAATAGAGATACAGAAACACCGTGGCCCCTTTCTTTGAGATAACTCTGCACTATTGCGAGCTGGAAATGCCACTTCCAGTTTAGCTGTGCAGAAGAAGAACAACAAGAAGAAGAAATATCTCGAAATATGTCCGTCAGGCCCCTTCCCTTGAGATAAATCTGCAAATATCTCGGAAACCAAGCGAGCTATGGCAAAATGTTAAGAGACCTTTTTTGTAGAGAATTAAGTTTCCTACTTTTTATCTTCTATGATATTTTTTGATCAGATGCGTAGTTCTCGAGATATATCAAGATATTTATAAGTTCCGAAGCCGCACCAACATAATAGAGATACAGAAACACCGTGGCTCCTCTCTTTGAGATAACTCTACACTATTGCGAGCTGCAAATGCCACTTCCAGCTTAGCTGTGCAGAGGAAGAACAACAAGAAGAAGAAATATCTCGAAATACGTCCGTCAGGCCCCTTCCCTTGAGATAAATCTGCAAATATCTCGGAAACAAAGCGAGCTATGGCAAAATGTTAAGAGACCTTTTTTGTAGAGAATTAAGTTTCCTACTTTTTATGTTCTATGATATTTTTCGATCAGAGGCGTAGTTCTCGAGATATATCAAGATATTTAAAAGTTCGGAAGCCGCACCAACATAATAGAGATACAGAAACACCGTGGCCCCTTTCTTTGAGATAACTCTGCACGATTGCGAGCTGGAAATGCCACTTCCAGTTTAGCTGTGCAGAAGAAGAACAACAAGAAGAAGAAATATCTCGAAATATGTCCATCAGGACCCTTCCCCTGAGATAAATCTGCAAATATCTCGGAAACGAAGCGAGCTATGGCAAAATGTTAAGAGACCTTTTTTGTAGAGAATAACGTTTCCTACAATTTACGTTCTATGATATTTTTTGATCAGAAGCGTAGTTTTCGAGATATATCGATATATTTAAAAGTTCCGAAGCCGCACCAACATAATAGAGATACAGAAACATCGTGGCCCCTTACTTTGAGATAACTCTGCACTATTGCGACCTGCAAATGCCACTTCCAGCTCAGCTGTGCAGAAGAAGAACAACAAGAAGAAGAAGTATCTCGAAATATGTCCGTCAGGCCCCTTCCCTTGAGATAAATCTGCAAATATCTCGGAAACGAAGCGAGCTATGGCAAAATGTTAAGAGACCTTTTTTGTAGAGAATTAAGTTTCCTACTTTTTATGTTCTACGATATTTTTTGATCAGATGCGTAGTTCTCGAGATATATCAAGATATTTAAAAGTTCCGAAGCCGCACCAACATAATAGAGATACAGAAACACCGTGACCCCTTTCTTTGGGATAACTCTGCACTATTGCGAGCTGCAAATGCCACTTCCAGCTTTGCTGTGCAGAAGAAGAACAACAAGAAGAAGAAATATCTCGAAATATGTCCGTCAGACCCCTTCCCTTGAGATGAATCTGCAAATATCTCGGAAACGAAGCGAGCTATGGCAAAATGTTAAGAGACCTTTTTTGTAGAGAATAATGTTTCCTACAATTTACGTTCTATGATATTTTTTGATCAGAAGCCTAGTTTTCGAGATATATCGAGATATTTAAAAGTTCCGAAGCCGCACCAACATAATAGAGATACAGAAACACCGTGGCCCCTTTCTTTGAGATAACTCTGCACTATTGCGAGCTGGAAATGCCACTTCCAGTTTAGCTGTGCAGAAGAAGAACAACAAGAAGAAGAAATATCTCGAAATATGTCCGTCAGGCCCCTTCCCTTGAGATAAATCTGCAAATATCTCGGAAACCAAGCGAGCTATGGCAAAATGTTAAGAGACCTTTTTTGTAGAGAATTAAGTTTCCTACTTTTTATCTTCTATGATATTTTTTGATCAGATGCGTAGTTCTCGAGATATATCAAGATATTTATAAGTTCCGAAGCCGCACCAACATAATAGAGATACAGAAACACCGTGGCCCCTCTCTTTGAGATAACTCTACACTATTGCGAGCTGCAAATGCCACTTCCAGCTTAGCTGTGCAGAGGAAGAACAACAAGAAGAAGAAATATCTCGAAATACGTCCGTCAGGCCCCTTCCCTTGAGATAAATCTGCAAATATCTCGGAAACGAAGCGAGCTATGGCAAAATGTTTAGAGACCTTTCTTGTAGAGAATTAAGTTTCCTACTTTTTATGTAGTATGATATTTTTAGATCAGATGCGTAGTTCTCGAGATATATTAAGATATTTAAAAGTTCCGAAGTCGCACCAACATAATAGAGATACAGAAACACCGTGGCCCCTTTCTTTGAGATAACTCTGCACTATTGCGCGCTGCAAATGCCACTTCCAGCTTAGCTGTGCAGAAGAAGAACAACAAGAAGAAGAAATATCTCGAAATATGTCCGTCAGGCCCCTTCCCTTGAGATAAATCTGCAAATATCTCGGAAACAAAGCGAGCTATGGCAAAATGTTAAGAGACCTTTTTTGTAGAGAATTAAGTTTCCTACTTTTTATGTTCTATGATATTTTTCGATCAGAGGCGTAGTTCTCGAGATATATCAAGATATTTAAAAGTTCGGAAGCCGCACCAACATAATAGAGATACAGAAACACCGTGGCCCCTTTCTTTGAGATAACTCTGCACGATTGCGAGCTGGAAATGCCACTTCCAGTTTAGCTGTGCAGAAGAAGAACAACAAGAAGAAGAAATATCTCGAAATATGTCCATCAGGACCCTTCCCCTGAGATAAATCTGCAAATATCTCGGAAACGAAGCGAGCTATGGCAAAATGTTAAGAGACCTTTTTTGTAGAGAATAACGTTTCCTACAATTTACGTTCTATGATATTTTTTGATCAGAAGCGTAGTTTTCGAGATATATCGATATATTTAAAAGTTCCGAAGCCGCACCAACATAATAGAGATACAGAAACATCGTGGCCCCTTTCTTTGAGATAACTCTGCACTATTGCGACCTGCAAATGCCACTTCCAGCTCAGCTGTGCAGAAGAAGAACAACAAGAAGAAGAAGTATCTCGAAATATGTCCGTCAGGCCCCTTCCCTTGAGATAAATCTGCAAATATCTCGGAAACGAAGCGAGCTATGGCAAAATGTTAAGAGACCTTTTTTGTAGAGAATTAAGTTTCCTACTTTTTATGTTCTACGATATTTTTTGATCAGATGCGTAGTTCTCGAGATATATCAAGATATTTAAAAGTTCCGAAGCCGCACCAACATAATAGAGATACAGAAACACCGTGGCCCCTTTCTTTGAGATAACTCTGCACTATTGCGAGCTGGAAATGCCACTTCCAGTTTAGCTGTGCAGAAGAAGAACAACAAGAAGAAGAAATATCTCGAAATATGTCCGTCTGGCCCCTTCCCTTGAGATAAATATGCAAATATCTCGGGAACGAAGCGAGGTATGGCAAAATGTTAAGAGACCTTTTTTGTAGAGAATTAAGTTTCCTACTTTTTATGTTCTATGATATTTTTTGATCAGATGCGTAGTTCTCGAGATATATCAAGATATTTAAAAGTTCCGAAGCCGCACCAACATAATAGAGATACAGAAACACCGTGGCCCCTTTCTTTGAGATAACTCTGCACTATTGCGAGCTGCAAATGCCACTTCCAGCTTAGCTGTGCAGAGGAAGAACAACAAGAAGAAGAAATATCTCGAAATATGTCCGTCAGGCCAGTTCCTTTGAGCTGAATCCGCAAATATCTCGGAAACGAAGCGAGCTATGGCAAAATGTTAAGAGACGTTTTTTGTAGAGAATTATGTTTCCTACAATTTATGTTCTATGATATTTTTTGATCAGAAGCGTAGTTTTCGAGATATATCGAGATATTTAAAAGTTCCGAAGCCGCACCAACATAATAGAGATACAGAAACACCGTGGCCCCTTTCTTTGAGATAACTGTGCACTAGTGCGAGCCGCAAATGCCACTTCCAGCTTAGCTGTGCAGAAGAAGAACAACAAGAAGAAGAAATATCTCGAAATATTTCCGTCAGGCCCCTTCCCTTGAGATATATCTGCAAATATCTCGGAAACGAAGCGAGCTATGGCAAAATGTTAAGAGACCGTTTTTGTAGAGAATTAAGTTTCCTACTTTTTATGTTGTATGATATTTTTTGATCAGACGCGTAGTTCTCGAGATATATCAAGATATTTAAAAGTTCCGAAGCCGCACCAACACAATAGAGATACAGAAACACCGTGGCCCCTTTCTTTGAGATAACTCTGCACTATTGCGAGCTGCAAATGCCACTTCCAGCTTAGCTGTGCAGAAGAAGAAAAACAAGAAGAAGAAATATCTCGAAATATGTCCGTCAGGCCCATTCCCTTGAGATAAATCTGCAAATATCTCGGAAACGAAGCGAGCTATGGCAAAATGTTAAGAGACCTTTTTTGTAGAGAATTAAGTTTCCTACTTTTTATGTTCTATGATATTTTTTGATCAGATGCGTAGTTTTCGAGATATATCGAGATATTTAAAAGTTCCGAAGACGCACCAACATAATAGAGATACAGAAACACCGTGGCCCCTTTCTTTGAGATAACTGTGCACTAGTGCGAGCCGCAAATGCCACTTCCAGCTTAGCTGTGCAGAAGAAGAACAACAAGAAGAAGAAATATCTCGAAATATGTCCGTCAGACCCCTTCCCTTGAGATGAATCTGCAAATATCTCGGAAACGAAGCGAGCTATGGCAAAATGTTAAGAGACCTTTTTTGTAGAGAATTATGTTTCCTACAATTTATGTTCTATGATATTTTTTGATCAGAAGCGTAGTTTTCGAGATATATCGAGATATTTAAAAGTTCCGAAGCCGCACCAACATAATAGAGATACAGAAACACCGTGGCCCCTTTCTTTGGGATAACTCTGCACTATTGCGAGCTGCAAATGCCACTTCCAGCTTAGCTGTGCAGAAGAAGAACAACAAGAAGAAGAAATATCTCGAAATATGTCCGTTAGGCCCCTTGCCTTGAGATAAATCTGCAAATATCTCGGAAACGAAGCGAGCTATGGCAAAATGTTAAGAGACCTTTTTTGTAGAGAATTAAGTTTCCTACTTTTTATGTTCTATGATATTTTTTGATCAGATGCGTAGTTCTCGAGATATATCAAGATACTTAAAAGTTCCGAAGCCGCACCAACATAATAGAGATACAGAAACACCGTGGCCCCTTTCTTTGAGATAACTCTGCACTATTGCGAGCTGCAAATGCCACTTCCAGCTTAGCTGTGCAGAAGAAGAACAACAAGAAGAAGAAATATCTCGAAATATGTCCGTCAGGCCCCTTCCCTTGAGATATATCTGCAAATATCTCGGAAACGAAGCGAGCTATGGCAAAATGTTAAGAGACCTTTTTTGTAGAGAATTATGTTTCCTACAATTTAGGTTCTATGATATTTTTTGATCAGAAGCGTAGTTTTCGAGATATATCGAGATATTTAAAAGTTCCGAAGCCGCACCAACATAATAGAGATACAGAAACACCGTGGCCCCTTTCTTTGAGATAACTCTGCACTAGTGCGAGCCGCAAATGCCACTTCCAGCTTACCTGTGCAGAAGAAGAACAACAAGAAGAAGAAATATCTCGAAATATGTCCGTCAGGCCCCTTCCCTTGAGATAAATATGCAAATATCTCGGAAACGAAGCGAGGTATGGCAAAATGTTAAGAGACCTTTTTTGTAGAGAATTAAGTTTCCTACTTTTTATGTTCTATGATATTTTTTGATCAGATGCGTAGTTCTCGAGATATATCAAGATATTTAAAAGTTCCGAAGCCGCACCAACATAATAGAGATACAGAAACACCGTGGCCCCTTTCTTTGAGATAACTCTGCACTATTGCGAGCTGCAAATGCCACTTCCAGCTTAGCTGTGCAGAAGAAGAACAACAAGAAGAAGAAATATCTCGAAATATGTCCGTCAGACCCCTTCCCTTGAGATGAATCTGCAAATATCTCGGAAACGAAGCGAGCTGTGGCAAAATGTTAAGAGACCTTTTTTGTAGAGAATAATGTTTCCTACAATTTACGTTCTATGATATTTTTTGATCAGATGCGTAGTTCTCGAGATATATCAAGATATTTAAAAGTTCCGAAGCCGCACCAACATAATAGAGATACAGAAACACCGTGGCCCCTTTCTTTGAGATAACTCTGCACTATTGCGAGCTGCAAATGCCACTTCCAGCTTAGCTGTGCAGAAGAAGAACAACAAGAAGAAGATATATCTCGAAATATGTCCGTAAGGCCCCTTCCCTTGAGATAAATCTGCAAATATCTCGGAAACCAAGCGAGCTATGGCAAAATGTTAAGAGACGTTTTTTGTAGAGAATTATGTTTCCTACAATTTATGTTCTATGATATTTTTTGATCAGATGCGTAGTTCTCGAGATATATCAAGATATTTAAAAGTTCCGAAGCCGCACCAACATAATAGAGACACAGAAACACCGTGGCCCCTCTCTTTGGGATAACTCTGCACTATTGCGAGCTGGAAATGCCACTTCCAGTTTAGCTGTGCAGAAGAAGAACAACAAGAAGAAGAAATATCTCGAAATATGTCCGTTAGGCCCCTTCCCTTGAGATAAATGTGCAAATATCTCGGAAACGAAGCGAGCTATGGCAAAATGTTAAGAGACCTTTTTTGTAGAGAATTAAGTTTCCTACTTTTTACGTTCTATGATATTTTTTGATCAGATGCGTAGTTCTCGAGATATATCAAGATATTTAAAAGTTCCGAAGCCGCACCAACATAATAGAGATACAGAAACACCGTGGCCCCTTTCTTTGAGATAACTCTGCACTATTGCGAGCTGCAAATGCCACTTCCAGCTTAGCTGTGCAGAAGAAGAACAACAAGAAGAAGAAATATCTCGAAATATGTCCGTCAGACCCCTTCCCTTGAGATGAATCTGCAAATATCTCGGAAACGAAGCGAGCTATGGCAAAATGTTAAGAGACCTTTTTTGTAGAGAATAATGTTTCCTACAATTTACGTTCTATGATATTTTTTGATCAGAAGCGTAGTTTTCGAGATATATCGAGATATTTAAAAGTTCCGAAGCCGCACCAACATAATAGAGATACAGAAACACCGTGGCCCCTTTCTTTGAGATAACTCTGCACTATTGCGAGCTGCAAATGCCACTTCCAGCTTAGCTGTGCAGAAGAAGAACAACAAGAAGAAGAAATATCTCGAAATATGTCCGTCAGGCCCCTTCCCTTGAGATATATCTGCAAATATCTCGGAAACGAAGCGAGCTATGGCAAAATGTTAAGAGACCTTTTTTGTAGAGAATTAAGTTTCCTACTTTTTATGTTCTATGATATTTTTTGATCAGATGCGTAGTTCTCGAGATATATCAAGATATTTAAAAGTTCCGAAGCCGCACCAACATAATAGAGATACAGAAACACCGTGGCCCCTTTCTTTGAGATAACTCTGCACTAGTGCGAGCTGCAAATGCCACTTCCAGCTTAGCTGTGCAGAAGAAGAACAACAAGAAGAAGAAATATCTCGAAATATGTCCGTCAGGCCCCTTCCCTTGAGATAAATCTGCAAATATCTCGGAAACCAAGCGAGCTATGGCAAAATGTTAAGAGACGTTTTTTGTAGAGAATTATGTTTCCTACAATTTATGTTCTATGATATTTTTTGATCAGATGCGTAGTTCTCGAGATATATCAAGATATTTAAAAGTTCCGAAGCCGCACCAACATAATAGAGACACAGAAACACCGTGGCCCCTCTCTTTGAGATAACTCTGCACTATTGCGAGCTGGAAATGCCACTTCCAGTTTAGCTGTGCAGAAGAAGAACAACAAGAAGAAGAAATATCTCGAAATATGTCCGTTAGGCCCCTTCCCTTGAGATAAATGTGCAAATATCTCGGAAACGAAGCGAGCTATGGCAAAATGTTAAGAGACCTTTTTTGTAGAGAATTAAGTTTCCTAATTTTTATGTTCTATGATATTTTTTGATCAGATGCGTAGTTCTCGAGATATATCAAGATATTTAAAAGTTCCGAAGCCGCACCAACATAATAGAGATACAGAAACACCGTGGCCCCTTTCTTTGAGATAACTCTGCACTATTGCGAGCTGCGAATGCCACTTCCAGCTTAGCTGTGCAGAAGAAGAACAACAAGAAGAAGAAATATCTCGAGATATGTCCGTCAGACCCCTTCCCTTGAGATGAATCTGCAAATATCTCGGAAACGAAGCGAGCTATGGCAAAATGTTAAGAGACCTTTTTTGTAGAGAATAATGTTTCCTACAATTTACGTTCTATGATATTTTTTGATCAGAAGCGTAGTTTTCGAGATATATCGAGATATTTAAAAGTTCCGAAGCCGCACCAACATAATAGAGATACAGAAACACCGTGGCCCCTTTCTTTGAGATAACTCTGCACTATTGCGAGCTGCAAATGCCACTTCCAGCTTAGCTGTGCAGAAGAAGAACAACAAGAAGAAGAAATATCTCGAAATATGTCCGTCAGGCCCCTTCCCTTGAGATATATCTGCAAATATCTCGGAAACGAAGCGAGCTATGGCAAAATGTTAAGAGACCTTTTTTGTAGAGAATTAAGTTTCCTACTTTTTATGTTCTATGATATTTTTTGTTCAGATGCGTAGTTCTCGAGATATATCAAGATATTTAAAAGTTCCGAAGCCGCACCAACATAATAGAGATACAGAAACACCGTGGCCCCTTTCTTTGAGATAACTCTGCACTATTGCGAGCTGCAAATGCCACTTCCAGCTTAGCTGTGCAGAAGAAGAACAACAAGAAGAAGAAATATCTCGAAATATGTCCGTCAGGCCCCTTCCCTTGAGATATATCTGCAAATATCTCGGAAACGAAGCGAGCTATGGCAAAATGTTAAGAGACCTTTTTTGTAGAGAATTAAGTTTCCTACTTTTTATGTTCTATGATATTTTTTGTTCAGATGCGTAGTTCTCGAGATATATCAAGATATTTAAAAGTTCCGAAGCCGCACCAACATAATAGAGATACAGAAACACCGTGGCCCCTTTCTTTGAGATAACTCTGCACTATTGCGAGCTGCAAATGCCACTTCCAGCTTAGCTGTGCAGAAGAAGAACAACAAGAAGAAGAAATATCTCGAAATATGTCCGTCAGGCCCCTTCCCTTGAGATAAATCTGCAAATATCTCGGAAACCAAGCGAGCTATGGCAAAATGTTAAGAGACGTTTTTTGTAGAGAATTATGTTTCCTACAATTTATGTTCTATGATATTTTTTGATCAGATGCGTAGTTCTCGAGATATATCAAGATATTTAAAAGTTCCGAAGCCGCACCAACATAATAGAGATACAGAAACACCGTGGCCCCTCTCTTTGAGATAACTCTGCACTATTGCGAGCTGGAAATGCCACTTCCAGTTTAGCTGTGCAGAAGAAGAACAACAAGAAGAAGAAATATCTCGAAATATGTCCGTTAGGCCCCTTCCCTTGAGATAAATGTGCAAATATCTCGGAAACGAAGCGAGCTATGGCAAAATGTTAAGAGACCTTTTTTGTAGAGAATTAAGTTTCCTAATTTTTATGTTCTATGATATTTTTTGATCAGATGCGTAGTTCTCGAGATATATCAAGATATTTAAAAGTTCCGAAGCCGCACCAACATAATAGAGATACAGAAACACCGTGGCCCCTTTCTTTGAGATAACTCTGCACTATTGCGAGCTGCAAATGCCACTCCCAGCTTAGCTGTGCAGAAGAAGAACAACAAGAAGAAGAAATATCTCGAAATATGTCCGTCAGACCCCTTCCCTTGAGATGAATCTGCAAATATCTCGGAAACGAAGCGAGCTATGGCAAAATGTTAAGAGACCTTTTTTGTAGAGAATAATGTTTCCTACAATTTACGTTATATGATATTTTTTGATCAGAAGCGTAATTTTCGAGATATATCGAGATATTTAAAAGTTCCGAAGCCGCACCAACATAATAGAGATACAGAAACACCGTGGCCCCTTTCTTTGAGATAACTCTGCACTATTGCGAGCTGCAAATGCCACTTCCAGCTTAGCTGTGCAGAAGAAGAACAACAAGAAGAAGAAATATCTCGAAATATGTCCGTCAGGCCCCTTCCCTTGAGATATATCTGCAAATATCTCGGAAACGAAGCGAGCTATGGCAAAATGTTAAGAGACCTTTTTTGTAGAGAATTAAGTTTCCTACTTTTTATGTTCTATGATATTTTTTGATCAGATGCGTAGTTCTCGAGATATATCAAGATATTTAAAAGTTCCGAAGCCGCACCAACATAATAGAGATACAGAAACACCGTGGCCCCTTTCTTTGAGATAACTCTGCACTATTGCGAGCTGTAAATGCCACTTCCAGCTTAGCTGTGCAGAAGAAGAACAACAAGAAGAAGAAATATCTCGAAATATGTCCGTCAGGCCCCTTCCCTTGAGATAAATCTGCAAATATCTCGGAAACCAAGCGAGCTATGGCAAAATGTTAAGAGACATTTTTTGTAGAGAATTATGTTTCCTACAATTTATGTTCTATGATATTTTTTGATCAGATGCGTAGTTCTCGAGATATATCAAGATATTTAAAAGTTCCGAAGCCGCACCAACATAATAGAGACACAGAAACACCGTGGCCCCTCTCTTTGAGATAACTCTGCACTATTGCGAGCTGGAAATGCCACTTCCAGTTTAGCTGTGCAGAAGAAGAACAACAAGAAGAAGAAATATCTCGAAATATGTCCGTTAGGCCCCTTCCCTTGAGATAAATGTGCAAATATCTCGGAAACGAAGCGAGCTATGGCAAAATGTTAAGAGACCTTTTTTGTAGAGAATTAAGTTTCCTAATTTTTATGTTCTATGATATTTTTTGATCAGATGCGTAGTTCTCGAGATATATCAAGATATTTAAAAGTTCCGAAGCCGCACCAACATAATAGAGATACAGAAACACCGTGGCCCCTTTCTTTGAGATAACTCTGCACTATTGCGAGCTGCAAATGCCACTTCCAGCTTAGCTGTGCAGAAGAAGAACAACAAGAAGAAGAAATATCTCGAGATATGTCCGTCAGACCCCTTCCCTTGAGATGAATCTGCAAATATCTCGGAAACGAAGCGAGCTATGGCAAAATGTTAAGAGACCTTTTTTGTAGAGAATAATGTTTCCTACAATTTACGTTCTATGATATTTTTTGATCAGAAGCGTAGTTTTCGAGATATATCGAGATATTTAAAAGTTCCGAAGCCGCACCAACATAATAGAGATACAGAAACACCGTGGCCCCTTTCTTTGAGATAACTCTGCACTATTGCGAGCTGCAAATGCCACTTCCAGCTTAGCTGTGCAGAAGAAGAACAACAAGAAGAAGAAATATCTCGAAATATGTCCGTCAGGCCCCTTCCCTTGAGATAAATCTGCAAATATCTCGGAAACCAAGCGAGCTATGGCAAAATGTTAAGAGACGTTTTCTGTAGAGAATTATGTTTCCTACAATTTATGTTCTATGATATTTTTTGATCAGATGCGTAGTTCTCGAGATATATCAAGATATTTAAAAGTTCCGAAGCCGCACCAACATAATAGAGATACAGAAACACCGTGGCCCCTCTCTTTGAGATAACTCTGCACTATTGCGAGCTGGAAATGCCACTTCCAGTTTAGCTGTGCAGAAGAAGAACAACAAGAAGAAGAAATATCTCGAAATATGTCCGTTAGGCCCCTTCCCTTGAGATAAATGTGCAAATATCTCGGAAACGAAGCGAGCTATGGCAAAATGTTAAGAGACCTTTTTTGTAGAGAATTAAGTTTCCTAATTTTTATGTTCTATGATATTTTTTGATCAGATGCGTAGTTCTCGAGATATATCAAGATATTTAAAAGTTCCGAAGCCGCACCAACATAATAGAGATACAGAAACACCGTGGCCCCTTTCTTTGAGATAACTCTGCACTATTGCGAGCTGCAAATGCCACTCCCAGCTTAGCTGTGCAGAAGAAGAACAACAAGAAGAAGAAATATCTCGAAATATGTCCGTCAGACCCCTTCCCTTGAGATGAATCTGCAAATATCTCGGAAACGAAGCGAGCTATGGCAAAATGTTAAGAGACCTTTTTTGTAGAGAATAATGTTTCCTACAATTTACGTTATATGATATTTTTTGATCAGAAGCGTAATTTTCGAGATATATCGAGATATTTAAAAGTTCCGAAGCCGCACCAACATAATAGAGATACAGAAACACCGTGGCCCCTTTCTTTGAGATAACTCTGCACTATTGCGAGCTGCAAATGCCACTTCCAGCTTAGCTGTGCAGAAGAAGAACAACAAGAAGAAGAAATATCTCGAAATATGTCCGTCAGGCCCCTTCCCTTGAGATATATCTGCAAATATCTCGGAAACGAAGCGAGCTATGGCAAAATGTTAAGAGACCTTTTTTGTAGAGAATTATGTTTCCTACAATTTAGGTTCTATGATATTTTTTGATCAGAATCGTAGTTTTCGATATATATCGAGATATTTAAAAGTTCCGAAGCCGCACCAACATAATAGAGATACAGAAACACCGTGGCCCCTTTCTTTGAGATAACTCTGCACTATTGCGAGCTGCAAATGCCACTTCCAGCTTAGCTGTGCAGAAGAAGAACAACAAGAAGAAGAAATATCTCGAAATATGTCCGTCAGGCCCCTTCCCTTGAGATATATCTGCAAATATCTCGGAAACGAAGCGAGCTATGGCAAAATGTTAAGAGACCTTTTTTGTAGAGAATTAAGTTTCCTACTTTTTATGTTCTATGATATTTTTTGATCAGATGCGTAGTTCTCGAGATATATCAAGATATTTAAAAGTTCCGAAGCCGCACCAACATAATAGAGATACAGAAACACCGTGGCCCCTTTCTTTGAGATAACTCTGCACTATTGCGAGCTGTAAATGCCACTTCCAGCTTAGCTGTGCAGAAGAAGAACAACAAGAAGAAGAAATATCTCGAAATATGTCCGTCAGGCCCCTTCCCTTGAGATAAATCTGCAAATATCTCGGAAACCAAGCGAGCTATGGCAAAATGTTAAGAGACGTTTTTTGTAGAGAATTATGTTTCCTACAATTTATGTTCTATGATATTTTTTGATCAGATGCGTAGTTCTCGAGATATATCAAGATATTTAAAAGTTCCGAAGCCGCACCAACATAATAGAGACACAGAAACACCGTGGCCCCTCTCTTTGAGATAACTCTGCACTATTGCGAGCTGGAAATGCCACTTCCAGTTTAGCTGTGCAGAAGAAGAACAACAAGAAGAAGAAATATCTCGAAATATGTCCGTTAGGCCCCTTCCCTTGAGATAAATGTGCAAATATCTCGGAAACGAAGCGAGCTATGGCAAAATGTTAAGAGACCTTTTTTGTAGAGAATTAAGTTTCCTAATTTTTATGTTCTATGATATTTTTTGATCAGATGCGTAGTTCTCGAGATATATCAAGATATTTAAAAGTTCCGAAGCCGCACCAACATAATAGAGATACAGAAACACCGTGGCCCCTTTCTTTGAGATAACTCTGCACTATTGCGAGCTGCAAATGCCACTTCCAGCTTAGCTGTGCAGAAGAAGAACAACAAGAAGAAGAAATATCTCGAGATATGTCCGTCAGACCCCTTCCCTTGAGATGAATCTGCAAATATCTCGGAAACGAAGCGAGCTATGGCAAAATGTTAAGAGACCTTTTTTGTAGAGAATAATGTTTCCTACAATTTACGTTCTATGATATTTTTTGATCAGAAGCGTAGTTTTCGAGATATATCGAGATATTTAAAAGTTCCGAAGCCGCACCAACATAATAGAGATACAGAAACACCGTGGCCCCTTTCTTTGAGATAACTCTGCACTATTGCGAGCTGCAAATGCCACTTCCAGCTTAGCTGTGCAGAAGAAGAACAACAAGAAGAAGAAATATCTCGAAATATGTCCGTCAGGCCCCTTCCCTTGAGATATATCTGCAAATATCTCGGAAACGAAGCGAGCTATGGCAAAATGTTAAGAGACCTTTTTTGTAGAGAATTAAGTTTCCTACTTTTTATGTTCTATGATATTTTTTGATCAGATGCGTAGTTCTCGAGATATATCAAGATATTTAAAAGTTCCGAAGCCGCACCAACATAATAGAGATACAGAAACACCGTGGCCCCTTTCTTTGAGATAACTCTGCACTATTGCGAGCTGCAAATGCCACTTCCAGCTTAGCTGTGCAGAAGAAGAACAACAAGAAGAAGAAATATCTCGAAATATGTCCGTCAGGCCCCTTCCCTTGAGATAAATCTGCAAATATCTCGGAAACCAAGCGAGCTATGGCAAAATGTTAAGAGACGTTTTCTGTAGAGAATTATGTTTCCTACAATTTATGTTCTATGATATTTTTTGATCAGATGCGTAGTTCTCGAGATATATCAAGATATTTAAAAGTTCCGAAGCCGCACCAACATAATAGAGATACAGAAACACCGTGGCCCCTCTCTTTGAGATAACTCTGCACTATTGCGAGCTGGAAATGCCACTTCCAGTTTAGCTGTGCAGAAGAAGAACAACAAGAAGAAGAAATATCTCGAAATATGTCCGTTAGGCCCCTTCCCTTGAGATAAATGTGCAAATATCTCGGAAACGAAGCGAGCTATGGCAAAATGTTAAGAGACCTTTTTTGTAGAGAATTAAGTTTCCTAATTTTTATGTTCTATGATATTTTTTGATCAGATGCGTAGTTCTCGAGATATATCAAGATATTTAAAAGTTCCGAAGCCGCACCAACATAATAGAGATACAGAAACACCGTGGCCCCTTTCTTTGAGATAACTCTGCACTATTGCGAGCTGCAAATGCCACTCCCAGCTTAGCTGTGCAGAAGAAGAACAACAAGAAGAAGAAATATCTCGAAATATGTCCGTCAGACCCCTTCCCTTGAGATGAATCTGCAAATATCTCGGAAACGAAGCGAGCTATGGCAAAATGTTAAGAGACCTTTTTTGTAGAGAATAATGTTTCCTACAATTTACGTTATATGATATTTTTTGATCAGAAGCGTAGTTTTCGAGATATATCGAGATATTTAAAAGTTCCGAAGCCGCACCAACATAATAGAGATACAGAAACACCGTGGCCCCTTTCTTTGAGATAACTCTGCACTATTGCGAGCTGCAAATGCCACTTCCAGCTTAGCTGTGCAGAAGAAGAACAACAAGAAGAAGAAATATCTCGAAATATGTCCGTCAGGCCCCTTCCCTTGAGATATATCTGCAAATATCTCGGAAACGAAGCGAGCTATGGCAAAATGTTAAGAGACCTTTTTTGTAGAGAATTATGTTTCCTACAATTTAGGTTCTATGATATTTTTTGATCAGAATCGTAGTTTTCGATATATATCGAGATATTTAAAAGTTCCGAAGCCGCACCAACATAATAGAGATACAGAAACACCGTGGCCCCTTTCTTTGAGATAACTCTGCACTAGTGCGAGCCGCAAATGCCACTTCCAGCTTAGCTGTGCAGAAGAAGAACAACAAGAAGAAGAAATATCTCGAAATATGTCCGTCAGGCCCCTTCCCTTGAGATGAATCTGCAAATATCTCGGAAACGAAGCGAGCTATGGCAAAATGTTAAGAGACCTTTTTTGTAGAGAATAATGTTTCCTACAATTTACGTTCTATGATATTTTTTGATCAGAAGCGTAGTTTTCGAGATATATCGAGATATTTAAAAGTTCCGAAGCCGCACCAACATAATAGAGATACAGAAACACCGTGGCCCCTTTCTTTGAGATAACTCTGCACTATTGCGAGCTGGAAATGCCACTTCCAGTTTAGCTGTGCAGAAGAAGAACAACAAGAAGAAGAAATATCTCGAAATATGTCCGTTAGGCCCCTTCCCTTGAGATAAATCTGCAAATATCTCGGAAACGAAGCGAGCTATGGCAAAATGTTAGGAGACCTTTTTTGTAGAGAATTAAGTTTCCTACTTTTTATGTTCTATGATATTTTTTGATCAGATGCGTAGTTCTCGAGATATATCAAGATATTTAAAAGTTCCGAAGCCGCACCAACATAATAGAGATACAGAAACACCGTGGCCCCTTTCTTTGAGATAACTCTGCACTATTGCGAGCTGCAAATGCCACTTCCAGCTTAGCTGTGCAGAAGAAGAACAACAAGAAGAAGAAATATCTCGAAATATGTCCGTCAGGCCCCTTCCCTTGAGATATATCTGCAAATATCTCGGAAACGAAGCGAGCTATGGCAAAATGTTAAGAGACCTTTTTTGTAGAGAATTATGTTTCCTACAATTTAGGTTCTATGATATTTTTTGATCAGAAGCGTAGTTTTCGAGATATATCGAGATATTTAAAAGTTCCGAAGCCGCACCAACATAATAGAGATACAGAAACACCGTGGCCCCTTTCTTTGAGATAACTCTGCACTAGTGCGAGCCGCAAATGCCACTTCCAGCTTAGCTGTGCAGAAGAAGAACAACAAGAAGAAGAAATATCTCGAAATATGTCCGTCAGGCCCCTTCCCTTGAGATAAATCTGCAAATATCTCGGAAACGAAGCGAGCTATGGCAAAATGTTAAGAGACCTTTTTTGTAGAGAATTAAGTTTCCTACTTTTTATGTTCTATGATATTTTTTGATCAGATGCGTAGTTCTCGAGATATATCAAGATATTTAAAAGTTCCGAAGCCGCACCAACATAATAGAGATACAGAAACACCGTGGCCCCTTTCTTTGAGATAACTCTGCACTATTGCGAGCTGCAAATGCCACTTCCAGCTTAGCTGTGCAGAAGAAGAACATCAAGAAGAAGAAATATCTCGAAATATGTCCGTCAGGCCCCTTCCCTTGAGATAAATCTGCAAATATCTCGGAAACGAAGCGAGCTATGGCA
Organism: Osmia lignaria lignaria; assembly: GCF_051020975.1. NCBI lineage: Eukaryota > Metazoa > Arthropoda > Insecta > Hymenoptera > Megachilidae > Osmia > Osmia lignaria. The sequence goes on from NW_027478164.1 coordinate 3,121,302, forward strand.
AAATGTTGAGAGACCATTTTTGTAGAGAATTAAGTTTCCTACGTTTTATGTTCTATGATATTTTTTGATCAGATGCGTAGTTCTCGAGATATATCAAGATATTTAAAAGTTCCGAAGCCGCACCAACATAATAGAGATACAGAAACACCGTGGCCCCTTTCGTTGAGATAACTCTGCACTAGTGCGAGCCGCAAATGCCACTTCCAGCTTAGCTGTGCAGAAGAAGAACAACAAGAAGAAGAAATATCTCGAAATATGTCCGTCAGGCCCCTTCCCTTGAGATAAATCTGCAAATATCTCGGAAACGAAGAGAGCTATGGCAAAATGTTAAGAGACCTTTTTTGTAGAGAATTAAGTTTGCTACAATTTATGTTCTATGATATTTTTTGATCAGAAGCGTAGTTTTCGAGATATATCGAGATATTTAAAAGTTCCAAAGCCGCACCAACATAATAGAGATACAGAAACACCGTGGCCCCTTTCTTTGAGATAACTCTGCACTAGTGCGAGCCGCAAATGCCACTTCCAGCTTAGCTGTGCAGAAGAAGAACAACAAGAAGAAGAAATATCTCGAAATATGTCCGTCAGGCCCCTTCCCTTGAGATAAATCTGCAAATATCTCGGAAACGAAGCGAGCTATGGCAAAATGTTGAGAGACCTTTTTTGTAGAGAATTAAGTTTCCTACGTTTTATGTTCTATGATATTTTTTGATCAGATGCGTAGTTCTCGAGATATATCAAGATATTTAAAAGTTCCGAAGCCGCACCAACATAATAGAGATACAGAAACACCGTGGCCCCTTTCTTTGAGATAACTCTGCACTAGTGCGAGCCGCAAATGCCACTTCCAGCTTAGCTGTGCAGAAGAAGAACAACAAGAAGAAGAAATATCTCGAAATATGTCCGTCAGGCCCCTTCCCTTGAGATGAATCTGCAAATATCTCGGAAACGAAGCGAGCTATGGCAAAATGTTAAGAGACCTTTTTTGTAGAGAATAATGTTTCCTACAATTTACGTTCTATGATATTTTTTGATCAGAAGCCTAGTTTTCGAGATATATCGAGATATTTAAAAGTTCCGAAGCCGCACCAACATAATAGAGATACAGAAACACCGTGGCCCCTTTCTTTGAGATAACTCTGCACTAGTGCGAGCCGCAAATGCCACTTCCAGCTTAGCTGTGCAGAAGAAGAACAACAAGAAGAAGAAATATCTCGAAATATGTCCGTCAGGCCCCTTCCCTTGAGATAAATCTGCAAATATCTCGGAAACGAAGCGAGCTATGGCAAAATGTTGAGAGACCTTTTTTGTAGAGAATTAAGTTTCCTACGTTTTATGTTCTATGATATTTTTTGATCAGATGCGTAGTTCTCGAGATATATCAAGATATTTAAAAGTTCCGAAGCCGCACCAACATAATAGAGATACAGAAACACCGTGGCCCCTTCCTTTGAGATAACTCTGCACTATTGCGAGCTGCAAATAGCACTTCCAGCTTAGCTGTGCAGAAGAAGAACATCAAGAAGAAGAAGTATCTCGAAATATGTCCGTCAGGCCCCTTCCCTTGAGATAAATCTGCAAATATCTCGGAAACGAAGCGAGCTATGGCAAAATGTTAAGAGACCTTTTTTGTAGAGAATTATGTTTCCTACAACTTATGTTCTATGATATTTTTTGATCAGAAGCGTAGTTTTCGAGATATATCGAGATATTTAAAAGTTCCAAAGCCGCACCAACATAATAGAGATACAGAAACACCGTGGCCCCTTTCTTTGAGATAACTCTGCACTATTGCGAGCTGCAAATGCCACTTCCAGCTTAGCTGTGCAGAGGAAGAACAACAAGAAGAAGAAATATCTCGAAATATGTCCGTCAGGCCAGTTCCTTTGAGCTGAATCTGCAAATATCTCGGAAACGAAGCGAGCTATGGCAAAATATTAAGAGACGTTTTTTGTAGAGAATTATGTTTCCTACAATTTATGTTCTATGATATTTTTTGATCAGAAGCGTAGTTTTCGAGATATATCGAGATATTTAAAAGTTCCGAAGCCGCACCAACATAATAGGGATACAGAAACACCGTGGCCCCTTTCTTTGAGATAACTCTGCACTAGTGCGAGCTGCAAATGCCACTTCCAGCTTAGCTGTGCAGAGGAAGAACAACAAGAAGAAGAAATATCTCGAAATATGTCCGTGAGGCCCCTTCCCTTGAGATATATCTGCAAATATCTCGGAAACGAAGCGAGCTATGGCAAAATGTTTAGAGACCTTTTTTGTAGAGAATTATGCTTCCTACAATTTATGTTCTATGATATTTTTTGATCAGAAGCGTAGTTTTCGAGATACATCGAGATATTTAAAAGTTCCGAAGCCGCACCAACATAATAGAGATACAGAAACACCGTGGCCCCTTTCTTTGAGATAACTCTGCACTAGTGCGAGCCGCAAATGCCAGTTCCAGCTTAGCTGTGCAGAAGAAGAACAACAAGAAGAAGAAATATCTCGAAATATGTCCGTCAGGCCCCTTCCCTTGAGATAAATCTGCAAATATCTCGGAAACGAAGCGAGCTATGGCAAAATGTTAAGAGACCTTTTTTGTAGAGAATTAAGTTTCCTACTTTTTATGTTGTATGATATTTTTTGATCTGATGCGTAGTTCTCGAGATATATCAAGATATTTAAAAGTTCCGAAGCCGCACCGACATAATAGAGATACAGAAACACCATGGCCCCTTTCTTTGAGATAACTCTGCACTATTGCGAGCTGTAAATGCCACTTCCAGCTTAGCTGTGCAGAAGAAGAACAACAAGAAGAAGACATATCTCGAAATATGTCCGTCAGGCCCCTTCCCTGGAGATATATCTGCAAATATCTCGGAAACGAAGCGAGCTATGGCAAAATGTTAAGAGACCTTTTTTGTAGAGAATTATGTTTCCTACAATTTATGTTCTATGATATTTTTTGATCAGAAGCGTAGTTTTCGAGATATATCGAGATATTTAAAAGTTCCAAAGCCGCACCAACATAATAGAGATACAGAAACACCGTGGCCCCTTTCTTTGAGATAACTCTGCACTATTGCGAGCTGCAAATGCCACTTCCAGCTTAGCTGTGCAGAGGAAGAACAACAAGAAGAAGAAATATCTCGAAATATGTCCGTCAGGCCAGTTCCTTTGAGCTGAATCTGCAAATATCTCGGAAACGAAGCGAGCTATGGCAAAATATTAAGAGACGTTTTTTGTAGAGAATTATGTTTCCTACAATTTATGTTCTATGATATTTTTTGATCAGAAGCGTAGTTTTCGAGATATATCGAGATATTTAAAAGTTCCGAAGCCGCACCAACATAATAGAGATACAGAAACACCGTGGCCCCTTTCTTTGAGATAACTCTGCACTATTGCGAGCTGCAAATGCCACTTCCAGCTTAGCTGTGCAGAAGAAGAACAACAAGAAGAAGAAATATCTCGAAATATGTCCGTCAGGCCCCTTCCCTTGAGATATATCTGCAAATATCTCGGAAACGAAGCGAGCTATGGCAAAATGTTAAGAGACCTTTTTTGTAGAGAATTATGTTTCCTACAATTTATGTTCTATGATATTTTTTGATCAGAAGCGTAGTTTTCGAGATATATCGAGATATTTAAAAGTTCCGAAGCCGCACCAACATAATAGAGATACAGAAACACCGTGGCCCCTCTCTTTGAGATAACTCTGCACTACTGCGAGCTGGAAATGCCGCTTCCAGTTTAGCTGTGCAGAAGAAGAACAACAAGAAGAAGAAATATCTCGAAATATGTCCGTTAGGCCCCTTCCCTTGAGATAAATCTGCAAATATCTCGGAAACGAAGCGAGCTATGGCAAAATGTTAAGAGACCTTTTTTGTAGAGAATTATGCTTCCTACAATTTATGTTCTATGATATTTTTTGATCAGAAGCGTAGTTTTCGAGATACATCGAGATATTTAAAAGTTCCGAAGCCACACCAACATAATAGAGATACAGAAACACCGTGGCCCCTTTCTTTGAGATAACTCTGCACTATTGCGAGCTGCAAATGCCACTTCCAGCTTAGCTGTGCAGAAGAAGAACAACAAGAAGAAGAAATATCTCGAAATATGTCCGTCAGGCCCCTTCCCTTGAGATATATCTGCAAATATCTCGGAAACGAAGCGAGCTATGGCAAAATGTTAAGAGACCTTTTTTGTAGAGAATTAAGTTTCCTACTTTTTATGTTCTATGATATTTTTTGATCAGATGCGTAGTTCTCGAGATATATCAAGATATTTAAAAGTTCCGAAGCCGCACCAACATAATAGAGATACAGAAACACCGTGGCCCCTTTCTTTGAGATAACTCTGCACTATTGCGAGCTGCAAATGCCACTTCCAGCTTAGCTGTGCAGAAGAAGAACAACAAGAAGAAGAAATATCTCGAAATATGTCCGTCAGGCCCCTTCCCTTGAGATAAATCTGCAAATATCTCGGAAACCAAGCGAGCTATGGCAAAATGTTAAGAGACGTTTTCTGTAGAGAATTATGTTTCCTACAATTTATGTTCTATGATATTTTTTGATCAGATGCGTAGTTCTCGAGATATATCAAGATATTTAAAAGTTCCGAAGCCGCACCAACATAATAGAGATACAGAAACACCGTGGCCCCTCTCTTTGAGATAACTCTGCACTATTGCGAGCTGGAAATGCCACTTCCAGTTTAGCTGTGCAGAAGAAGAACAACAAGAAGAAGAAATATCTCGAAATATGTCCGTTAGGCCCCTTCCCTTGAGATAAATGTGCAAATATCTCGGAAACGAAGCGAGCTATGGCAAAATGTTAAGAGACCTTTTTTGTAGAGAATTAAGTTTCCTAATTTTTATGTTCTATGATATTTTTTGATCAGATGCGTAGTTCTCGAGATATATCAAGATATTTAAAAGTTCCGAAGCCGCACCAACATAATAGAGATACAGAAACACCGTGGCCCCTTTCTTTGAGATAACTCTGCACTATTGCGAGCTGCAAATGCCACTCCCAGCTTAGCTGTGCAGAAGAAGAACAACAAGAAGAAGAAATATCTCGAAATATGTCCGTCAGACCCCTTCCCTTGAGATGAATCTGCAAATATCTCGGAAACGAAGCGAGCTATGGCAAAATGTTAAGAGACCTTTTTTGTAGAGAATAATGTTTCCTACAATTTACGTTATATGATATTTTTTGATCAGAAGCGTAGTTTTCGAGATATATCGAGATATTTAAAAGTTCCGAAGCCGCACCAACATAATAGAGATACAGAAACACCGTGGCCCCTTTCTTTGAGATAACTCTGCACTATTGCGAGCTGCAAATGCCACTTCCAGCTTAGCTGTGCAGAAGAAGAACAACAAGAAGAAGAAATATCTCGAAATATGTCCGTCAGGCCCCTTCCCTTGAGATATATCTGCAAATATCTCGGAAACGAAGCGAGCTATGGCAAAATGTTAAGAGACCTTTTTTGTAGAGAATTATGTTTCCTACAATTTAGGTTCTATGATATTTTTTGATCAGAATCGTAGTTTTCGATATATATCGAGATATTTAAAAGTTCCGAAGCCGCACCAACATAATAGAGATACAGAAACACCGTGGCCCCTTTCTTTGAGATAACTCTGCACTAGTGCGAGCCGCAAATGCCACTTCCAGCTTAGCTGTGCAGAAGAAGAACAACAAGAAGAAGAAATATCTCGAAATATGTCCGTCAGGCCCCTTCCCTTGAGATGAATCTGCAAATATCTCGGAAACGAAGCGAGCTATGGCAAAATGTTAAGAGACCTTTTTTGTAGAGAATAATGTTTCCTACAATTTACGTTCTATGATATTTTTTGATCAGAAGCGTAGTTTTCGAGATATATCGAGATATTTAAAAGTTCCGAAGCCGCACCAACATAATAGAGATACAGAAACACCGTGGCCCCTTTCTTTGAGATAACTCTGCACTATTGCGAGCTGGAAATGCCACTTCCAGTTTAGCTGTGCAGAAGAAGAACAACAAGAAGAAGAAATATCTCGAAATATGTCCGTTAGGCCCCTTCCCTTGAGATAAATCTGCAAATATCTCGGAAACGAAGCGAGCTATGGCAAAATGTTAGGAGACCTTTTTTGTAGAGAATTAAGTTTCCTACTTTTTATGTTCTATGATATTTTTTGATCAGATGCGTAGTTCTCGAGATATATCAAGATATTTAAAAGTTCCGAAGCCGCACCAACATAATAGAGATACAGAAACACCGTGGCCCCTTTCTTTGAGATAACTCTGCACTATTGCGAGCTGCAAATGCCACTTCCAGCTTAGCTGTGCAGAAGAAGAACAACAAGAAGAAGAAATATCTCGAAATATGTCCGTCAGGCCCCTTCCCTTGAGATATATCTGCAAATATCTCGGAAACGAAGCGAGCTATGGCAAAATGTTAAGAGACCTTTTTTGTAGAGAATTATGTTTCCTACAATTTAGGTTCTATGATATTTTTTGATCAGAAGCGTAGTTTTCGAGATATATCGAGATATTTAAAAGTTCCGAAGCCGCACCAACATAATAGAGATACAGAAACACCGTGGCCCCTTTCTTTGAGATAACTCTGCACTAGTGCGAGCCGCAAATGCCACTTCCAGCTTAGCTGTGCAGAAGAAGAACAACAAGAAGAAGAAATATCTCGAAATATGTCCGTCAGGCCCCTTCCCTTGAGATAAATCTGCAAATATCTCGGAAACGAAGCGAGCTATGGCAAAATGTTAAGAGACCTTTTTTGTAGAGAATTAAGTTTCCTACTTTTTATGTTCTATGATATTTTTTGATCAGATGCGTAGTTCTCGAGATATATCAAGATATTTAAAAGTTCCGAAGCCGCACCAACATAATAGAGATACAGAAACACCGTGGCCCCTTTCTTTGAGATAACTCTGCACTATTGCGAGCTGCAAATGCCACTTCCAGCTTAGCTGTGCAGAAGAAGAACATCAAGAAGAAGAAATATCTCGAAATATGTCCGTCAGGCCCCTTCCCTTGAGATAAATCTGCAAATATCTCGGAAACGAAGCGAGCTATGGCAAAATGTTGAGAGACCATTTTTGTAGAGAATTAAGTTTCCTACGTTTTATGTTCTATGATATTTTTTGATCAGATGCGTAGTTCTCGAGATATATCAAGATATTTAAAAGTTCCGAAGCCGCACCAACATAATAGAGATACAGAAACACCGTGGCCCCTTTCGTTGAGATAACTCTGCACTAGTGCGAGCCGCAAATGCCACTTCCAGCTTAGCTGTGCAGAAGAAGAACAACAAGAAGAAGAAATATCTCGAAATATGTCCGTCAGGCCCCTTCCCTTGAGATAAATCTGCAAATATCTCGGAAACGAAGAGAGCTATGGCAAAATGTTAAGAGACCTTTTTTGTAGAGAATTAAGTTTGCTACAATTTATGTTCTATGATATTTTTTGATCAGAAGCGTAGTTTTCGAGATATATCGAGATATTTAAAAGTTCCAAAGCCGCACCAACATAATAGAGATACAGAAACACCGTGGCCCCTTTCTTTGAGATAACTCTGCACTAGTGCGAGCCGCAAATGCCACTTCCAGCTTAGCTGTGCAGAAGAAGAACAACAAGAAGAAGAAATATCTCGAAATATGTCCGTCAGGCCCCTTCCCTTGAGATAAATCTGCAAATATCTCGGAAACGAAGCGAGCTATGGCAAAATGTTGAGAGACCTTTTTTGTAGAGAATTAAGTTTCCTACGTTTTATGTTCTATGATATTTTTTGATCAGATGCGTAGTTCTCGAGATATATCAAGATATTTAAAAGTTCCGAAGCCGCACCAACATAATAGAGATACAGAAACACCGTGGCCCCTTTCTTTGAGATAACTCTGCACTAGTGCGAGCCGCAAATGCCACTTCCAGCTTAGCTGTGCAGAAGAAGAACAACAAGAAGAAGAAATATCTCGAAATATGTCCGTCAGGCCCCTTCCCTTGAGATGAATCTGCAAATATCTCGGAAACGAAGCGAGCTATGGCAAAATGTTAAGAGACCTTTTTTGTAGAGAATAATGTTTCCTACAATTTACGTTCTATGATATTTTTTGATCAGAAGCGTAGTTTTCGAGATATATCGAGATATTTAAAAGTTCCGAAGCCGCACCAACATAATAGAGATACAGAAACACCGTGGCCCCTTTCTTTGAGATAACTCTGCACTAGTGCGAGCCGCAAATGCCACTTCCAGCTTAGCTGTGCAGAAGAAGAACAACAAGAAGAAGAAATATCTCGAAATATGTCCGTCAGGCCCCTTCCCTTGAGATAAATCTGCAAATATCTCGGAAACGAAGCGAGCTATGGCAAAATGTTGAGAGACCTTTTTTGTAGAGAATTAAGTTTCCTACGTTTTATGTTCTATGATATTTTTTGATCAGATGCGTAGTTCTCGAGATATATCAAGATATTTAAAAGTTCCGAAGCCGCACCAACATAATAGAGATACAGAAACACCGTGGCCCCTTCCTTTGAGATAACTCTGCACTATTGCGAGCTGCAAATAGCACTTCCAGCTTAGCTGTGCAGAAGAAGAACATCAAGAAGAAGAAGTATCTCGAAATATGTCCGTCAGGCCCCTTCCCTTGAGATAAATCTGCAAATATCTCGGAAACGAAGCGAGCTATGGCAAAATGTTAAGAGACCTTTTTTGTAGAGAATTATGTTTCCTACAACTTATGTTCTATGATATTTTTTGATCAGAAGCGTAGTTTTCGAGATATATCGAGATATTTAAAAGTTCCAAAGCCGCACCAACATAATAGAGATACAGAAACACCGTGGCCCCTTTCTTTGAGATAACTCTGCACTATTGCGAGCTGCAAATGCCACTTCCAGCTTAGCTGTGCAGAGGAAGAACAACAAGAAGAAGAAATATCTCGAAATATGTCCGTCAGGCCAGTTCCTTTGAGCTGAATCTGCAAATATCTCGGAAACGAAGCGAGCTATGGCAAAATATTAAGAGACGTTTTTTGTAGAGAATTATGTTTCCTACAATTTATGTTCTATGATATTTTTTGATCAGAAGCGTAGTTTTCGAGATATATCGAGATATTTAAAAGTTCCGAAGCCGCACCAACATAATAGGGATACAGAAACACCGTGGCCCCTTTCTTTGAGATAACTCTGCACTAGTGCGAGCTGCAAATGCCACTTCCAGCTTAGCTGTGCAGAGGAAGAACAACAAGAAGAAGAAATATCTCGAAATATGTCCGTGAGGCCCCTTCCCTTGAGATATATCTGCAAATATCTCGGAAACGAAGCGAGCTATGGCAAAATGTTTAGAGACCTTTTTTGTAGAGAATTATGCTTCCTACAATTTATGTTCTATGATATTTTTTGATCAGAAGCGTAGTTTTCGAGATACATCGAGATATTTAAAAGTTCCGAAGCCGCACCAACATAATAGAGATACAGAAACACCGTGGCCCCTTTCTTTGAGATAACTCTGCACTAGTGCGAGCCGCAAATGCCAGTTCCAGCTTAGCTGTGCAGAAGAAGAACAACAAGAAGAAGAAATATCTCGAAATATGTCCGTCAGGCCCCTTCCCTTGAGATAAATCTGCAAATATCTCGGAAACGAAGCGAGCTATGGCAAAATGTTAAGAGACCTTTTTTGTAGAGAATTAAGTTTCCTACTTTTTATGTTGTATGATATTTTTTGATCTGATGCGTAGTTCTCGAGATATATCAAGATATTTAAAAGTTCCGAAGCCGCACCGACATAATAGAGATACAGAAACACCATGGCCCCTTTCTTTGAGATAACTCTGCACTATTGCGAGCTGTAAATGCCACTTCCAGCTTAGCTGTGCAGAAGAAGAACAACAAGAAGAAGACATATCTCGAAATATGTCCGTCAGGCCCCTTCCCTGGAGATATATCTGCAAATATCTCGGAAACGAAGCGAGCTATGGCAAAATGTTAAGAGACCTTTTTTGTAGAGAATTATGTTTCCTACAATTTATGTTCTATGATATTTTTTGATCAGAAGCGTAGTTTTCGAGATATATCGAGATATTTAAAAGTTCCAAAGCCGCACCAACATAATAGAGATACAGAAACACCGTGGCCCCTTTCTTTGAGATAACTCTGCACTATTGCGAGCGGCAAATGCCACTTCCAGCTTAGCTGTGCAGAGGAAGAACAACAAGAAGAAGAAATATCTCGAAATATGTCCGTCAGGCCAGTTCCTTTGAGCTGAATCTGCAAATATCTCGGAAACGAAGCGAGCTATGGCAAAATATTAAGAGACGTTTTTTGTAGAGAATTATGTTTCCTACAATTTATGTTGTATGATTTTTTTGATCAGAAGCGTAGTTTTCGAGATATATCGAGATATTTAAAAGTTCCGAAGCCGCACCAAAATAATAGAGATACAGAAACACCGTGGCCCCTTTCTTTGAGATAACTCTGCACTATTGCGAGCTGTAAATGCCACTTCCAGCTTAGCTGTGCAGAAGAAGAACAACAAGAAGAAGAAATATCTCGAAATATGTCCGTCAGGCCCCTTCCCTTGAGATATATCTGCAAATATCTCGGAAACGAAGCGAGCTATGGCAAAATGTTAAGAGACCTTTTTTGTAGAGAATTATGTTTCCTACAATTTATGTTCTATGATATTTTTTGATCAGAAGCGTAGTTTTCGAGATATATCGAGATATTTAAAAGTTCCGAAGCCGCACCAACATAATAGAGATACAGAAACACCGTGGCCCCTCTCTTTGAGATAACTCTGCACTACTGCGAGCTGGAAATGCCGCTTCCAGTTTAGCTGTGCAGAAGAAGAACAACAAGAAGAAGAAATATCTCGAAATATGTCCGTTAGGCCCCTTCCCTTGAGATAAATCTGCAAATATCTCGGAAACGAAGCGAGCTATGGCAAAATGTTAAGAGACCTTTTTTGTAGAGAATTATGCTTCCTACAATTTATGTTCTATGATATTTTTTGATCAGAAGCGTAGTTTTCGAGATACATCGAGATATTTAAAAGTTCCGAAGCCACACCAACATAATAGAGATACAGAAACACCGTGGCCCCTTTCTTTGAGATAACTCTGCACTATTGCGAGCTGCAAATGCCACTTCCAGCTTAGCTGTGCAGAAGAAGAACATCAAGAAGAAGAAATGTCTCGAAATATGTCCGTCAGGCCCCTTCCCCTGAGATAAATCTGCAAATATCTCGGAAACGAAGAGAGCTATGGCAAAATGTTAAGAGACCTTATTTGTAGAGAATTAAGTTTCCTACTTTTTATGTTCTATGATATTTTTTGATCTGATGCGTAGTTCTCGAGATATATCAAGATATTTAAAAGTTCCGAAGCCGCACCAACATAATAGAGATACAGAAACACCGTGGCCCCTTTCTTTGAGATAACTCTGCACTATTGCGAGCTGTAAATGCCACTTCCAGCTTAGCTGTGCAGAAGAAGAACAACAAGAAGAAGACATATCTCGAAATATGTCCGTCAGGCCCCTTCCCTTGAGATATATCTGCAAATATCTCGGAAACGAAGCGAGCTATGGCAAAATGTTAAGAGACCTTTTTTGTAGAGAATTATGTTTCCTACAATTTATGTTCTATGATATTTTTTGATCAGAAGCGTAGTTTTCGAGATATATCGAGATATTTAAAAGTTCCAAAGCCGCACCAACATAATAGAGATACAGAAACACCGTGGCCCCTTTCTTTGAGATAACTCTGCACTATTGCGAGCTGCAAATGCCACTTCCAGCTTAGCTGTGCAGAGGAAGAACAACAAGAAGAAGAAATATCTCGAAATATGTCCGTCAGGCCAGTTCCTTTGAGCTGAATCTGCAAATATCTCGGAAATGAAGCGAGCTATGGCAAAATATTAAGAGACGTTTTTTGTAGAGAATTATGTTTCCTACAATTTATGTTGTATGATTTTTTTGATCAGAAGCGTAGTTTTCGAGATATATCGAGATATTTAAAAGTTCCGAAGCCGCACCAACATAATAGGGATACAGAAACACCGTGGCCCCTTTCTTTGAGATAACTCTGCAGTATTGCGAGCTGTAAATGCCACTTCCAGCTTAGCTGTGCAGAAGAAGAACAACAAGAAGAAGAAATATCTTGAAATATGTCCGTCAGGCCCCTTCCCTTGAGATAAATCTGCAAATATCTCGGAAACGAAGAGAGCTATGGCAAAATGTTAAGAGACCTTTTGTGTAGAGAATTAAGTTTCCTACTTTTTATGTTCTATGATATTTTTTGATCTGATGCGTAGTTCTCGAGATATATCAAGATATTTAAAAGTTCCGAAGCCGCACCAACATAATAGAGATACAGAAACACCGTGGCCCCTCTCTTTGAGATAACTCTGCACTACTGCGAGCTGGAAATGCCGCTTCCAGTTTAGCTGTGCAGAAGAAGAACAACAAGAAGAAGAAATATCTCGAAATATGTCCGTTAGGCCCCTTCCCTTGAGATAAATCTGCAAATATCTCGGAAACGAAGCGAGCTATGGCAAAATGTTAAGAGACCTTTTTTGTAGAGAATTAAGTTTGCTACTTTTTATGTTCTATGATATTTTTTGATTAGATGCGTAGTTCTCGAGATATATCAAGATATTTAAAAGTTCCGAAGCCGCACCAACATAATAGAGATACAGAAACACCGTGGCCCCTTTCTTTCAGATAACTATGCACTATTGCGAGCTGCAAATGCCACTTCCAGCTTAGCTGTGCAGAAGAACAACAAGAAGAAGAAATATCTCGAAATATGTCCGTCAGGCCCCTTCCCTTGAGATAAATCTGCAAATATCTCGGAAACGAAGCGAGCTATGGCAAAATGTTGAGAGACCTTTTTTGTAGAGAATTAAGTTTCCTACGTTTTATGTTCTATGATATTTTTTGATCAGATGCGTAGTTCTCGAGATATATCAAGATATTTAAAAGTTCCGAAGCCGCACCAACATAATAGAGATACAGAAACACCGTGGCCCCTTTCTTTGAGATAACTCTGCACTAGTGCGAGCCGCAAATGCCACTTCCAGCTTAGCTGTGCAGAAGAAGAACAACAAGAAGAAGAAATATCTCGAAATATGTCCGTCAGGCCCCTTCCCTTGAGATGAATCTGCAAATATCTCGGAAACGAAGCGAGCTATGGCAAAATGTTAAGAGACCTTTTTTGTAGAGAATAATGTTTCCTACAATTTACGTTCTATGATATTTTTTGATCAGAAGCGTAGTTTTCGAGATATATCGAGATATTTAAAAGTTCCGAAGCCGCACCAACATAATAGAGATACAGAAACACCGTGGCCCCTTTCTTTGAGATAACTCTGCACTAGTGCGAGCCGCAAATGCCACTTCCAGCTTAGCTGTGCAGAAGAAGAACAACAAGAAGAAGAAATATCTCGAAATATGTCCGTCAGGCCCCTTCCCTTGAGATAAATCTGCAAATATCTCGGAAACGAAGCGAGCTATGGCAAAATGTTGAGAGACCTTTTTTGTAGAGAATTAAGTTTCCTACGTTTTATGTTCTATGATATTTTTTGATCAGATGCGTAGTTCTCGAGATATATCAAGATATTTAAAAGTTCCGAAGCCGCACCAACATAATAGAGATACAGAAACACCGTGGCCCCTTCCTTTGAGATAACTCTGCACTATTGCGAGCTGCAAATAGCACTTCCAGCTTAGCTGTGCAGAAGAAGAACATCAAGAAGAAGAAGTATCTCGAAATATGTCCGTCAGGCCCCTTCCCTTGAGATAAATCTGCAAATATCTCGGAAACGAAGCGAGCTATGGCAAAATGTTAAGAGACCTTTTTTGTAGAGAATTATGTTTCCTACAACTTATGTTCTATGATATTTTTTGATCAGAAGCGTAGTTTTCGAGATATATCGAGATATTTAAAAGTTCCAAAGCCGCACCAACATAATAGAGATACAGAAACACCGTGGCCCCTTTCTTTGAGATAACTCTGCACTATTGCGAGCTGCAAATGCCACTTCCAGCTTAGCTGTGCAGAGGAAGAACAACAAGAAGAAGAAATATCTCGAAATATGTCCGTCAGGCCAGTTCCTTTGAGCTGAATCTGCAAATATCTCGGAAACGAAGCGAGCTATGGCAAAATATTAAGAGACGTTTTTTGTAGAGAATTATGTTTCCTACAATTTATGTTGTATGATATTTTTTGATCAGAAGCGTAGTTTTCGAGATATATCGAGATATTTAAAAGTTCCGAAGCCGCACCAACATAATAGGGATACAGAAACACCGTGGCCCCTTTCTTTGAGATAACTCTGCAGTATTGCGAGCTGTAAATGCCACTTCCAGCTTAGCTGTGCAGAAGAAGAACAACAAGAAGAAGAAATATCTTGAAATATGTCCGTCAGGCCCCTTCCCTTGAGATAAATCTGCAAATATCTCGGAAACGAAGAGAGCTATGGCAAAATGTTAAGAGACCTTTTGTGTAGAGAATTAAGTTTCCTACTTTTTATGTTCTATGATATTTTTTGATCTGATGCGTAGTTCTCGAGATATATCAAGATATTTAAAAGTTCCGAAGCCGCACCAACATAATAGAGATACAGAAACACCGTGGCCCCTCTCTTTGAGATAACTCTGCACTACTGCGAGCTGGAAATGCCGCTTCCAGTTTAGCTGTGCAGAAGAAGAACAACAAGAAGAAGAAATATCTCGAAATATGTCCGTGAGGCCCCTTCCCTTGAGATATATCTGCAAATATCTCGGAAACGAAGCGAGCTATGGCAAAATGTTTAGAGACCTTTTTTGTAGAGAATTATGCTTCCTACAATTTATGTTCTATGATATTTTTTGATCAGAAGCGTAGTTTTCGAGATACATCGAGATATTTAAAAGTTCCGAAGCCGCACCAACATAATAGAGATACAGAAACACCGTGGCCCCTTTCTTTGAGATAACTCTGCACTAGTGCGAGCCGCAAATGCCAGTTCCAGCTTAGCTGTGCAGAAGAAGAACAACAAGAAGAAGAAATATCTCGAAATATGTCCGTCAGGCCCCTTCCCTTGAGATAAATCTGCAAATATCTCGGAAACGAAGCGAGCTATGGCAAAATGTTAAGAGACCTTTTTTGTAGAGAATTAAGTTTCCTACTTTTTATGTTGTATGATATTTTTTGATCTGATGCGTAGTTCTCGAGATATATCAAGATATTTAAAAGTTCCGAAGCCGCACCGACATAATAGAGATACAGAAACACCATGGCCCCTTTCTTTGAGATAACTCTGCACTATTGCGAGCTGTAAATGCCACTTCCAGCTTAGCTGTGCAGAAGAAGAACAACAAGAAGAAGACATATCTCGAAATATGTCCGTCAGGCCCCTTCCCTGGAGATATATCTGCAAATATCTCGGAAACGAAGCGAGCTATGGCAAAATGTTAAGAGACCTTTTTTGTAGAGAATTATGTTTCCTACAATTTATGTTCTATGATATTTTTTGATCAGAAGCGTAGTTTTCGAGATATATCGAGATATTTAAAAGTTCCAAAGCCGCACCAACATAATAGAGATACAGAAACACCGTGGCCCCTTTCTTTGAGATAACTCTGCACTATTGCGAGCTGCAAATGCCACTTCCAGCTTAGCTGTGCAGAGGAAGAACAACAAGAAGAAGAAATATCTCGAAATATGTCCGTCAGGCCAGTTCCTTTGAGCTGAATCTGCAAATATCTCGGAAACGAAGCGAGCTATGGCAAAATATTAAGAGACGTTTTTTGTAGAGAATTATGTTTCCTACAATTTATGTTGTATGATTTTTTTGATCAGAAGCGTAGTTTTCGAGATATATCGAGATATTTAAAAGTTCCGAAGCCGCACCAAAATAATAGAGATACAGAAACACCGTGGCCCCTTTCTTTGAGATAACTCTGCACTATTGCGAGCTGTAAATGCCACTTCCAGCTTAGCTGTGCAGAAGAAGAACAACAAGAAGAAGAAATATCTCGAAATATGTCCGTCAGGCCCCTTCCCTTGAGATAAATCTGCAAATATCTCGGAAACGAAGAGAGCTATGGCAAAATGTTAAGAGACCTTTTGTGTAGAGAATTAAGTTTCCTACTTTTTATGTTCTATGATATTTTTTGATCTGATGCGTAGTTCTCGAGATATATCAAGATATTTAAAAGTTCCGAAGCCGCACCAACATAATAGAGATACAGAAACACCGTGGCCCCTCTCTTTGAGATAACTCTGCACTACTGCGAGCTGGAAATGCCGCTTCCAGTTTAGCTGTGCAGAAGAAGAACAACAAGAAGAAGAAATATCTCGAAATATGTCCGTTAGGCCCCTTCCCTTGAGATAAATCTGCAAATATCTCGGAAACGAAGCGAGCTATGGCAAAATGTTAAGAGACCTTTTTTGTAGAGAATTAAGTTTGCTACTTTTTATGTTCTATGATATTTTTTGATTAGATGCGTAGTTCTCGAGATATATCAAGATATTTAAAAGTTCCGAAGCCGCACCAACATAATAGAGATACAGAAACACCGTGGCCCCTTTCTTTCAGATAACTATGCACTATTGCGAGCTGCAAATGCCACTTCCAGCTTAGCTGTGCAGAAGAACAACAAGAAGAAGAAATATCTCGAAATATGTCCGTCAGGCCCCTTCCCTTGAGATAAATCTGCAAATATCTCGGAAACGAAGCGAGCTATGGCAAAATGTTGAGAGACCTTTTTTGTAGAGAATTAAGTTTCCTACGTTTTATGTTCTATGATATTTTTTGATCAGATGCGTAGTTCTCGAGATATATCAAGATATTTAAAAGTTCCGAAGCCGCACCAACATAATAGAGATACAGAAACACCGTGGCCCCTTTCTTTGAGATAACTCTGCACTAGTGCGAGCCGCAAATGCCACTTCCAGCTTAGCTGTGCAGAAGAAGAACAACAAGAAGAAGAAATATCTCGAAATATGTCCGTCAGGCCCCTTCCCTTGAGATGAATCTGCAAATATCTCGGAAACGAAGCGAGCTATGGCAAAATGTTAAGAGACCTTTTTTGTAGAGAATAATGTTTCCTACAATTTACGTTCTATGATATTTTTTGATCAGAAGCGTAGTTTTCGAGATATATCGAGATATTTAAAAGTTCCGAAGCCGCACCAACATAATAGAGATACAGAAACACCGTGGCCCCTTTCTTTGAGATAACTCTGCACTAGTGCGAGCCGCAAATGCCACTTCCAGCTTAGCTGTGCAGAAGAAGAACAACAAGAAGAAGAAATATCTCGAAATATGTCCGTCAGGCCCCTTCCCTTGAGATAAATCTGCAAATATCTCGGAAACGAAGCGAGCTATGGCAAAATGTTGAGAGACCTTTTTTGTAGAGAATTAAGTTTCCTACGTTTTATGTTCTATGATATTTTTTGATCAGATGCGTAGTTCTCGAGATATATCAAGATATTTAAAAGTTCCGAAGCCGCACCAACATAATAGAGATACAGAAACACCGTGGCCCCTTCCTTTGAGATAACTCTGCACTATTGCGAGCTGCAAATAGCACTTCCAGCTTAGCTGTGCAGAAGAAGAACATCAAGAAGAAGAAGTATCTCGAAATATGTCCGTCAGGCCCCTTCCCTTGAGATAAATCTGCAAATATCTCGGAAACGAAGCGAGCTATGGCAAAATGTTAAGAGACCTTTTTTGTAGAGAATTATGTTTCCTACAACTTATGTTCTATGATATTTTTTGATCAGAAGCGTAGTTTTCGAGATATATCGAGATATTTAAAAGTTCCAAAGCCGCACCAACATAATAGAGATACAGAAACACCGTGGCCCCTTTCTTTGAGATAACTCTGCACTATTGCGAGCTGCAAATGCCACTTCCAGCTTAGCTGTGCAGAGGAAGAACAACAAGAAGAAGAAATATCTCGAAATATGTCCGTCAGGCCAGTTCCTTTGAGCTGAATCTGCAAATATCTCGGAAACGAAGCGAGCTATGGCAAAATATTAAGAGACGTTTTTTGTAGAGAATTATGTTTCCTACAATTTATGTTGTATGATATTTTTTGATCAGAAGCGTAGTTTTCGAGATATATCGAGATATTTAAAAGTTCCGAAGCCGCACCAACATAATAGGGATACAGAAACACCGTGGCCCCTTTCTTTGAGATAACTCTGCAGTATTGCGAGCTGTAAATGCCACTTCCAGCTTAGCTGTGCAGAAGAAGAACAACAAGAAGAAGAAATATCTTGAAATATGTCCGTCAGGCCCCTTCCCTTGAGATAAATCTGCAAATATCTCGGAAACGAAGAGAGCTATGGCAAAATGTTAAGAGACCTTTTGTGTAGAGAATTAAGTTTCCTACTTTTTATGTTCTATGATATTTTTTGATCTGATGCGTAGTTCTCGAGATATATCAAGATATTTAAAAGTTCCGAAGCCGCACCAACATAATAGAGATACAGAAACACCGTGGCCCCTCTCTTTGAGATAACTCTGCACTACTGCGAGCTGGAAATGCCGCTTCCAGTTTAGCTGTGCAGAAGAAGAACAACAAGAAGAAGAAATATCTCGAAATATGTCCGTGAGGCCCCTTCCCTTGAGATATATCTGCAAATATCTCGGAAACGAAGCGAGCTATGGCAAAATGTTTAGAGACCTTTTTTGTAGAGAATTATGCTTCCTACAATTTATGTTCTATGATATTTTTTGATCAGAAGCGTAGTTTTCGAGATACATCGAGATATTTAAAAGTTCCGAAGCCGCACCAACATAATAGAGATACAGAAACACCGTGGCCCCTTTCTTTGAGATAACTCTGCACTAGTGCGAGCCGCAAATGCCAGTTCCAGCTTAGCTGTGCAGAAGAAGAACAACAAGAAGAAGAAATATCTCGAAATATGTCCGTCAGGCCCCTTCCCTTGAGATAAATCTGCAAATATCTCGGAAACGAAGCGAGCTATGGCAAAATGTTAAGAGACCTTTTTTGTAGAGAATTAAGTTTCCTACTTTTTATGTTGTATGATATTTTTTGATCTGATGCGTAGTTCTCGAGATATATCAAGATATTTAAAAGTTCCGAAGCCGCACCGACATAATAGAGATACAGAAACACCATGGCCCCTTTCTTTGAGATAACTCTGCACTATTGCGAGCTGTAAATGCCACTTCCAGCTTAGCTGTGCAGAAGAAGAACAACAAGAAGAAGACATATCTCGAAATATGTCCGTCAGGCCCCTTCCCTGGAGATATATCTGCAAATATCTCGGAAACGAAGCGAGCTATGGCAAAATGTTAAGAGACCTTTTTTGTAGAGAATTATGTTTCCTACAATTTATGTTCTATGATATTTTTTGATCAGAAGCGTAGTTTTCGAGATATATCGAGATATTTAAAAGTTCCAAAGCCGCACCAACATAATAGAGATACAGAAACACCGTGGCCCCTTTCTTTGAGATAACTCTGCACTATTGCGAGCTGCAAATGCCACTTCCAGCTTAGCTGTGCAGAGGAAGAACAACAAGAAGAAGAAATATCTCGAAATATGTCCGTCAGGCCAGTTCCTTTGAGCTGAATCTGCAAATATCTCGGAAACGAAGCGAGCTATGGCAAAATATTAAGAGACGTTTTTTGTAGAGAATTATGTTTCCTACAATTTATGTTGTATGATTTTTTTGATCAGAAGCGTAGTTTTCGAGATATATCGAGATATTTAAAAGTTCCGAAGCCGCACCAAAATAATAGAGATACAGAAACACCGTGGCCCCTTTCTTTGAGATAACTCTGCACTATTGCGAGCTGTAAATGCCACTTCCAGCTTAGCTGTGCAGAAGAAGAACAACAAGAAGAAGAAATATCTCGAAATATGTCCGTCAGGCCCCTTCCCTTGAGATATATCTGCAAATATCTCGGAAACGAAGCGAGCTATGGCAAAATGTTAAGAGACCTTTTTTGTAGAGAATTATGTTTCCTACAATTTATGTTCTATGATATTTTTTGATCAGAAGCGTAGTTTTCGAGATATATCGAGATATTTAAAAGTTCCGAAGCCGCACCAACATAATAGAGATACAGAAACACCGTGGCCCCTCTCTTTGAGATAACTCTGCACTACTGCGAGCTGGAAATGCCGCTTCCAGTTTAGCTGTGCAGAAGAAGAACAACAAGAAGAAGAAATATCTCGAAATATGTCCGTTAGGCCCCTTCCCTTGAGATAAATCTGCAAATATCTCGGAAACGAAGCGAGCTATGGCAAAATGTTAAGAGACCTTTTTTGTAGAGAATTATGCTTCCTACAATTTATGTTCTATGATATTTTTTGATCAGAAGCGTAGTTTTCGAGATACATCGAGATATTTAAAAGTTCCGAAGCCGCACCAACATAATAGAGATACAGAAACACCGTGGCCCCTTTCTTTGAGATAACTCTGCACTACTGCGAGCTGGAAATGCCGCTTCCAGTTTAGCTGTGCAGAAGAAGAACAACAAGAAGAAGAAATATCTCGAAATATGTCCGTTAGGCCCCTTCCCTTGAGATAAATCTGCAAATATCTCGGAAACGAAGCGAGCTATGGCAAAATGTTAAGAGACCTTTTTTGTAGAGAATTAAGTTTCCTAATTTTTATGTTCTATGATATTTTTTGATCAGATGCGTAGTTCTCGAGATATATCAAGATATTTAAAAGTTCCGAAGCCGCACCAACATAATAGAGATACAGAAACACCGTGGCCCCTTTCTTTGAGATAACTCTGCACTATTGCGAGCTGCAAATGCCACTCCCAGCTTAGCTGTGCAGAAGAAGAACAACAAGAAGAAGAAATATCTCGAAATATGTCCGTCAGACCCCTTCCCTTGAGATGAATCTGCAAATATCTCGGAAACGAAGCGAGCTATGGCAAAATGTTAAGAGACCTTTTTTGTAGAGAATAATGTTTCCTACAATTTACGTTATATGATATTTTTTGATCAGAAGCGTAGTTTTCGAGATATATCGAGATATTTAAAAGTTCCGAAGCCGCACCAACATAATAGAGATACAGAAACACCGTGGCCCCTTTCTTTGAGATAACTCTGCACTATTGCGAGCTGCAAATGCCACTTCCAGCTTAGCTGTGCAGAAGAAGAACATCAAGAAGAAGAAATATCTCGAAATATGTCCGTCAGGCCCCTTCCCTTGAGATAAATCTGCAAATATCTCGGAAACGAAGCGAGCTATGGCAAAATGTTGAGAGACCATTTTTGTAGAGAATTAAGTTTCCTACGTTTTATGTTCTATGATATTTTTTGATCAGATGCGTAGTTCTCGAGATATATCAAGATATTTAAAAGTTCCGAAGCCGCACCAACATAATAGAGATACAGAAACACCGTGGCCCCTTTCGTTGTGATAACTCTGCACTAGTGCGAGCCGCAAATGCCACTTCCAGCTTAGCTGTGCAGAAGAAGAACAACAAGAAGAAGAAATATCTCGAAATATGTCCGTCAGGCCCCTTCCCTTGAGATAAATCTGCAAATATCTCGGAAACGAAGAGAGCTATGGCAAAATGTTAAGAGACCTTTTTTGTAGAGAATTAAGTTTGCTACAATTTATGTTCTATGATATTTTTTGATCAGAAGCGTAGTTTTCGAGATATATCGAGATATTTAAAAGTTCCAAAGCCGCACCAACATAATAGAGATACAGAAACACCGTGGCCCCTTTCTTTGAGATAACTCTGCACTAGTGCGAGCCGCAAATGCCACTTCCAGCTTAGCTGTGCAGAAGAAGAACAACAAGAAGAAGAAATATCTCGAAATATGTCCGTCAGGCCCCTTCCCTTGAGATAAATCTGCAAATATCTCGGAAACGAAGCGAGCTATGGCAAAATGTTGAGAGACCTTTTTTGTAGAGAATTAAGTTTCCTACGTTTTATGTTCTATGATATTTTTTGATCAGATGCGTAGTTCTCGAGATATATCAAGATATTTAAAAGTTCCGAAGCCGCACCAACATAATAGAGATACAGAAACACCGTGGCCCCTTTCTTTGAGATAACTCTGCACTAGTGCGAGCCGCAAATGCCACTTCCAGCTTAGCTGTGCAGAAGAAGAACAACAAGAAGAAGAAATATCTCGAAATATGTCCGTCAGGCCCCTTCCCTTGAGATGAATCTGCAAATATCTCGGAAACGAAGCGAGCTATGGCAAAATGTTAAGAGACCTTTTTTGTAGAGAATAATGTTTCCTACAATTTACGTTCTATGATATTTTTTGATCAGAAGCGTAGTTTTCGAGATATATCGAGATATTTAAAAGTTCCGAAGCCGCACCAACATAATAGAGATACAGAAACACCGTGGCCCCTTTCTTTGAGATAACTCTGCACTAGTGCGAGCCGCAAATGCCACTTCCAGCTTAGCTGTGCAGAAGAAGAACAACAAGAAGAAGAAATATCTCGAAATATGTCCGTCAGGCCCCTTCCCTTGAGATAAATCTGCAAATATCTCGGAAACGAAGCGAGCTATGGCAAAATGTTGAGAGACCTTTTTTGTAGAGAATTAAGTTTCCTACGTTTTATGTTCTATGATATTTTTTGATCAGATGCGTAGTTCTCGAGATATATCAAGATATTTAAAAGTTCCGAAGCCGCACCAACATAATAGAGATACAGAAACACCGTGGCCCCTTCCTTTGAGATAACTCTGCACTATTGCGAGCTGCAAATAGCACTTCCAGCTTAGCTGTGCAGAAGAAGAACATCAAGAAGAAGAAGTATCTCGAAATATGTCCGTCAGGCCCCTTCCCTTGAGATAAATCTGCAAATATCTCGGAAACGAAGCGAGCTATGGCAAAATGTTAAGAGACCTTTTTTGTAGAGAATTATGTTTCCTACAACTTATGTTCTATGATATTTTTTGATCAGAAGCGTAGTTTTCGAGATATATCGAGATATTTAAAAGTTCCAAAGCCGCACCAACATAATAGAGATACAGAAACACCGTGGCCCCTTTCTTTGAGATAACTCTGCACTATTGCGAGCTGCAAATGCCACTTCCAGCTTAGCTGTGCAGAGGAAGAACAACAAGAAGAAGAAATATCTCGAAATATGTCCGTCAGGCCAGTTCCTTTGAGCTGAATCTGCAAATATCTCGGAAACGAAGCGAGCTATGGCAAAATATTAAGAGACGTTTTTTGTAGAGAATTATGTTTCCTACAATTTATGTTCTATGATATTTTTTGATCAGAAGCGTAGTTTTCGAGATATATCGAGATATTTAAAAGTTCCGAAGCCGCACCAACATAATAGGGATACAGAAACACCGTGGCCCCTTTCTTTGAGATAACTCTGCACTAGTGCGAGCTGCAAATGCCACTTCCAGCTTAGCTGTGCAGAGGAAGAACAACAAGAAGAAGAAATATCTCGAAATATGTCCGTGAGGCCCCTTCCCTTGAGATATATCTGCAAATATCTCGGAAACGAAGCGAGCTATGGCAAAATGTTTAGAGACCTTTTTTGTAGAGAATTATGCTTCCTACAATTTATGTTCTATGATATTTTTTGATCAGAAGCGTAGTTTTCGAGATACATCGAGATATTTAAAAGTTCCGAAGCCGCACCAACATAATAGAGATACAGAAACACCGTGGCCCCTTTCTTTGAGATAACTCTGCACTAGTGCGAGCCGCAAATGCCAGTTCCAGCTTAGCTGTGCAGAAGAAGAACAACAAGAAGAAGAAATATCTCGAAATATGTCCGTCAGGCCCCTTCCCTTGAGATAAATCTGCAAATATCTCGGAAACGAAGCGAGCTATGGCAAAATGTTAAGAGACCTTTTTTGTAGAGAATTAAGTTTCCTACTTTTTATGTTGTATGATATTTTTTGATCTGATGCGTAGTTCTCGAGATATATCAAGATATTTAAAAGTTCCGAAGCCGCACCGACATAATAGAGATACAGAAACACCATGGCCCCTTTCTTTGAGATAACTCTGCACTATTGCGAGCTGTAAATGCCACTTCCAGCTTAGCTGTGCAGAAGAAGAACAACAAGAAGAAGACATATCTCGAAATATGTCCGTCAGGCCCCTTCCCTGGAGATATATCTGCAAATATCTCGGAAACGAAGCGAGCTATGGCAAAATGTTAAGAGACCTTTTTTGTAGAGAATTATGTTTCCTACAATTTATGTTCTATGATATTTTTTGATCAGAAGCGTAGTTTTCGAGATATATCGAGATATTTAAAAGTTCCAAAGCCGCACCAACATAATAGAGATACAGAAACACCGTGGCCCCTTTCTTTGAGATAACTCTGCACTATTGCGAGCTGCAAATGCCACTTCCAGCTTAGCTGTGCAGAGGAAGAACAACAAGAAGAAGAAATATCTCGAAATATGTCCGTCAGGCCAGTTCCTTTGAGCTGAATCTGCAAATATCTCGGAAACGAAGCGAGCTATGGCAAAATATTAAGAGACGTTTTTTGTAGAGAATTATGTTTCCTACAATTTATGTTGTATGATTTTTTTGATCAGAAGCGTAGTTTTCGAGATATATCGAGATATTTAAAAGTTCCGAAGCCGCACCAAAATAATAGAGATACAGAAACACCGTGGCCCCTTTCTTTGAGATAACTCTGCACTATTGCGAGCTGTAAATGCCACTTCCAGCTTAGCTGTGCAGAAGAAGAACAACAAGAAGAAGAAATATCTCGAAATATGTCCGTCAGGCCCCTTCCCTTGAGATATATCTGCAAATATCTCGGAAACGAAGCGAGGTATGGCAAAATGTTAAGAGACCTTTTTTGTAGAGAATTATGTTTCCTACAATTTATGTTCTATGATATTTTTTGATCAGAAGCGTAGTTTTCGAGATATATCGAGATATTTAAAAGTTCCGAAGCCGCACCAACATAATAGAGATACAGAAACACCGTGGCCCCTCTCTTTGAGATAACTCTGCACTACTGCGAGCTGGAAATGCCGCTTCCAGTTTAGCTGTGCAGAAGAAGAACAACAAGAAGAAGAAATATCTCGAAATATGTCCGTTAGGCCCCTTCCCTTGAGATAAATCTGCAAATATCTCGGAAACGAAGCGAGCTATGGCAAAATGTTAAGAGACCTTTTTTGTAGAGAATTATGCTTCCTACAATTTATGTTCTATGATATTTTTTGATCAGAAGCGTAGTTTTCGAGATACATCGAGATATTTAAAAGTTCCGAAGCCACACCAACATAATAGAGATACAGAAACACCGTGGCCCCTTTCTTTGAGATAACTCTGCACTATTGCGAGCTGCAAATGCCACTTCCAGCTTAGCTGTGCAGAAGAAGAACATCAAGAAGAAGAAATGTCTCGAAATATGTCCGTCAGGCCCCTTCCCCTGAGATAAATCTGCAAATATCTCGGAAACGAAGAGAGCTATGGCAAAATGTTAAGAGACCTTATTTGTAGAGAATTAAGTTTCCTACTTTTTATGTTCTATGATATTTTTTGATCTGATGCGTAGTTCTCGAGATATATCAAGATATTTAAAAGTTCCGAAGCCGCACCAACATAATAGAGATACAGAAACACCGTGGCCCCTTTCTTTGAGATAACTCTGCACTATTGCGAGCTGTAAATGCCACTTCCAGCTTAGCTGTGCAGAAGAAGAACAACAAGAAGAAGACATATCTCGAAATATGTCCGTCAGGCCCCTTCCCTTGAGATATATCTGCAAATATCTCGGAAACGAAGCGAGCTATGGCAAAATGTTAAGAGACCTTTTTTGTAGAGAATTATGTTTCCTACAATTTATGTTCTATGATATTTTTTGATCAGAAGCGTAGTTTTCGAGATATATCGAGATATTTAAAAGTTCCAAAGCCGCACCAACATAATAGAGATACAGAAACACCGTGGCCCCTTTCTTTGAGATAACTCTGCACTATTGCGAGCTGCAAATGCCACTTCCAGCTTAGCTGTGCAGAGGAAGAACAACAAGAAGAAGAAATATCTCGAAATATGTCCGTCAGGCCAGTTCCTTTGAGCTGAATCTGCAAATATCTCGGAAATGAAGCGAGCTATGGCAAAATATTAAGAGACGTTTTTTGTAGAGAATTATGTTTCCTACAATTTATGTTGTATGATTTTTTTGATCAGAAGCGTAGTTTTCGAGATATATCGAGATATTTAAAAGTTCCGAAGCCGCACCAACATAATAGGGATACAGAAACACCGTGGCCCCTTTCTTTGAGATAACTCTGCAGTATTGCGAGCTGTAAATGCCACTTCCAGCTTAGCTGTGCAGAAGAAGAACAACAAGAAGAAGAAATATCTTGAAATATGTCCGTCAGGCCCCTTCCCTTGAGATAAATCTGCAAATATCTCGGAAACGAAGAGAGCTATGGCAAAATGTTAAGAGACCTTTTGTGTAGAGAATTAAGTTTCCTACTTTTTATGTTCTATGATATTTTTTGATCTGATGCGTAGTTCTCGAGATATATCAAGATATTTAAAAGTTCCGAAGCCGCACCAACATAATAGAGATACAGAAACACCGTGGCCCCTCTCTTTGAGATAACTCTGCACTACTGCGAGCTGGAAATGCCGCTTCCAGTTTAGCTGTGCAGAAGAAGAACAACAAGAAGAAGAAATATCTCGAAATATGTCCGTTAGGCCCCTTCCCTTGAGATAAATCTGCAAATATCTCGGAAACGAAGCGAGCTATGGCAAAATGTTAAGAGACCTTTTTTGTAGAGAATTAAGTTTGCTACTTTTTATGTTCTATGATATTTTTTGATTAGATGCGTAGTTCTCGAGATATATCAAGATATTTAAAAGTTCCGAAGCCGCACCAACATAATAGAGATACAGAAACACCGTGGCCCCTTTCTTTCAGATAACTATGCACTATTGCGAGCTGCAAATGCCACTTCCAGCTTAGCTGTGCAGAAGAACAACAAGAAGAAGAAATATCTCGAAATATGTCCGTCAGGCCCCTTCCCTTGAGATAAATCTGCAAATATCTCGGAAACGAAGAGAGCTATGGCAAAATGTTAAGAGACCTTTTTTGTAGAGAATTAAGTTTCCTACAATTTATGTTGTATGATACTTTTTGATCAGAAGCGTAGTTTTCGAGATATATCGAGATATTTAAAAGTTCCGAAGCCGCACCAACATAATAGAGATACAGAAACACCGTGGCCCCTTTCGTTGAGATAACTCTGCACTAGTGCGAGCCGCAAATGCCACTTCCAGCTTAGCTGTGCAGAGGAAGAACAACAAGAAGAAGAAATATCTCGAAATATGTCCGTCAGGCCCCTTCCCTTGAGATATATCTGCAAATATCTCGGAAAAGAAGCGAGCTATGGCAAAATGTTAAGAGACCTTTTTTGTAGAGAATTATGCTTCCTACAATTTATGTTCTATGATATTTTTTGATCAGAATCGTAGTTTTCGAGATACATCGAGATATTTAAAAGTTCCGAAGCCACACCAACATAATAGAGATACAGAAACACCGTGGCCCCTTTCTTTGAGATAACTCTGCACTATTGCGAGCTGCAAATGCCACTTCCAGCTTGGCTGTGCAGAAGAAGAACATCAAGAAGAAGAAATGTCTCGAAATATGTCCGTCAGGCCCCTTCCCCTGAGATAAATCTGCAAATATCTCGGAAACGAAGAGAGCTATGGCAAAATGTTAAGAGACCTTATTTGTAGAGAATTAAGTTTCCTACTTTTTATGTTCTATGATATTTTTTGATCTGATGCGTAGTTCTCGAGATATATCAAGATATTTAAAAGTTCCGAAGCCGCACCAACATAATAGAGATACAGAAACACCGTGGCCCCTTTCTTTGAGATAACTCTGCACTATTGCGAGCTGTAAATGCCACTTCCACCTTAGCTGTGCAGAAGAAGAACAACAAGAAGAAGACATATCTCGAAATATGTCCGTCAGGCCCCTTCCCTTGAGATATATCTGCAAATATCTCGGAAACGAAGCGAGCTATGGCAAAATGTTAAGAGACCTTTTTTGTAGAGAATTATGTTTCCTACAATTTATGTTCTATGATATTTTTTGATCAGAAGCGTAGTTTTCGAGATATATCGAGATATTTAAAAGTTCCAAAGCCGCACCAACATAATAGAGATACAGAAACACCGTGGCCCCTTTCTTTGAGATAACTCTGCACTATTGCGAGCTGCAAATGCCACTTCCAGCTTAGCTGTGCAGAGGAAGAACAACAAGAAGAAGAAATATCTCGAAATATGTCCGTCAGGCCAGTTCCTTTGAGCTGAATCTGCAAATATCTCGGAAACGAAGCGAGCTATGGCAAAATATTAAGAGACGTTTTTTGTAGAGAATTATGTTTCCTACAATTTATGTTGTATGATTTTTTTGATCAGAAGCGTAGTTTTCGAGATATATCGAGATATTTAAAAGTTCCGAAGCCGCACCAAAATAATAGAGATACAGAAACACCGTGGCCCCTTTCTTTGAGATAACTCTGCACTATCGCGAGCTGTAAATGCCACTTCCAGCTTAGCTGTGCAGAAGAAGAACAACAAGAAGAAGAAATATCTCGAAATATGTCCGTCAGGCCCCTTCCCTTGAGATATATCTGCAAATATCTCGGAAACGAAGCGAGCTATGGCAAAATGTTAAGAGACCTTTTTTGTAGAGAATTATGTTTCCTACAATTTATGTTCTATGATATTTTTTGATCAGAAGCGTAGTTTTCGAGATATATCGAGATATTTAAAAGTTCCGAAGCCGCACCAACATAATAGAGATACAGAAACACCGTGGCCCCTCTCTTTGAGATAACTCTGCACTACTGCGAGCTGGAAATGCCGCTTCCAGTTTAGCTGTGCAGAAGAAGAACAACAAGAAGAAGAAATATCTCGAAATATGTCCGTTAGGCCCCTTCCCTTGAGATAAATCTGCAAATATCTCGGAAACGAAGCGAGCTATGGCAAAATGTTAAGAGACCTTTTTTGTAGAGAATTATGCTTCCTACAATTTATGTTCTATGATATTTTTTGATCAGAAGCGTAGTTTTCGAGATACATCGAGATATTTAAAAGTTCCGAAGCCACACCAACATAATAGAGATACAGAAACACCGTGGCCCCTTTCTTTGAGATAACTCTGCACTATTGCGAGCTGCAAATACCACTTCCAGCTTAGCTGTGCAGAAGAAGAACATCAAGAAGAAGAAATGTCTCGAAATATGTCCGTCAGGCCCCTTCCCCTGAGATAAATCTGCAAATATCTCGGAAACGAAGAGAGCTATGGCAAAATGTTAAGAGACCTTATTTGTAGAGAATTAAGTTTCCTACTTTTTATGTTCTATGATATTTTTTGATCTGATGCGTAGTTCTCGAGATATATCAAGATATTTAAAAGTTCCGAAGCCGCACCAACATAATAGAGATACAGAAACACCGTGGCCCCTTTCTTTGAGATAACTCTGCACTATTGCGAGCTGTAAATGCCACTTCCAGCTTAGCTGTGCAGAAGAAGAACAACAAGAAGAAGACATATCTCGAAATATGTCCGTCAGGCCCCTTCCCTTGAGATATATCTGCAAATATCTCGGAAACGAAGCGAGCTATGGCAAAATGTTAAGAGACCTTTTTTGTAGAGAATTATGTTTCCTACAATTTATGTTCTATGATATTTTTTGATCAGAAGCGTAGTTTTCGAGATATATCGAGATATTTAAAAGTTCCAAAGCCGCACCAACATAATAGAGATACAGAAACACCGTGGCCCCTTTCTTTGAGATAACTCTGCACTATTGCGAGCTGCAAATGCCACTTCCAGCTTAGCTGTGCAGAGGAAGAACAACAAGAAGAAGAAATATCTCGAAATATGTCCGTCAGGCCAGTTCCTTTGAGCTGAATCTGCAAATATATCGGAAATGAAGCGAGCTATGGCAAAATATTAAGAGACGTTTTTTGTAGAGAATTATGTTTCCTACAATTTATGTTGTATGATTTTTTTGATCAGAAGCGTAGTTTTCGAGATATATCGAGATATTTAAAAGTTCCGAAGCCGCAGCAACATAATAGGGATACAGAAACACCGTGGCCCCTTTCTTTGAGATAACTCTGCAGTATTGCGAGCTGTAAATGCCACTTCCAGCTTAGCTGTGCAGAAGAAGAACAACAAGAAGAAGAAATATCTCGAAATATGTCCGTCAGGCCCCTTCCCTTGAGATAAATCTGCAAATATCTCGGAAACGAAGAGAGCTATGGCAAAATGTTAAGAGACCTTTTGTGTAGAGAATTAAGTTTCCTACTTTTTATGTTCTATGATATTTTTTGATCTGATGCGTAGTTCTCGAGATATATCAAGATATTTAAAAGTTCCGAAGCCGCACCAACATAATAGAGATACAGAAACACCGTGGCCCCTTTCTTTCAGATAACTATGCACTATTGCGAGCTGCAAATGCCACTTCCAGCTTAGCTGTGCAGAAGAACAACAAGAAGAAGAAATATCTCGAAATATGTCCGTCAGGCCAGTTCCTTTGAGCTGAATCTGCAAATATCTCGGAAACGAAGCGAGCTATGGCAAAATGTTAAGAGACGTTTTTTATAGAGAATTATGTTTCCTACAATTTATGTTCTATGATATTTTTTGATCAGAAGCGTAGTTTTCGAGATATATCGAGATATTTAAAAGTTCCGAAGCCGCACCAACATAATAGGGATACAGAAACACCGTGGCCCCTTTCTTTGAGATAACTCTGCACTAGTGCGAGCCGCAAATGCCACTTCCAGCTTAGCTGTGCAGAAGAAGAACAACAAGAAGAAGAAATATCTCGAAATATGTCCGTCAGGCCCCTTCCCTTGAGATAAATCTGCAAATATCTCGGAAACGAAGCGAGCTATGGCGAAATGTTGAGAGACCTTTTTTGTAGAGAATTAAGTTTCCTACTTTTTATGTTCTATGATATTTTTTGATCAGATGCGTAGTTCTCGAGATATATCAAGATATTTAAAAGTTCCGAAGCCGCACCAACATAATAGAGATACAGAAACACCGTGGCCCCTTTCTTTGAGATAACTCTGCACGATTGCGAGCTGTAAATGCCACTTCCAGCTTAGCTGTGCAGAAGAAGGACAACAAGAAGAAGAAATATCTCGAAATATGTCCGTCAGGCCCCTTCCCTTGAGATAAATCTGCAAATATCTCGGAAACGAAGCGAGCTATGGCAAAATGTTAAGAGACGTTTTTTATAGAGAATTATGGTTCCTACAATTTATGTTCTATGATATTTTTTGATCAGAAGCGTAGTTTTCGAGATACATCGAGATATTTAAAAGTTCCGAAGCCACACCAACATAATAGAGATACAGAAACACCGTGGCCCCTTTCTTTGAGATAACTCTGCACTAGTGCGAGCCGCAAATGCCAGTTCCAGCTTAGCTGTGCAGAAGAAGAACAACAAGAAGAAGAAATATCTCGAAATATGTCCGTCAGGCCCCTTCCCTTGAGATATATCTGCAAATATCTCGGAAAAGAAGCGAGCTATGGCAAAATGTTGAGAGACCTTTTTTGTAGAGAATTATGCTTCCTACAATTTATGTTCTATGATATTTTTTGATCAGAAGCGTAGTTTTCGAGATACATCGAGATATTTAAAAGTTCCGAAGCCACACCAACATAATAGAGATACAGAAACACCGTGGCCCCTTTCTTTGAGATAACTCTGCACTATTGCGAGCTGCAAATGCCACTTCCAGCTTGGCTGTGCAGAAGAAGAACATCAAGAAGAAGAAATGTCTCGAAATATGTCCGTCAGGCCCCTTCCCCTGAGATAAATCTGCAAATATCTCGGAAACGAAGAGAGCTATGGCAAAATGTTAAGAGACCTTATTTGTAGAGAATTAAGTTTCCTACTTTTTATGTTCTATGATATTTTTTGATCTGATGCGTAGTTCTCGAGATATATCAAGATATTTAAAAGTTCCGAAGCCGCACCAACATAATAGAGATACAGAAACACCGTGGCCCCTTTCTTTGAGATAACTCTGCACTATTGCGAGCTGTAAATGCCACTTCCACCTTAGCTGTGCAGAAGAAGAACAACAAGAAGAAGACATATCTCGAAATATGTCCGTCAGGCCCCTTCCCTTGAGATATATCTGCAAATATCTCGGAAACGAAGCGAGCTATGGCAAAATGTTAAGAGACCTTTTTTGTAGAGAATTATGTTTCCTACAATTTATGTTCTATGATATTTTTTGATCAGAAGCGTAGTTTTCGAGATATATCGAGATATTTAAAAGTTCCAAAGCCGCACCAACATAATAGAGATACAGAAACACCGTGGCCCCTTTCTTTGAGATAACTCTGCACTATTGCGAGCTGCAAATGCCACTTCCAGCTTAGCTGTGCAGAGGAAGAACAACAAGAAGAAGAAATATCTCGAAATATGTCCGTCAGGCCAGTTCCTTTGAGCTGAATCTGCAAATATCTCGGAAACGAAGCGAGCTATGGCAAAATATTAAGAGACGTTTTTTGTAGAGAATTATGTTTCCTACAATTTATGTTGTATGATTTTTTTGATCAGAAGCGTAGTTTTCGAGATATATCGAGATATTTAAAAGTTCCGAAGCCGCACCAAAATAATAGAGATACAGAAACACCGTGGCCCCTTTCTTTGAGATAACTCTGCACTATCGCGAGCTGTAAATGCCACTTCCAGCTTAGCTGTGCAGAAGAAGAACAACAAGAAGAAGAAATATCTCGAAATATGTCCGTCAGGCCCCTTCCCTTGAGATATATCTGCAAATATCTCGGAAACGAAGCGAGCTATGGCAAAATGTTAAGAGACCTTTTTTGTAGAGAATTATGTTTCCTACAATTTATGTTCTATGATATTTTTTGATCAGAAGCGTAGTTTTCGAGATATATCGAGATATTTAAAAGTTCCGAAGCCGCACCAACATAATAGAGATACAGAAACACCGTGGCCCCTCTCTTTGAGATAACTCTGCACTACTGCGAGCTGGAAATGCCGCTTCCAGTTTAGCTGTGCAGAAGAAGAACAACAAGAAGAAGAAATATCTCGAAATATGTCCGTTAGGCCCCTTCCCTTGAGATAAATCTGCAAATATCTCGGAAACGAAGCGAGCTATGGCAAAATGTTAAGAGACCTTTTTTGTAGAGAATTATGCTTCCTACAATTTATGTTCTATGATATTTTTTGATCAGAAGCGTAGTTTTCGAGATACATCGAGATATTTAAAAGTTCCGAAGCCACACCAACATAATAGAGATACAGAAACACCGTGGCCCCTTTCTTTGAGATAACTCTGCACTATTGCGAGCTGCAAATACCACTTCCAGCTTAGCTGTGCAGAAGAAGAACATCAAGAAGAAGAAATGTCTCGAAATATGTCCGTCAGGCCCCTTCCCCTGAGATAAATCTGCAAATATCTCGGAAACGAAGAGAGCTATGGCAAAATGTTAAGAGACCTTATTTGTAGAGAATTAAGTTTCCTACTTTTTATGTTCTATGATATTTTTTGATCTGATGCGTAGTTCTCGAGATATATCAAGATATTTAAAAGTTCCGAAGCCGCACCAACATAATAGAGATACAGAAACACCGTGGCCCCTTTCTTTGAGATAACTCTGCACTATTGCGAGCTGTAAATGCCACTTCCAGCTTAGCTGTGCAGAAGAAGAACAACAAGAAGAAGACATATCTCGAAATATGTCCGTCAGGCCCCTTCCCTTGAGATATATCTGCAAATATCTCGGAAACGAAGCGAGCTATGGCAAAATGTTAAGAGACCTTTTTTGTAGAGAATTATGTTTCCTACAATTTATGTTCTATGATATTTTTTGATCAGAAGCGTAGTTTTCGAGATATATCGAGATATTTAAAAGTTCCAAAGCCGCACCAACATAATAGAGATACAGAAACACCGTGGCCCCTTTCTTTGAGATAACTCTGCACTATTGCGAGCTGCAAATGCCACTTCCAGCTTAGCTGTGCAGAGGAAGAACAACAAGAAGAAGAAATATCTCGAAATATGTCCGTCAGGCCAGTTCCTTTGAGCTGAATCTGCAAATATATCGGAAATGAAGCGAGCTATGGCAAAATATTAAGAGACGTTTTTTGTAGAGAATTATGTTTCCTACAATTTATGTTGTATGATTTTTTTGATCAGAAGCGTAGTTTTCGAGATATATCGAGATATTTAAAAGTTCCGAAGCCGCAGCAACATAATAGGGATACAGAAACACCGTGGCCCCTTTCTTTGAGATAACTCTGCAGTATTGCGAGCTGTAAATGCCACTTCCAGCTTAGCTGTGCAGAAGAAGAACAACAAGAAGAAGAAATATCTCGAAATATGTCCGTCAGGCCCCTTCCCTTGAGATAAATCTGCAAATATCTCGGAAACGAAGAGAGCTATGGCAAAATGTTAAGAGACCTTTTGTGTAGAGAATTAAGTTTCCTACTTTTTATGTTCTATGATATTTTTTGATCTGATGCGTAGTTCTCGAGATATATCAAGATATTTAAAAGTTCCGAAGCCGCACCAACATAATAGAGATACAGAAACACCGTGGCCCCTCTCTTTGAGATAACTCTGCACTACTGCGAGCTGGAAATGCCGCTTCCAGTTTAGCTGTGCAGAAGAAGAACAACAAGAAGAAGAAATATCTCGAAATATGTCCGTTAGGCCCCTTCCCTTGAGATAAATCTGCAAATATCTCGGAAACGAAGCGAGCTATGGCAAAATGTTAAGAGACCTTTTTTGTAGAGAATTAAGTTTGCTACTTTTTATGTTCTATGATATTTTTTGATTAGATGCGTAGTTCTCGAGATATATCAAGATATTTAAAAGTTCCGAAGCCGCACCAACATAATAGAGATACAGAAACACCGTGGCCCCTTTCTTTCAGATAACTATGCACTATTGCGAGCTGCAAATGCCACTTCCAGCTTAGCTGTGCAGAAGAACAACAAGAAGAAGAAATATCTCGAAATATGTCCGTCAGGCCAGTTCCTTTGAGCTGAATCTGCAAATATCTCGGAAACGAAGCGAGCTATGGCAAAATGTTAAGAGACGTTTTTTATAGAGAATTATGTTTCCTACAATTTATGTTCTATGATATTTTTTGATCAGAAGCGTAGTTTTCGAGATATATCGAGATATTTAAAAGTTCCGAAGCCGCACCAACATAATAGGGATACAGAAACACCGTGGCCCCTTTCTTTGAGATAACTCTGCACTAGTGCGAGCCGCAAATGCCACTTCCAGCTTAGCTGTGCAGAAGAAGAACAACAAGAAGAAGAAATATCTCGAAATATGTCCGTCAGGCCCCTTCCCTTGAGATAAATCTGCAAATATCTCGGAAACGAAGCGAGCTATGGCGAAATGTTGAGAGACCTTTTTTGTAGAGAATTAAGTTTCCTACTTTTTATGTTCTATGATATTTTTTGATCAGATGCGTAGTTCTCGAGATATATCAAGATATTTAAAAGTTCCGAAGCCGCACCAACATAATAGAGATACAGAAACACCGTGGCCCCTTTCTTTGAGATAACTCTGCACGATTGCGAGCTGTAAATGCCACTTCCAGCTTAGCTGTGCAGAAGAAGGACAACAAGAAGAAGAAATATCTCGAAATATGTCCGTCAGGCCCCTTCCCTTGAGATAAATCTGCAAATATCTCGGAAACGAAGCGAGCTATGGCAAAATGTTAAGAGACGTTTTTTATAGAGAATTATGGTTCCTACAATTTATGTTCTATGATATTTTTTTATCAGAAGCGTAGTTTTCGAGATATATCGAGATATTTAAAAGTTCCGAAGCCGCACCAACATAATAGGGATACAGAAACACCGTGGCCCCTTTCTTTGAGATAACTCTGCACTAGTGCGAGCCGCAAATGCCAGTTCCAGCTTAGCTGTGCAGAAGAAGAACAACAAGAAGAAGAAATATCTCGAAATATGTCCGTCAGGCCCCTTCCCTTGAGATATATCTGCAAATATCTCGGAAAAGAAGCGAGCTATGGCAAAATGTTGAGAGACCTTTTTTGTAGAGAATTATGCTTCCTACAATTTATGTTCTATGATATTTTTTGATCAGAAGCGTAGTTTTCGAGATACATCGAGATATTTAAAAGTTCCGAAGCCACACCAACATAATAGAGATACAGAAACACCGTGGCCCCTTTCTTTGAGATAACTCTGCACTAGTGCGAGCCGCAAATGCCAGTTCCAGCTTAGCTGTGCAGAAGAAGAACAACAAGAAGAAGAAATATCTCGAAATATGTCCGTCAGGCCCCTTCCCTTGAGATAAATCTGCAAATATCTCGGAAACGAAGCGAGCTATGGCAAAATGTTAAGAGACCTTTTTTGTAGAGAATTAAGTTTCCTACTTTTTATGTTGTATGATATTTTTTGATCAGATGCGTAGTTCTCGAGATATATCAAGATATTTAAAAGTTCCGAAGCCGCACCAACATAATAGAGATACAGAAACACCGTGGCCCCTTTCTTTGAGATAACTCTGCACTATTGCGAGCTGCAAATGCCACTTCCAGCTTAGCTGTGCAGAGGAAGAACAACAAGAAGAAGAAATATCTCGAAATATGTCCGTCAGGCCAGTTCCTTTGAGCTGAATCTGCAAATATCTCGGAAACGAAGCGAGCTATGGCAAAATGTTAAGAGACGTTTTTTATAGAGAATTATGTTTCCTACAATTTATGTTCTATGATATTTTTTGATCAGAAGCGTAGTTTTCGAGATATATCGAGATATTTAAAAGTTCCGAAGCCGCACCAACATAATAGGGATACAGAAACACCGTGGCCCCTTTCTTTGAGATAACTCTGCACTAGTGCGAGCCGCAAATGCCACTTCCAGCTTAGCTGTGCAGAAGAAGAACAACAAGAAGAAGAAATATCTCGAAATATGTCCGTCAGGCCCCTTCCCTTGAGATAAATCTGCAAATATCTCGGAAACGAAGCGAGCTATGGCGAAATGTTGAGAGACCTTTTTTGTAGAGAATTAAGTTTCCTACTTTTTATGTTCTATGATATTTTTTGATCAGATGCGTAGTTCTCGAGATATATCAAGATATTTAAAAGTTCCGAAGCCGCACCAACATAATAGAGATACAGAAACACCGTGGCCCCTTTCTTTGAGATAACTCTGCACGATTGCGAGCTGTAAATGCCACTTCCAGCTTAGCTGTGCAGAAGAAGGACAACAAGAAGAAGAAATATCTCGAAATATGTCCGTCAGGCCCCTTCCCTTGAGATAAATCTGCAAATATCTCGGAAACGAAGCGAGCTATGGCAAAATGTTAAGAGACGTTTTTTATAGAGAATTATGGTTCCTACAATTTATGTTCTATGATATTTTTTTATCAGAAGCGTAGTTTTCGAGATATATCGAGATATTTAAAAGTTCCGAAGCCGCACCAACATAATAGGGATACAGAAACACCGTGGCCCCTTTCTTTGAGATAACTCTGCACTAGTGCGAGCCGCAAATGCCAGTTCCAGCTTAGCTGTGCAGAAGAAGAACAACAAGAAGAAGAAATATCTCGAAATATGTCCGTCAGGCCCCTTCCCTTGAGATATATCTGCAAATATCTCGGAAAAGAAGGGAGCTATGGCAAAATGTTGAGAGACCTTTTTTGTAGAGAATTATGCTTCCTACAATTTATGTTCTATGATATTTTTTGATCAGAAGCGTAGTTTTCGAGATACATCGAGATATTTAAAAGTTCCGAAGCCACACCAACATAATAGAGATACAGAAACACCGTGGCCCCTTTCTTTGAGATAACTCTGCACTAGTGCGAGCCGCAAATGCCAGTTCCAGCTTAGCTGTGCAGAAGAAGAACAACAAGAAGAAGAAATATCTCGAAATATGTCCGTCAGGCCCCTTCCCTTGAGATAAATCTGCAAATATCTCGGAAACGAAGCGAGCTATGGCAAAATGTTAAGAGACCTTTTTTGTAGAGAATTAAGTTTCCTACTTTTTATGTTGTATGATATTTTTTGATCAGATGCGTAGTTCTCGAGATATATCAAGATATTTAAAAGTTCCGAAGCCGCACCAACATAATAGAGATACAGAAACACCGTGGCCCCTTTCTTTGAGATAACTCTGCACTATTGCGAGCTGCAAATGCCACTTCCAGCTTAGCTGTGCAGAGGAAGAACAACAAGAAGAAGAAATATCTCGAAATATGTCCGTCAGGACAGTTCCTTTGAGCTGAATCTGCAAATATCTCGGAAACGAAGCGAGCTATGGCAAAATGTTAAGAGACGTTTTTTGTAGAGAATTATGTTTCCTACAATTTATGTTCTATGATATTTTTTGATCAGAAGCGTAGTTTTCGAGATATATCGAGATATTTAAAAGTTCCGAAGCCGCACCAACATAATAGGGATACAGAAACACCGTGGCCCCTTTCTTTGAGATAACTCTGCACTAGTGCGAGCCGCAAATGCCACTTCCAGCTTAGCTGTGCAGAAGAAGAACAACAAGAAGAAGAAATATCTCGAAATATGTCCGTCAGGCCCCTTCCCTTGAGATAAATCTGCAAATATCTCGGAAACGAAGCGAGCTATGGCGAAATGTTAAGAGACCTTTTTTGTAGAGAATTAAGTTTCCTACTTTTCATGTTCTATGATATTTTTTGATCAGATGCGTAGTTCTCGAGATATATCAAGATATTTAAAAGTTCCGAAGCCGCACCAACATAATAGAGATACAGAAACACCGTGGCCCCTTTCTTTGAGATAACTCTGCACTAGTGCGAGCCGCAAATGCCAGTTCCAGCTTAGCTGTGCAGAAGAAGAACAACAAGAAGAAGAAATATCTCGAAATATGTCCGTCAGGCCCCTTCCCTTGAGATAAATCTGCAAATATCTCGGAAACGAAGCGAGCTATGGCAAAATGTTAAGAGACCTTTTTTGTAGAGAATTAAGTTTCCTACTTTTTATGTTGTATGATATTTTTTGATCAGATGCGTAGTTCTCGAGATATATCAAGATATTTAAAAGTTCCGAAGCCGCACCAACATAATAGAGATACAGAAACACCGTGGCCCCTTTCTTTGAGATAACTCTGCACTATTGCGAGCTGCAAATGCCACTTCCAGCTTAGCTGTGCAGAGGAAGAACAACAAGAAGAAGAAATATCTCGAAATATGTCCGTCAGGCCAGTTCCTTTGAGCTGAATCGGCAAATATCTCGGAAACGAAGCGAGCTATGGCAAAATGTTAAGAGACGTTTTTTGTAGAGAATTATGTTTCCTACAATTTATGTTCTATGATATTTTTTGATCAGAAGCGTAGTTTTCGAGATATATCGAGATATTTAAAAGTTCCGAAGCCGCACCAACATAATAGGGATACAGAAACACCGTGGCCCCTTTCTTTGAGATAACTCTGCACTAGTGCGAGCCGCAAATGCCACTTCCAGCTTAGCTGTGCAGAAGAAGAACAACAAGAAGAAGAAATATCTCGAAATATGTCCGTCAGGCCCATTCCCTTGAGATAAATCTGCAAATATCTCGGAAACGTAGCGAGCTATGGCAAAATGTTAAGAGACCTTTTTTGTAGAGAATTAAGTTTCCTACTTTTTATGTTCTATGATATTTTTTGATCAGATGCGTAGTTCTCGAGATATATCAAGATATTTAAAAGTTCCGAAGCCGCACCAACATAATAGAGATACAGAAACACCCTGGCCCCTTTCTTTGAGATAACTCTGCACTATTGCGAGCTGTAAATGCCACTTCCAGCTTAGCTGTGCAGAAGAAGAACAACAAGAAGAAGAAATATCTCGAAATATGTCCGTCAGGCCCCTTCCCTTGAGATATATCTGCAAATATCTCGGAAAAGAAGCGAGCTATGGCAAAATGTTAAGAGACCTTTTTTGTAGAGAATTATGCTTCCTACAATTTATGTTCTATGATATTTTTTGATCAGAAGCGTAGTTTTCGAGATACATCGAGATATTTAAAAGTTCTGAAGCCACACCAACATAATAGAGATACAGAAACACCGTGGCCCCTTTCTTTGAGATAACTCTGCACTATTGCGAGCTGCAAATGCCACTTCCAGCTTAGCTGTGCAGAGGAGGAACAACAAGAAGAAGAAATATCTCGAAATATGTCCGTCAGGCCAGTTCCTTTGAGCTGAATCTGCAAATATCTCGGAAACAAAGCGAGCTATGGCAAAATGTTAAGAGACGTTTTTTATAGAGAACTATGTTTCCTACAATTTATGTTCTATGATATTTTTTGATCAGAAGCGTAGTTTTCGAGATATATCGAGATATTTAAAAGTTCCGAAGCCGCACCAACATAATAGAGATACAGAAACACCCTGGCCCCTTTCTTTGAAATAACTCTGCACTATTGCGAGCTGTAAATGCCACTTCCAGCTTAGCTGTGCAGAGGAAGAACAACAAGAAGAAGAAATATCTCGAAATATGTCCGTCAGGCCCCTTCCCTTGAGATATATCTGCAAATATCTCGGAAAAGAAGCGAGCTATGGCAAAATGTTAAGAGACCTTTTTTGTAGAGAATTATGCTTCCTACAATTTATGTTCTATGATATTTTTTGATCAGAAGCGTAGTTTTCGAGATACATCGAGATATTTAAAAGTTCCGAAGCCACACCAACATAATAGAGATACAGAAACACCGTGGCCCCTTTCTTTGAGATAACTCTGCACTAGTGCGAGCCGCAAATGCCAGTTCCAGCTTAGCTGTGCAGAAGAAGAACAACAAGAAGAAGAAATGTCTCGAAATATGTCCGTCAGGCCCCTTCCCTTGAGATAAATCTGCAAATATCTCGGAAACGAAGCGAGCTATGGCAAAATGTTAAGAGACCTTTTTTGTAGAGAATTAAGTTTCCTACTTTTTATGTTGTATGATATTTTTTGATCAGATGCGTAGTTCTCGAGATATATCAAGATATTTAAAAGTTCCGAAGCCGCACCAACATAATAGAGATACAGAAACACCGTGGCCCCTTTCTTTGAGATAACTCTGCACTATTGCGAGCTGCAAATGCCACTTCCAGCTTAGCTGTGCAGAGGAAGAACAACAAGAACAAGAAATATCTCGAAATATGTCCGTCAGGCCAGTTCCTTTGAGCTGAATCTGCAAATATCTCGGAAACGAAGCGAGCTATGGCAAAATGTTAAGAGACGTTTTTTGTAGAGAATTATGTTTTCTACAATTTATGTTCTATGATATTTTTTGATCAGAAGCGTAGTTTTCGAGATATATCGAGATATTTAAAAGTTCCGAAGCCGCACCAACATAATAGGGATACAGAAACACCGTGGCCCCTTTCTTTGAGATAACTCTGCACTAGTGCGAGCCGCAAATGCCACTTCCAGCTTAGCTGTGCAGAAGAAGAACAACAAGAAGAAGAAATATCTCGAAATATGTCCGTCAGGCCCCTTCCCTTGAGATAAATCTGCAAATATCTCGGAAACGAAGCGAGCTATGGCGAAATGTTAAGAGACCTTTTTTGTAGAGAATTAAGTTTCCTACTTTTCATGTTCTATGATATTTTTTGATCAGATGCGTAGTTCTCGAGATATATCAAGATATTTAAAAGTTCCGAAGCCGCACCAACATAATAGAGATACAGAAACACCGTGGCCCCTTTCTTTGAGATAACTCTGCACGATTGCGAGCTGTAAATGCCACTTCCAGCTTAGCTGTGCAGAAGAAGGACAACAAGAAGAAGAAATATCTCGAAATATGTCCGTCAGGCCCCTTCCCTTGAGATAAATCTGCAAATATCTCGGAAACGAAGCGAGCTATGGCGAAATGTTAAGAGACCTTTTTTGTAGAGAATTAAGTTTCCTACTTTTTATGTTCTATGATATTTTTTGATCAGATGCGTAGTTCTCGGGATATATCAAGATATTTAAAAGTTCCGAAGCCGCACCAACATAATAGAGATACAGAAACACCGTGGCCCCTTTCTTTGAGATAACTCTGCACTAGTGCGAGCCGCAAATGCCACTTCCAGCTTAGCTGTGCAGAAGAAGAACAACAAGAAGAAGAAATATCTCGAAATATGTCCGTCAGGCCCCTGCCCTTGAGATAAATCTGCAAATATCTCGGAAACGAAGCGAGCTATGGCGAAATGTTAAGAGACCTTTTTTGTAGAGAATTAAGTTTCCTACTTTTCATGTTCTATGATATTTTTTGATCAGATGCGTAGTTCTCGAGATATATCAAGATATTTAAAAGTTCCGAAGCCGCACCAACATAATAGAGATACAGAAACACCGTGGCCCCTTTCTTTGAGATAACTCTGCACGATTGCGAGCTGTAAATGCCACTTCCAGCTTAGCTGTGCAGAAGAAGGACAACAAGAAGAAGAAATATCTCGAAATATGTCCGTCAGGCCCCTTCCCTTGAGATAAATCTGCAAATATCTCGGAAACGAAGCGAGCTATGGCGAAATGTTAAGAGACCTTTTTTGTAGAGAATTAAGTTTCCTACTTTTTATGTTCTATGATATTTTTTGATCAGATGCGTAGTTCTCGAGATATATCAAGATATTTAAAAGTTCCGAAGCCGCACCAACATAATAGAGATACAGAAACACCGTGGCCCCTTTCTTTGAGATAACTCTGCACTATTGCGAGCTGCAAATGCCACTTCCAGCTTAGCTGTGCAGAGGAAGAACAACAAGAAGAAGAAATATCTCGAAATATGTCCGTCAGGCCAGTTCCTTTGAGCTGAATCTGCAAATATCTCGGAAACGAAGCGAGCTATGGCAAAATGTTAAGAGACGTTTTTTGTAGAGAATTATGTTTCCTACAATTTATGTTCTATGATATTTTTTGATCAGAAGCGTAGTTTTCGAGATATATCGAGATATTTAAAAGTTCCGAAGCCGCACCAACATAATAGGGATACAGAAACACCGTGGCCCCTTTCTTTGAGACAACTCTGCACTAGTGCGAGCCGCAAATGCCACATCCAGCTTAGCTGTGCAGAAGAAGAACAACAAGAAGAAGAAATATCTCGAAATATGTCCGTCAGGCCCCTTCCCTTGAGATAAATCTGCAAATATCTCGGAAACGAAGCGAGCTATGGCAAAATGTTAAGAGACCTTTTTTGTAGAGAATTAAGTTTCCTACTTTTTATGTTCTATGATATTTTTTGATCAGATGCGTAGTTCTCGAGATATATCAAGATATTTAAAAGTTCCGAAGCCGCACCAACATAATAGAGATACAGAAACACCCTGGCCCCTTTCTTTGAAATAACTCTGCACTATTGCGAGCTGTAAATGCCACTTCCAGCTTAGCTGTGCAGAGGAAGAACAACAAGAAGAAGAAATATCTCGAAATATGTCCGTCAGGCCCCTTCCCTTGAGATATATCTGCAAATATCTCGGAAAAGAAGCGAGCTATGGCAAAATGTTAAGAGACCTTTTTTGTAGA